>NW_026623153.1:4200000-4700313 GCF_028827525.1 Penicillium daleae
CATGCTCTTCCTACGGAGCCCATGGTGGTCGCCTCGTTTAGAAGCATCTCGCCCCGTATGAGAAGTGTAGTGGCTTTTCTCTATCCGGTGCGATTGCATTGCACCAGAACTGCTTCTGCGTCGGCCCCGGGACTCGCCCGCAGAGCCGTCTGGTCCGAAACGGCTTCGGTGTAATGTAAGTGCTCTCCGCCGGGGCGAGGACCGCGGTGGTAAAGAGCTGGGGTGGCAGTCGTCTGGGAGCATGTCTGGATTGAAAGAGCCCTCCCCGACGACAGTCCGGCGAACTGCATCAATGTCCCCTTCGTTGCATTGTAATTGCGATATGTGCTGCCGTTGCAAACGAACGTCAAAGTGGTCTGGGATATTGGATGTCTGGTTCGGAGTCTCCATTCGGTCTAGAGAGAGGAAATCCGGTGGGATTGACGTGGGACTGGGGTTAGAACAAAGCGAGGGCGACGAGTCACCGCGTCCGTCCTCATCATGATCCGTATCCGGTGGCGTAAGGACATAGCCAGAGTATCGGCCGGAGAGTCTGGCCCCATTGTGCCGAAACCGCGCCTGGTCCGGGATGTCACTGCCTGGGGCCTGGAGAGTGTGTTCGTGCAATTTCTGCGTCAGCGTCGAAATGGAAAGACGCTTTTGCTCATAAGGAAAGGGCACAGAGGTCGGAGGTGGTTGTTGGGAGCGAGAGTAGAAGGATCGGGGGCGGGATAGAGTGCGGAATCGGTGCGACTGCGGCGAGGGGCATCGCGACGACAGGGGCGAGACCAGAGTACTATCGCAATCGACCATGAGCCGATCGTCTGCATCCACAGCCAACCGGCCTGGTCGCGAAGATGGCGACGAGAAAGAGAAGTCTTCGAACATGGCAGCGCCAAAAAGCCCGTGATCGGGATTTTGGACGTTGCAGCCTCGAGAGGGGAGTTGGGAAAGGAGTGTAAGCGTTCGAGGAATGTTCTCAGTCGGCGGCCGATTCCGCGGTGAGACAGAGTCTACCAGCAGTTGGCGAGGCAGAGCACATGGAGATATAATACGCTCGGGGAAATTCTGAATGGGCCTGGGATTTGCCCCAGACCGAAAAATCTTGAATCGTTGAACCAGTGGACGAACGGAGGCAAGACCACGTGATCTGGGCTGCGGTGCCTTTTTGCGTTGAGTTTTCGAATCCTTTCGGGCTTTTTGGTTTCCTTCAAACGCCCTGCTCCACTTGCAAACTCTATTCTTTTTATTTTGTTGCGGCTTTGTTCATGCAGTGGGGTGTAATCAGGAGAAGAGATTCACATTAAGTACGGAGTTCAAGGCAACATAATGTCCACGCAAAGAAACTAGCTCTATCCACAGATATCCACTACGGAGTAGTTTTGCCGCAAATCGACTCAAATACCCCCCATAGTATGCTGCCAGACTAATTTGCCAGTGTCATTCTTGCGAAGTTCTTGCAGGGGCTTCTTGTTCCCATTGTCAGATCCATCCCAATGCAACAAATACGCTCCACTGCCTTTGATCCCGTCGGAGCCCGGTGCCGCACCCTCAACGTCCTTGGAGGCCTTTGGCGGGAACCGGGGGCTAGTGGCGGCGTATAGATGGCGCTCACCACTCTCGTCCAATGGTACCATCCAGGGGCGAGCCAGAACGAGAAGGGCACTCATGGCGGTGCGGGTGATCGCCCCGAACTCGCGCATCAGGCCTGTTTTTACCGCCCCCGGGTAGGCGTGGACAAAGGATGTCGCTGGGTACATCGATGCCAACTGCTCCATGGACAGAGATGTCATGGTAATGGCATGCTTGGCGCAGTTGCGGAGAGAATAATTCTTCTGGAGAGACAAGTCGTCGAGGATAAGGGGTGCTTCGCCACCGGCCTCCAGGACGGAAACAACCCTTGACAGATTTCGGTAGAGACCCGGTTGGGCTGAAGTGGAGGCCTCGGCAGCCGTACCAGCCTTGGTCAATTGCGGCATGAGATTCGTCAAGAACCGCATACGAGAGTAGTAGTGCAGGCTGAGTTTCTTATCCAGCCCTTCATCCGTTTCTATATCATAGTATTGTCAGTGGCCTTCAATGCGAAGGATTCATTAGAATGGGAGATAGTCAGTACCATCTGGCCCCTTGGTCGTCAATATTCCAGCGGTCATGAACAACAGATTAACTTTCTCCTCCTTCTCCTGGATGGTCTTGCAAGCCTCGTCTACACTCTTGAGGCGAGCGGCGTCGCAGTGCACGAAGCTAATCTGCCCATCGGGGTTGACTTGGCGGAGTTCCTCGATGATTTTGGACGCCTGCTTCTCATTGCGACCAACGAGATACACTCGCGGTGAGACTGTGTCTCGTACTAAGGCACGAGCAGTCACTTCGCCAATCCCGCTGGTTCCGCCCACTGGGACATGTCTATGTTAGTGTTTTGTTTCATTTGAGGAAACCCAGTGCAGATAGGTGTAGCAGGGGGCATTAGGATAACCTACCGAACACGGCCACCAAACCTGGGCCATAGTCCTTCAGGTTGACATTATTGTTCAGCACGGT
Source organism: Penicillium daleae (assembly GCF_028827525.1). NCBI lineage: Eukaryota > Fungi > Ascomycota > Eurotiomycetes > Eurotiales > Aspergillaceae > Penicillium > Penicillium daleae. Next base: position 4,202,521 of record NW_026623153.1, read on the forward strand.
CTCAAGGGATGCCATCTTTCAAGTTTGTTGATGGTGGATGTCTGCCTGATCAACACCGGGGATAACACCCTGTCTAGGTCACATGACTTTTATTCTTGCTGCATCAAGCCGCATACGCTCAAGCGTCTTGCAAATTTAGGCAAAAGTACCGAAATAGGATTCTAGTTTTTTTGTGTTCTGGCTAGAATGGCTTCGGTTTCTTGATTAAATCATCTCGAGATATCAGCAAATGCAATGCTACCTTCAACGAAAGTTAAGCGCTACGTCCACAGCACAATCAAACTCGTGCCTATCATGCTCTTGGCTGTGTACAGTGGCAGTTCAAAGGTCTGAAACCAGAGGCCAAGAAGAAAGACCATCTAAATACTCTCCGACTATCTTTCTGTTTGAAAGGTCTTTCTGGATGTCTTTTGAGTTCTCTTTCTAGATAGGCTAGGCATAGGCAGTATTCCTCAGTTTATCTTTCAAGTACTACAAACAGCAAACTTGTTCAACCAAACTATAACCCCTCTTTCGATTATTTTCTTTTCTTGTCCATTCATGCCGAAAAATCGAAGTCATGTCACCGCCTGTTCATCCTCACATACCCACATTGTTTGAAGTCAAGGGTGATTCTCGGAGTAGATCACAAAAAGTGTCGAGAGGAACATGGAAAAGACCAGGATTTGGGTCCTCGATGCCGCAGTGATTTTACACAGAATTTCAATACCGTTGAAGAGCCATTTACGGCGCTTGCTCAGATAGAGCTTAAGTCCCGGGAAATGATGTAAGTAGCGTCTAGAAACGAGGGGAATGGAGACATCATGGTATATAATATCCAGACAGAGTCTGACTCGGAGAGGAAGATATCAGTGAAATGAGGAAGCCCAAGGTCGTCAGAAGAAGAAAGCGAGACTTGGAAGAATTTCGACAGCGGAACTTCCTCTGGAAGGAGTAAACGCCTGAAATGGGCAACGGGCGCCATCAAACTGGGAAACTCCCCGTTCACACAGTTTTGCTCCTTCGGTAGCTCAAACAGTCTTCCTACAGGTCACCATTGATAGCGTGAAGCGCGGATGCCCTGAAATGTGGTATAATTCGGTAGTCGTGAAACAATCACCCAGCCGGTGTACAGGCCTCAGATCCGGCTCGTATGAGCGTTGTGGTTGGAAGACACGCGTTCTTGTAACTAGGGATTCTGTGGATGATTCCTGTGGGAAGGCCGTGCCATAACCGCTGTAAATGAAACAAATACCCCAGGCCATATCAATATAGGGAAATTGAGGGCTACCGAGATGTTGAGCCTCCCCAAGGAGTCGTCTCTCTCTGTACTCTGCGTCCGTGAATAGGACAATGTACTCGTAATTCGGCTCCATGCGCTCCGTCCTCGACTGGACGGTCTGCCAAACTTTTGGTAGTAATACACCCTCGGCCCAGGATTTTGCTGGTTGTCTCCGAGCTAAGCTGCTTAAATTCGTGGGAATCCTCCCATTTAGCTGGCGGTCCTTCTACCGTGAGCGATTTCCGGCCGTAGTGCGTGTCACCTGGTAATTGCACATATCTCCTCGGGTCGTTATAGAGAACTCATTCCTGTTTCTTTAAATCTACCTATCATGGTCAGAGATTACCGTGTACTCGAATGGCTCAGACATACGTCGAACCTCCTATACTAAAGAAACAAAGTCATCACAACCGGATAATAGACCGATGTAGAGAAGGCGAGGCAGAGGGTGGTGCGGACTTTGGCAGGATCGCAGAGGCAATTGGTTGCAGGATCTTCAGGATGACCAGCACAAACGTAGCTGTTAGGTGAGTTCCACATGGGAATCGGGAGACATCAAGTGACTTGGCACTCCAGGCCGGCCTGTAGGTAGTACCGATGGTTCGTAGACACGAAGTGCGCCAGAGCCTTCTCCGTCAAGCAGCCGGACTGATTATGAGCCATATCGACCGGTATAAGGGGAATAAGAGCGGCGTTGGTGAGGCGAGATTGCTCTAGATTAGTACCATATTCTCGCAGATGAAAAAGTCTGGGCAGGATATCCATCGATTATAGATATATATCCAAGGAGATCTTTGCTGGATAACGAGGGCTGACTGTATCGAGAATCTGAATATATAGGTTGCTTTATCGCTTGTATATCAATGTGGGTAGACGGTAGTAGAGTTGAAGATGCAACAAAAGTCTCTCTAACAGAGGAGAGAGATTTTGGGCAACATTACTTATATGACCATGACGAGAGCAACCAGGCACTCCGGCGTCATGCCTCTTGTTTATTGCAACGGGCAAGCAACAGTAGTCTTTTGGGGTCAGTAGTGAGAGAGAAAGGTGATGTAGTGAATAGTAAGGGATACCCAATGTAGCAAAGAGGCCTGGAGAGAGAGATAAATGAGAAGGCAGGCTCTTAGATTCTGCATAGAGTAGAGAGAATGACAGGTAGACTACCTAAGAAAGGGACATAAACATGGAAGATTCCTAGGATATTTCCGTTGAGCTGTACCGGAAGTGAGACGTTTCTGAAGGGCATTTTCAATAGGTATAAAGTCTGAATAAACACAATTAGATCTCTTCATATCTAGGTATGTTTATGTAGAAATGTTGTCTTTTCCACAAATAGTGTGAGCCAGGTATATATCTCCCACGGGCAACGGCAAACAGAATCAAGATAAACATAACCCTGGAACTTTCCACTACAATAGTTAATATGCACAAGTACATAAGACCCTTGATTGTTAGAAAACACTACTCCAACACTAGTTCTATCATTTTCTAGTTTATCTTCTCCAAGAATTTGCTGGCGCATTTGGAGCAAGTTGACCCCAACGGTTGACTTATCAGTAAGGGCCATCTCCCCGCACTTCAGATTTCCCGTCGGAGTGCCTCCAACTGGCCCCACCGAATTCCGATACCTCAAACTTCTCTTCCTTTTCAACTTCTTTCCACCAACACAACTACCATGGCTACCTTTCTCAAGAAGCCCCTCAAACTGGCCCTGGTGCAGCTTGCATCAGGTAATTGACTCGTCCCCTTCATGCCTAGCACCCGCCCACTGACACAACGATGTACTGCAGGTGCGGACAAAGCCGTCAACCTCTCCCATGCCCGAAGCAAGGTCCTTGAAGCTGCCCAAGCTGGTGCAGGATTGATAGTTCTCCCAGAGTGCTTCAACTCGCCCTACGGCACACAATATTTCCCCAAATACGCCGAGACACTCCACCCCTCTCCTCCGACGAAGGAGCAGTCGCCCTCGTTCCACGCCCTATCGGCCATCGCCGCCGAGGCAAATGCATACCTCATCGGTGGCAGTATCCCCGAGTTGGAGCCGGAAACCAAGAAATTCTACAATACCTCGCTGGTGTTCTCGCCCACGGGCTCCTTGATCGGTACCCACCGCAAGACGCATCTGTTTGATATCGATATTCCCGGGAAGATCAAGTTCAAGGAGAGCGATGTACTATCACCCGGGAACGAGTTGACAGTCATTGATCTGCCCGAGTATGGCAAGATCGGTCTGGCCATCTGCTATGATATTCGATTCCCGGAGTCGGCGATGATTGCGGCCCGCAAGGGCGCGTTCTTGCTGGTCTACCCCGGCGCGTTCAACACCACGACGGGGCCTCTTCACTGGTCGCTTTTGGGTCGTGCTCGTGCCGTCGATAACCAGACATATGTGGCGCTGTGCAGTCCCTCGCGGGATCTCGAGGCCACCTATCATGCCTACGGTCACAGCTTGATCGCCGATCCGAGCGCGGGCATTTTGTCAGAGGCGGAGGAAAAGGAGACTATTATCTATGCTGATTTGGATAATGATACCATTGTGAATACTCGCAAGGGTATCCCTATCTATACTCAGCGACGGTTTGATGTATACCCCGATGTGAGCGGCGAAGGCTCGAAATAGACGCGACTAGAGGTAGTCAGGTGAATATATCGCATCGGCGGCGCACTTTCAAATGTAGAACAACATCTGGCTCGTTTTTGATCATTCTCAAAATGCAAGACTGTATGACTTTCAGCCACTAGACTGATTACCACTGTCCGATTTCGAATATCCAAGACCGTGGAAATCGACACCTCAGGCACGTTCGCAGGGTCAAATGGTGCCTGAGGCCTAAACAGAGCTCGGCTCAAGATCACATGACTCTAAATTCGCCCACCAATCACAGCCCCACAATTCGATAAGCGAGCCCACTCGGCCCACACGAACTTCACCCGCCTGCCACAAATCTGAATTTCCTTCTCCATCGACAACTTCCGCCCACAGTCGCCGACCACCCCTCCAACAGTCAGTCGCTCCCAACACTCATCAACCTACGGAATCCCTCGTTAACATTCATCCAGAAATGTCCTCCGCAAACACCGGCAAGAAGACCCGCTCGGCTATCTCCGACGTGGTGTCTCGCGAGTACACCATCAACCTCCACAAGCGGGTATGTTGAGAACGCAAAAACCCCCAAATCGAGAGATTTCCCCCTTACTCGCGAGAATTGGATTCTGTGCAGAATCTGTGGAGGTTCAAATGGACAGAGAACACACTCTCCTGAAACATGGAGTTCTTCTATGAGGAAATCAGTGTGTGTGCGCACTTGGGTGCGAAAAAGGAGACGTGAACATTGAAAAATGTTGGACCCTTTCCTTGCAAACCACCCTCAAACCACACCACCGCATCTTTCTCGAAAAAAACACACTCGATAGTCTGACGATCGGGAGGGGAGAACTTGACTTGTCTTGTCATGAGGGTTGAGACATACCTTTGAGAGATGTCGAGCAAGGTTTTCTCTCCCGGTTGGCATGGCCGCACAAGAAGAAGAAATTAGTTTTATGAAGTCCACCTCTATGGCCGAACCAGAAATTCTCGCAGGGACTCGATCTCTACCAGATGGCATTCGGACGGAAGACTAATTGCAACCTTCTTTTCAATCGTTACAGTGCCACGGTGTCAGCTTCAAGAAGCGTGCTCCCCGTGCTATCAAGGAGATCCGCGCTTTCGCCGAGAAGGCTATGGTAAGTGATTTCCACGCCTTTCCCGTCCTTGACGATCCTGTCACGCGCCCCGAACCTCCTGCTAACCTTACTTCTTCGTCACTGCAGGGCACCAAGGATGTCCGTGTCGACCCCGCCCTGAACAAGAAGGTCTGGGAGGCTGGTATCAAGGGCGTTCCCTTCCGTCTCCGCATCCGCATCTCCCGCAAGCGTAACGACGAGGAGGGTGCCAAGGAGCGTCTGTACTCCCACGTCCAGGCTGTCAACGTCAAGAACCCCAAGGGTCTGCACACCGCTACCGTCGATGACGCGTAAATGTGTTCTTTAATCCCGTCGGTGTCGTCGCTTCTATGATTCCATATTACAACTGGGGTTTTGGTCGGGGCTTTTCAAAATAAAAATACCTTCTTGCACCACTACTCTTTTCTGGCTTAATGTAGCTGTAGTTCTTGAAATTGTAGGCCATATCAGCGAGAACCAACACCCTGAATCCATTTCCTTTCCCTTGACTACACGTCACACGCCTTCTACAGCCTTTTTTTACAGCATTGAAAGTTTCACAATGGGTGCGGAAACTCTTCATTCACAAAGATGGCCTAAATGCATATCCTCGCCGGATGTAGTATGTCGATAAGAAATGCAGGTAGAAATAGAAACACGAAAAACTCCGGCCAACTTTGATATCGTACATTCAATAAATGAGAAAACAAATCCGCAACCCGACCCGGAACAGTAGAGGAAACACCCCTCTCCATTTCGCAAATAATCATCATCTCCTTGAAGTAGCCTTTAGTTTTTGATCTCTTGGATCTTGCTGTGGAGCTCATCAATGGTCTTCGCATTGACACGGATCGCCCAATGCTCGGGCTGTTCGTTGTCGGCCTGGGGCACCATGAATTGAACACTGTTGCTCTGGCGGGCATAGTCAAACTCCTCCTTCAGGAACGTGTTCAGGATGACATTACCACCGGGATCGGCACGGAGGACGATACGGGCACGCTTAGTCTCCGGGTGTTTAAGCAGGCGTAGAATACCGGTACCCTTGGATGTCCAGCCAGTGGCCAGCTTGAATGCTCTGGCACGACATTCAAAGACCAACGTTTCATCTTCCTCGCCCGCATTGGCTTGGGACATGTCGAAAAATTCACCAGGGGCAGCTTCCTCATCAGGGGTGGCGTCTCCAGAATTGACGCCGCTGGATGGCTGGGTAGAAGCCAGAGTCGACGCAGGAGCTGAAGGAGCCAGCGTGGAGTCAGTAGAGAATTTGATTGGCGAGTTGGGTTTCCAGGTCTTGTCCGCTGCTGGCGTGGCGTTGTTTTGGCCAAAGGAGATGGGCTGGCCAAAGGAAGTCGACTGGCCGAAGCTAGCCGAGAAGAGGCTCGAAGTAGATGTGGAGGTCTCCTTTTGGGGAGTTGGGGCAGGGGACTGAATCCGATCAAACAAACTGCGACCAGCAGCCGCAGTCGGCGCAGAAAGAGGTGCGTCCAGGCTGGACTTCGCGGTATCAGTATTCTCGGAAGGCTTGGTGCGCTTGGAGTTGCGCAGAGCGGATGCAAAATCGTCATCCGTACTGACATCTTCTTCCGCAGGGCGCTTTGAAGAATTAGCCTTGCCCTCATCATCAGACTCGTCGCTGTCCTTGTCAGCATTGTTGGGCTGCGGGGTAAGACGACCAAAGATATTCTCGGATGCGGGCAGAGGGCGGCCAGAGGTTTCGAAGATGGAAGCTGTGGAGGAGGCAGGAGATGGAGCACTCAAAACGGAATTGTCCGCGGGTACGAACAGAGAGTTGGCAGATGGTTTCTCTGCAGGTTTGACAGCATTGCCCCGAGTCTCCACCAAATCGGGCTCCTCGGCATCAACCCACTCGAACTTTCCGTTCCTGAAAACAGACTTCTTCTGACTACCGATTTCAAGCTTCGCGCGCTTTTCCTTCTGCTTCTCAGCATATTGGCGTTCCCATTCTTCTTCGTCATCCTCCTCGGAATCGAAATCTTCCGCCTTGCGCTTGGCTTTCTCCTCAGCCAAAGTCTTCTCTGCCTTCTGCTTGAACTGCGCCATGAAATCCACGGTGCCAACGCCATTCCCAAACTTGGGAGGGGCAAGAGCAGGAGCAGGAGCAGCGGAACCGTTCGGGGTCTTTGCAGAAGCCGCCTGTGCGAACATGTTGCCTGCCGGCTTAGGGGCTAGAGAAGCGGCGGGTGCTGGAGAAGCGACGGTGCCGTTGGAGAGTGATTTGGAGAACATATTACCCGTAGCACTCGGTGCAGGGGCGGACACAGGAACTGGTGGAGCTGTATTGGGAGTGGGCGAAGAGAAGGACTTGGCAAACACACTGGATGTAGCGGAGCCGTTGGGGCCATCGATGTGAACGGACTTCTCAGCCGCTTTCTTCACCAGTGGCTCGGGAGCGCCCTTAATAGGGGCACCCATGCCGTTCCGAACCCTGATGTAGAAGAGGATCAAATCATCGAAACTGTCCGTGCCGGGTTTATACTTCATGACTTCTTGTTTGAAGTGTGTATCCAATCCGCGAATCTTCCATAGCAGCTCCGCAGTCTCTGCTACCACCTTGTTTGTCCCAGCAGTGATATTGGGCTTCGAGATTGCTTCAGGAGCTTCGGGTTTCTGGATACTAGCAAGGCCAGAAGGTGCCGCGGTGGATGGCTTCACTGGAGTGGGTTGGGGAGTCGCAGTCTTACCACCAAGCAGATTGGCAAATGGTTTAGCGGGACTCGGCGCAGCTTGCTCTGTTGCAGGCTTCGGGGTGAACAAACTTGGTGCCTGGGCCGGCTCGGCCGGCTTGGGAGCTGTAGATGGTGTACCGAAAATATTTTTGAATGGTTGAGCAGCTTCGGTGGGCTTTTCTGGGGCCTGGGCCACCGCAGGCTTCGGTGTAAATAGACTCGGCGTGGCCAGTTCAGCTGGCTTCGAGGTAGTAGAAGCGGCACCGAAAATACTTCCAAAAGGGTTGGTCTCCGCAGGCTTGCTCAAACTCTGATCAGCCGCAGGTTTGGGGGTTCCAAACAGAGATCCAAAGGGTTTAGGCTCCGCAGGCTTTTCAAAATTTTGTTCCGTAACCGCCTTCGGCGCGAACATATTGGTTGCTGAAGCCTGTTCGGTCGCAGGCTTAGATGCAGTTGACTGTGCCGTGCTAGCCGCTCCGAAAATGTTCTTGAATGGCTGCGCCGGAGCAGTTGTAGAAGCTGCATCGTTCGCAGGAGCTTTGGCAGCAAAGAGGCTGGGAGTCGACGTCTGTTCTGCAGGCTTGGAGGCGAAAATGTTGGTTGAGGTAGATTGCTCGGCAGGGGGTTTCGGCGAGAAGATGTTGTTGGATGCAACTTGAGTCGCATCCGCTTTTTCGGGCTCTGAAGCCGCGGGTTTGAACATGAACGGGTTGCTGGAGGCCGAGGCTGGCGCTGGCGCGGTTGCTTTGGGAGCAAAGACATTATTCGTCGCCGGCTTCTCAGGCTCAGATGGGGTGGAAGTGGCAGGTGCTGCTCCGAAGAGGGACCCAAACGGTTGAGCCTGAGAGGTCGAGGTTGGTGCTTGACTAGCAAAGGCGGGCTTGGCCGCGAAGCCTTCGGCCTTATCGCTCGAGGGCTTCTCAGGAGGAGGAAAGCTCAGGCCACCAAATGGATTGCCCGCTGGTGCAGCTGGCTTCGGAGAAAATAGGTTCGGGGCTCCCGAGTCACCGAAAAGGTTTTTACTCGGGAAAGACGCAGATGGAGCAAAGGATGTCTTGGGTTTAGCATCAGGAGAAGTCTGCATGGAATCTGCAACAGGGTTTCCGTTGGCATTTGTGGCCGCCGGTTGCCCAAACAGGCCGGTGCCTACTGAAGTGCCCGCATTTTGCGGCGCACCGAACGAAAACGCCGGTTTAGGGGTTGGCTGACTTCCGAATCCACCGAAGCTTGCAGACCCAATGGTGGATGTTGGTTGAGCAGCAGGGGCCGAGTTGCCAGCACTGAAAGGGCTATTCGCAAACGGGTTACTTGCAGGAGACCCGAATCCACCGGAGAAATTGAATGACGAGCCATTTCCGCCGAAAGAGAACGGTGCCGCGCTGCCTTGAGTGGGCTGGCTGGGCGTTGTGCTAGCCCCGGGAAAGCTTTGGCTTTGACCGAAGCTGAAGCCACCTGGCTGATTTGTGGGTGCGGAAAATGAGGGAGTTGGGAAAGCTGGGGTGGAGGATAGCTGAGAGAAGGTCCCGGATGGTTCACTAGCACCACCGGTGGGGGTAGTTCCACGAGGGCGTCTGCGAATCTCTTTAATCCTATTGGCATTAGAGGGAGCCGGGGTCAGCATGCTTTCCAGACTTCGTTTGGACATGGTGGAAAGGAGTATGGATAGTTTTGCAGTATGAGACGATAGCGTTGTAAAGTAAGCAATGAAGGAAAAGAGCCGAAAGGTACACGTTTGCAGAGGTTGCGAGTGCTGGACGAGGGATGAAGTAGGAAAACCCGATGCAGAGGGAAATGAGGGGAGAGTTGACTCGACACAAAACGCGTCCAGAACACCCCAACCACGCGCATTCGGCGGGGGGACCTCCTCTGCCGTTTTGCTCTCACAAACAGACTCGTTGCAACCGACTCTTAACACGATCTCCCACCCATGACAGCTTCACACATACAACGGATGAACCAAAAGCGAAGAAGCGACTTACTTTCTGTTGGCCAGCTGAGCAGCCGTCGCCCGTTGGGGCTTCTCGTCAGGTGTGCCCGACATACCGAACTCTTCTAACGTATCCTTAGACCCTTGAGGACCTTGCGCCGTGCGTTTTGACATGCTACGGCAGGCTTATATCATCCGTGCGCGCACCTGGCTCCAAGCTCAAATGGTTCGCGGGCAACGAAGAAGCCTGACCACGTTCCCTCAGATCAACGACGATCCTCGAACCTGGCGCTCGCTCATACACGATACGGTTCCACGGGTCTCGATAGGTTTCGACGGATGAATGTTTGGCCTGGCCTGGTGGTCACGATCGATAACAGGATGCGCTCGAATGCCAACCGCGTATGATACCTGGTCGAAAGCGGAGTTCCAATATCACGCGCGGCCCAGATATCACCGGTACGGTGGATTTGAATCACCGACTGTTCGATTCTTCAGCCGCCCAGAGACCGAATCTCAGGTTGACTTTGTCGGGCTGATTGTTGGTCGTTGACGGCGTCCGGTTCCGTGACACGACCTCGATCGTGATCCGAAGCGCGAGGGGCTCCAAGGCGGGCTCACCGGGGTGAAGGATGATGAAAGGAGAACAAAGAAGAGATGTGTTTATCCTGAAGGATAAATAGTCCAGGCGATGGTTAGTTGGGGAAGAGGAAGGTTGTGGGATGGCCCTGGTTTATTTTTTTTTTCAACGTTCGCGGAGGTTGTCGCGGAGGCAAGAACACCACAGCAGAAAAATGCAGTCACGTGGTTTCTTGGCATGACGATACACAAACCTATCTGGCTATACAACGAGGCCGGACTCATCAACCGGTCTCTCTGCCCTTGGAGAAGATTGCCCGCCAGTCGACCGTTCATAAAGCACTTTGCTTTCGGGCTGTCCAGTCACCGCACTGGAAAACTCCATGACTCGGAGTGTGAAGCTCTGAAGCGTGATGTTGATGCAAGTTGCCGCAGGCATCCAAGTCCTGCTTAGATATGTTGGTCAAGTAACTACCTAAAGGCGGTTGCCAACTCAGCGATGCAGATAATGCATGAATTATCTGATTTTCACCATCTTTATGCAACTAATCCCGTGAGCTTTATCTGTCGATCTTACATAACAGTATACTGATAATCATACAACACCTCTTTCTAGAGGTCTTTCGTTTAATAACTTGCGCTTAGTCGTATGATCACGTAGTATCTATTTTCTAATTTTTGGTCTTGTTCTTGATTTAAAAATAGACTATACGATGGTAGAGTTCTTTGTGTAAGGGGAGAGTCGGGGTAGGGAAGAGGGATACTCCTAACGTATTTATTAGTCTTTGCGGTTTCAAAGAGGTAAGGTAAAAGGGCTTTCCACTAGAATTTAGTATAAATTAAGGTCATGGATTCTGCAGGTAATTATTACACATACAGTAATGTGCTATTGCACCTGGCACCTACTGACCGTGGTCCGGTAGTCCCAGAACAAGCCAACCTCATCCTATCCTCCGAAGCCATCAAGCTTACGACATTCTGCCGTCTCATTCGGCATCAAGCTCCTCATCAACGATTAAGCCCTCGCCTATATCATGCGTATCTGGTTTCAGAAAGGCATTGGCCCTGGTACCAACATCACTCTCGACCGGCCCGTTCCCTTGCGATGGAAAATTGTTCAGAAGCTAAGCGAGGATGATTTGCAGCTTACCGAAGGTGAGCATCTCTCCCTCGCTGTCACCAAAATCCTCTGTTGTGACCCGGAGTACCGCACAAGCTTGCACTTATGCGATGTTATATGCAAGTCCCCTATGAGAATACAGAGATGGACGTTGCGGACACCGGAGCTACTCAGGCTACGACATATATCCCTGAAGAGTTACTTGCATACCAGGATCTTACTTCCCAGGAGTTAGGAATTACTCCGAAACTCTTGGGATTTAAAATCACAAGTCAGGACAAGTCGGGGCTTGTCCCTGGTGGTTTCGTGGTCTGGTTGGCGTGGGAGATGGTGCCAGGGTTACGCCTCGGTATTAAGGATGGATGTCTTTGGGCCTCATGCATTCTGGGCTCTAGATGCTGCCGAAAGAGAAGAAATCCGGCAACACTTTGTGGAGAACCTCCTGTAGGTCGTTGAAGCATCTCTCGTTCTACATCGTTCATTGCTAACACCCATACTAGAGCAATAGAGACGATTGGACATTTTTCTGATACGCCCGCGTTGAGTAGCCTAGTCTGGGATAAGGATTCAAAAACCCTGTACGTTGTAGCAGATATCCTTGCAAACTGTTACTGACAATCGATAGTTATTTCATTGGATTTCGCTTGCGCAACAAGGCAACGGGAGAACCCCGCATCACCGTTCCTGACGTTAAGTGGACCGCATATTTTGGGCTCGCTCAACCGGACTCGCATGCATCGCTGAAAGGGGGATGGAATCAGGATACCTCGGGTTGGAAATGGTAGTCCAGGCATGTGTAACAGAAGGGAAGTGCCATCTGTGCTAAGAACAGCCATTCCAAGAACGTTGTTGCGCTCTAGAGCGAATCTCCATCCAGGGCGTCACTCGGTCGGTGCTTATGGATACGGAGGTCCAGATATGTATCATAACACAAAGGTAGTCGATGCACTCTTAGTCGGGAGATTCTAGAAATAAAAGCTCACTGGAAAGTCGTGCTACAATGGAAATTATGAAGATGTCTCTCTTGGCATTTTACTGCAGCTCTTGTAGAATGCTTTCCTAACTATGACGTCGCGACGTTGGGAGCAAGCTAAGTCCGCCTTAAACCCGTCCAGATGTACGCGACACTGGACTCGCATCCGTGCACAGTGCACACGCGGAGTATCGGCTATGTTCAAACGATGAGTGGACGACAACTCTCCAGAGATGAATGTCAGGCTGTAATTAAGGTTTACTCTCGTGCCCAGACAGTAATGCCGTGTCGGAACATCGCTAACTACCTAGTGCCAATTACCCAAAGTATATCGCTCGACAGAATATCCATTTCACCCTTGAAAAATGTCTCCGATGGGATAGATACCAAAAAAAATCGATATTAAATACTTAGACGGATGCTTGCATGAAGCCCTTGGTCGGCTATCAGATCAGGCGAGATCATGATCGCGTGTCTAGGTGGGTCAGTTCATGTTGGGACAACTCGAACCGCAACGTGAGCCTGAATGTAACAGAACCTAGGTAAAATGAAAACCCTCGTAGGCCGTACCACAGCAAGGGACTCACCGGAAAAAGGAAGGGAGTGAATGTCCTAGGCTGGTTCGATATTCTTCCGACTGGCCAACGTATTTGTGCTGTGAAACGACGGCCAAAGACTATCAAAGCCTGCACTATGAAAATGAGAAGAAAAAAAGATGAGACTAATCTCTTTAAGGACATTCTCGGTGAAGAAAATCAGATTCCCGCCGCATCACCACATTTACATTTGAGGCTTGCGCATGCGAGAGGACCTGGATCTTGTGCTAGTGTCTCGTCATTAGGTTTCCTTGCTTGCAGAATACGAAGTATATGAATTCGATCGAATGTTCCACCGTATCCGTGCCCTTTGGTAACACCCACCGCTTCCGCTTTTGGGTGCACCACGGTTTACCGGAAGTCACCAAACACCGTCTCTTTTTCAAGAAATCATCGAATTAATCAACCAATTAGCTAGTTATCAATAAAAAAAAAAATCTCCCTGCTCTCTCGCCTTCTCCTCATTCTCAATTGCCCGTTGAATAGCCTCGGCAGGCCTTTTTGTAGGTTTAAAACCATACGCCTTTTCGAACTGCTTAGCCAGCTTCCTCTCCTCCTTAGCCATCTCTTTCGCCTTCCTGTCACGAATTGATCGATTTGCATCGCGAGGCTTCAATTTACCATCTTGACTAAGCGGTTTAACCTGCCGCTTAGTATATTGGCGACGTACTGGCTCTTGTACAGATCTGATTCGCCGAATTGTATCTTGGGTCATGGCAAGCTCTTCAAGCTTCTCTCGCTGGTGGGCGAAGATTTTGGTAAGATCTCGCTGCATCTTCTCTGAAAGAGAATTGAGGTGTTTGTAAATCTTCGCCTGGTTCTTCTCTAGTGCTTCAATAGATTTTGGAGGGCTATTTTCAATACTAGAAGACGAGAGATTTGGTGGCGGAGATGGTGTAGAAGTAGGTGTAGCCGTACGCGACCGAAGATTAGGTGCATAGATATCAGAAATTACTAGTTGATTCGTAAGATTTTCAACAATCTTACTACCATCAACCGGCCAGATTCCACGCTCTTTAAAAGAATCGCGAATAATTCGTTGGCTAAAGGTTTTCGATCGAATCGGGCCAATTATAGATAGGAAATCTGCCTTCCCGTACGGCTGGCCACCCCAGAAGGATAGCTCATTATTCATAAGCCGAAATTGCTGCTTATAATTCAAGAAAGGCTTGCCATCAAGTGGTTGACAGAGATGCGTTGAATGAGGTAGGAAGCCGAATGGGATAATCGCATTATCCTCGCATTTCTGTAGGAATTCGAGGGTAAGATGCGCGCCATGGCCATCGAATATAAGATAGCGCTTTTCGCCCCTTTTCACCCGATCGGTAGTAGCAGTAATAAAATAGCCTAGCCAGGATAGGGCTAATTCATCAGAAATCCAGCCGTTTGGTGAGATTGTAGTGCCAGTTTCGCGTGGGAGATCTTCACTACCGTAGAACCAGGCCTCCATAAGATTCTTCCTACTACCTTTGAAGATAAAGAGCGGGTCCATCAGCCAGCCATCTGCACTAATACATTCAACTGCAGTAATAGTCTCGCCCCTCTCTCCTTCGGCTAGGTCAGGGCAAGATGATTTAGAGCCAATAACCTTTCGAGATTGCCCTTGACCGGGTTGGAAGCCGCATTCATCGAAGTTGTATACTAGCCGTGCGGGGACACCATGGAGAAGAGCTGCAAGCTGGTCGTACCAGTACGCAAGAAGCCCTGCATCTTCAGCTTGGATTCGATTCTTCTCCTTGGTCTTCTGCTTCACTGGGGCTAGATTCAGGTGCTTTGGGAGACGCGCTTCAAAGCGGTACGCCCACATCTTGCTAACCTGCCTATCCCGGCCCGCTCGCTCAAGCGCGCGATTTGCCCACGCCTGGATAACCCCGGCAGTAGGTGGTAGATTCCACTTATACATTTGGACTATCCAATTGGTCAAGGCCTTCTCCTGGTATAGCGAAAGGGCATTTTTCAGTGGTGTAGTGGGTGTAGCAGGCGTTTTGGCCTTTTTGACGCGATCGGCCAGTGTAGTGCGAGACACGTTGAATTCACGCGCAATCTTCGTGATATTCGGTCTCTTTTGGCCCGAAGCCAATCTGCAGGCTTCGGCCATGCGAGATTCGTCAAAATTAGCAGATTTAGTCATGTTGGGTGGTTGAAATAGCTGATTGTAGGTAGGTGTTGAAAAAGAGACGGTGTTTGGTGACTTCCGGTAAACCGTGGTGCACCCAAAAGCGGAAGCGGTGGGTGTTACCAAAGGGCACGGATAACACCATTTGCCATTTTGTCATTATCATCATTGCTATTATGAATTATGCTTTGCTGGAACCATGACCCATTCGCTCGATAAGAAGATGATGAAGCCGTTCAAAAAGTATAGTTAATTAGTTGCAACCTAGTTGCTACTGTAGGGTTTGGCTTATTATGGCCGTCGTGTCACTATTCCCTGTTCCTTGTTTACAATAAGGCATAACTTCAAAAATTAACCCCTGAGTTCAGAGTCACATTTCCCCCTCAAATGTGGCGGCAATGAAGCCTGCAGCTAGTCACATTCCATTCCCGCTTTTCGCTGCACTCCACAGGGCTAGTGTCCCTAGTTTCTTCCCACACTGCAATAAAGAGGCAGCCCTTCGGTCGCCCGATTGGTCTGATGCCGCTAACATCGACAGGGGATCTTGACCCCCCGTGGGGCCCGATCGGCATTGTCGATTCCCGTTCTTAATTCTGCGCGCCCCCCGATCATGAGGCAAGAAACCCGGCGTGACAGCCTCACCAGCCGAACCGGTCATGATGGCTTGCTTCAGCCCATGTCCTTGACTACACCACTTTCGTGATCTAGCCCCGGATTTCCAAGGTCACTCGCCATCTATTTCTCCGTCTCGAGTGGTATCTGGGGGTGGCATTTCTTCACGCTAGTTTTGACGATGCCTTGAAGGGTGTCGCGCGGAGGGGGTGCTTCACCCCTTTTTCAAATTGTCATGCGCGTTCCATGGGGGTTATTGATCCTCGCTGCATTATGGCTGCTGCGGAGCGCGATGAGGATGGGTATTTATAAGATCAGCCATGTGTCCTGTGCACTGTCAGGGTGGCCCACCTTCTTTTGGTCGAACCTGGAGTCAAGATGCATTTCGCGCCATTGCTCTCCTGCCTTGCTGTCGTAGCTTGTGCGCATGCACAGCTATTGGATCTTCCGCAAGTTGACAAGCTGGTCAAGGAGGCCTTGAAGCCGCTGGCCGCGTACACGAACTATCATGGACCCAAGGCGGGTACTGTTAACTTGCGCATCCCCCTGTGGTGGAAGGGCTGTTAGCAGATGCCGACGATTCTTCATACTGGCTGGCGGACATCAGTCATCAAGGTCTGGCCGCATTCAATTCCAATCCATCTGGATATAAGGTATTCCGCAATGTCAAGGACTACGGTGCCGTCGGTAAAGTTATACCATCAAAAGGCTGAATAGTAATAAAATTCTAATATGTAATCTAGGTGACGGCGTGACGGATGACACCGCTGCAATCAATGCTGCCATTAGTGATGGTGGCCGTTTTGGTCCTTCAAGCCGCGAGTCATCTACAACAACCCCTGCCATTGTGTACTTCCCAGCCGGAACATACCTGATATCGTCGTCAATCATTGACTATTACTTTACCCAACTGATTGGCAATCCCAACTCAGTACCAGTCATCAAGGCAACACCCGGGTTCACAGGCCTTGGTTTGATTGACGGAGACCAATACCAGAGCGATGGCAATCAGGGCTGGGGCTCTACAAACGTCTTCTACAGACAGATCCGGAATTTGAAGCTAGACATGACCTCTATCCCAGCCAGTTCTGCTGCTACTGGTATTCACTGGCCGACTGGACAGGCCACTAGCATCCAGAATGTTCAAATTGCGATGAGTTCTGCGTCGGGCACTCAGCACCAGGGCATTTTTATCGAGAATGGTACGTCTACCCGCAAGATGGAGTGACCACTTGCTGATATATTTTCAAAGGCTCTGGAGGCTTCTTGACCGACCTCACAATCACCGGTGGACTCTACGGACTTAACGTCGGCAACCAGCAATTCACTATGCGCAACGTGGCTGTCTCCGACGCAGTGACTGGTATCTCCCAAATTTGGGACTGGGGTTGGACATATCAGGGACTCACCCTGACCAACTGTACAACTGGCCTCTCGATCAGCAATGGAGGTGCTGGTAATCAGCTCGTTGGCTCGGTTAATGTTCTTGATAGTACCATCCAGGATTGCCCTACCTTCGTGACCACGGCCTGGGCTAGCTCAAGTTCGTCAAACGGTAGTCTTATCCTGGAGAACATTGCCCTTGACAATGTTCCCGTCGCAGTCAAGGGTACTAGCGGCACTGTCTTGGCCGGAACAACAGGTACTACGACCATTAGCGCTTGGGGCCAGGGTCACAAGTACACTCCGAGCGGGCCCACCAACTTCCAGGGCAGCTTTACCCCACCAACGCGTCCGAGTTCTTTGCTCGCGAGCGGTTCATCAAGTTACTACACCAAGACCAAGCCTCAGTATGAGGCTTCGCCTACATCCTCATTCGTCAGCATTCGCAGCGCTGGAGCCAAGGGCGATGGCTCCACAGATGACACTGCAGCCATTCAATCAGCAATTACCTCGGCGGCATCGTCTGGTCAAATTGTCTTCTTTGATCAAGGAACATATAAGGTCACAGGTACCATTTATGTTCCGTCCGGCTCCCGGATTGTTGGCGAGGCATACCCAGTGATCATGGCTAGCGGAAGCAAGTTTTCAAGCATCTCTAGTCCTGTGCCTGTCATCCAGGTTGGCAAATCTGGTGAGTCTGGGTCTATTGAATGGTCAGATATGATTGTTAGCACACAAGGATCTGCGCCGGGAGCTGTCCTTATTGAATGGAACTTGGCTGCAGCATCCGGCTCTGGTATGTGGGATGTTCACACCCGCATTGGAGGATTCACCGGCTCTCAGCAACAGGTCGCTCAGTGTCCCACTACTGCCGCTGTGAGCGCTGCGTGCGAAGTTGCTTATATGTCGATGCATATCACTAGCAGCGCGAGTGGTGTGTACTTGGAGAATGTGTGGCTTTGGACTGCGGACCACGATCTTGATAGTGCCTCCAACACCCAGATCTCGGTGTATACTGGCCGTGGCCTGCTGATTGAAGGAAAGAATATCTGGCTGTAAGTTGTGTCTTCTCACCCGAATATGACCGCTTGGTATTGCTAACGTCTATGTCAGCATTGGAACCGCGGTAGAACACCACTCTCTGTATCAGTACCAATTCTCCGGTGCCAGCTCAATCATGGCAGGATTCATTCAGACTGAGACACCGTAAGTTAGAACTCGCCAGGAATTAACGTTCGCCTCTGATGACTGACACGCATTATTCAGGTACTATCAACCCAACCCCAACGCAGCGAACAGCCCTTACCCAACCAACTCTGCCTTGAATGACCCCAGCTACAGCAGCTGCCTCGGGGGAAATTGCGACGCCCTGGGTCTCCGCGTGCTCAACAGCCAGGACCTCGTTATTTATGGAGCCGGGCTGTACAGCTTCTTCAACAACTACAGCACTGCCTGCTCCACATTCCCCACTCCCGAGAATTGCCAGAGCGAGATCTTCAGTATCGAAGGCACCACTAGTGGATTGGTGGTTTACTCGCTGAGCACCGTGGGAACGACCAACATGATTGTCAAGGATGGCAGCTCTCTTGCTGTTGTCAGCGATAACCTGGACACCTTTGCTGCTACCATTGCGTACTTCACTCTCTAGGATGGCTGTGGATTCTGTTTCTTTATGGGTAAATATCATGATCATACAATCGCCTATTCTCGTTTGTCCATCGTACTCCTTTTTTCAGGCCCTGTTCGATTAGAAGATCTCATCAAAATCTGGACAAAGTAGAATTGGATCTACGACCCGATAAGGTAACTTCAAATTATTCAGTTAGTCTTTGTAACTGCTGCACTGTAGTTGGCCATTTCCGACAAGTCTTCGGCTAAGTGTGTAAATCCCGGATATAAATCCGAGGTGGAGATCTGAGGTGGTGGGGGCGTGGGGGAATTAGAGCAATGAGGGGTGACAACTCGGGCGAGGAACACAAAGATAACCCGAGGCAAGCTTGTTGGCTATGCCTTGTCGTCGTGTATTTAGAGTGTAGCGCCCGCAACAAACCCCCGCATCCTTTTCGCGTCTGAATCCTATAAGAACGCGACTCATCAATCATGTCAACCGAAAACGACAAAGTGATACCCTTCGAGTCTCTCCCGCTGGATCCCAATGGCCCGCGTGGGAATGCCTGGGGTCGATTCGGACCAAACGACGAGCTTGGTACCTTGAACTTGCTTACTCCAGAGGTGATCGTCGAGGCGGCGAAAGAGATTCGGACTGGAATTCGGATATCACTTGACTGGCCGCTTAGCATGCCAAGCTATCCTAGCTTCGACCGCAATCCATTCGAGCAGAAGCTGGTTCTGCGGAATCCGAACTGCATTTATGATGATATTTTGACGTTTAATAGTCAGGGTTCGACACAGTGGGATGGGTTCAGACACTATGGTATGTATTTTCCTGAGTGATTGACGTCGAACTGCCCGGGTCTTACAAACGGACACAGTCATGATGCCTTACCACTATGGGAAAGCTAACATTAATGTGCTTGTTTAGCCAATCAGAAAATGCGCCGCTTCTATAATGGACACACTACGGAGGAGATCGAGAATTCAGATGTGATCGGTCTTCACAGTATGAACAAGCATACCCACGATCTACATTGATCCAAGCTAATCGATTGATAACAGCCGTTGCCGAACATGGCGGCATGACAGGCCGTGGTGTTCTACTTGATTTCGCGGATTGGGCCGGATCCAATGCAGTCTCCATCTCGGCTCTCGAGTCACAGGCCATCACCCTCGAGAGTCTCAAACAAGTGGTCAAGGATCATAAACTCAAGTTCTGCAAGGGCGATATCCTATTCATCCGTAGCGGTTTCACCGCAGCATACAATAAATTGAACGATCAACAGCGGCGAGATCTCCCGAATCGACCAACGCCGGACTTTATTGGCGTGGAAGCGACCGAGGGTATGGTGCGATGGTTATGGGATCACCAATTTGCCGCGGTGGCTGGCGATGCACCTAGTTTCGAACGCGCTCCAATCCGTGGCAGTCATGCAGATCCGAATTTCAATCTGCACGAATGGGTGTTGGCAGGATGGGGGACGCCCATTGGGGAGATGTTTGACCTGGAGAAGCTCTCCCAGCACTGTAAGGCTACTGGGAGATATAGTTTTTTCTTGTCCAGTATGCCACTCAAGGTACGCTCTTATCGCCCCCAAGTAGGCTATCTTTCCTAAATGCTGATGCAAACATGTTCAACAGGTGGTTGGAGGAGTGGCAAGTCCACCTAATGCGTTTGCTATTTTCTAGTTAGTCCAACATTGACCCCAGCATAGGATCTTTAAACTCGTCTTTTAAATCGTGTATGAAATCGTGTTTGGAAGCGTCTTTTGACTCGTAGACAAATCTACGTAGTGCTGGGGATCAGTACTCTGATAAATGTTGTGATGTCCATCTCCCGGAAGTCAAGTAGAGTAGAGGACCTGCGGCTGCGGCGAATGGGTTGTGTTGTGGTTGTCTCTCCCCCTTGAACACACACGCCTTTACCTCCAACGATCCTCCAATACTTGCAACGATCAGCTAAAATCCTAAAACAATACGGCGCAAAGAAATACCATGCCTTGAGAAATTTTCTATTCCGTCAAGGATGAGATGCGTTTGAGATTATTGGCCCCTAAACCAAAGAGAGACCCCGTGCCACCGGAGGATCATTAGTCCGCCCTCCCCCACACCATACAAGTGCAACGTGAGCCTCGACATGACTCGACTGTGATTGAGCCACGAATTTGGGGGACTGAGATGGTTCTGGGCCAGAAGGAATGATTGATCAGTATCCTCTCTTTTCAAATGTTGGCAGGCCCAATTGCCCGCAATTTTGGGTTCGTGATCTCTTTCTCCTTAATTGCGTTAACTGTGTCCAAGCTGACCAATCCAGGACTCGGAAAATGCACGGCTGTCCCCATGTGCGTTGCCTTACCTGGTGATCGCTCCCACCAGCATCATTCTGCTTGTTGCATGTCGCCTTCTGCTAGGCTCAATTTTACGACAGTGGCGGCCGCAATGGACTCTTCCATTTATCTCAGAGCAAGATGAATACCAAGGGTTCCCGCTGGAAGGGGTTAAACAATCCCTTGGATGGACTCTTGCGCTTCTCACGTTTACATGCATTGGCTTTGTTGCCGAGCTTATGCATTTCTTCCCTCCAAACATTGACGTATCGGCCGTTGCCTTTGTTGCATCGTGGGTAAGTTGTTTAGCACTTGTGATGAGGATGACACGTTATTGACACATTCCTAGGCCGCAGCAGGAGTAGTAATCACGGTCAAACGACCGAGGTCATGTTCAATTTCTATGCTAGTCTTTTTCGTTTTATGTTTCATGATCGAGATCATACTGGCCACCGCATTCTATGACAAATCGAGGTTCCAGACAACTTCTCGTTACGTTGCTGCTTCCGCGGCTTTGATGGCTTGCTTCACGATTCTCCTGATGCCATTTCGAAAACCTTCGCTTCCAGTGATTGATATCAGTACTGTTGGACAGACACCATGCAGCGATCTTCGCAGTCCAGAGGATAATTTACGATTGTGGCAGTTTATGACTGTATCATGGATGGCACCGCTAATATCCCTCGGACGCAAGAGACAGCTCAATGAGCCGGACGTCTGGTTCTTGGGATTTGAGTTCCAGCATAGTCGGCTCCACGAAAGGTTCCGTCGGCTTCGTGGATCCGTCCTTCGACGGGTACTGCAGGCGAACGGACTGGATGTCCTCATTATCTCCGTGATTGCTGTCGTGCAAATGATGTGCTCCTTCTCCACACCCGTCCTTCTGCAACAACTTCTGCAAGCAATGCAGGACCCAACTAAGCCGAAACGTGTGCCCCTAACGTATGCCGTTCTTGCGCTTGCACTCCGTCTGGTGGCCGCACAGTCTCAGGTGTTGAACTTGTGGTATGGAAGACGATGTTATGAGCGATCTAGAGGTGAAATGGTAATGATGGTGTATGAAAAAGCACTTTCACGCAAAAACATTCTCGGTCTACACGTTGAGAGCGAACAGAAGCAGCCAAGTGGAGAAGAGCCCACCGATGGCGATCCCACGATTCAGGAGGTTGAAATCTTGCCTGCCACAAAGCCAACCCTCTGGAACCGTTTGTTCTCAAGACGTAAACCGCAACCGAAGAAACCTAAAGAGGCTGCCACACTAGGTAAAATCTTCAATCTTCTTCGAGGCGACGTCTATGATGTGGCCCAGCGATTTTGGGAGATCGACGTTCTCATCGACAAGCCAGTAGGCTTGGTCATCGCCATTTTCCTTGTATGGACACTATTTGGCCCGTCTTGCTTCCTGGGTATTCTAGCGGTCTTGGTCGCCCAAGCTCTGAACGCTGTCATCACACGATTCCTTCTTCGGCGGGAACGACTCACACGAGCCGCCACGGATGTTCGCCTGCAGATCACATCGCAGTTCGTGGAAGCGATTCGGCATCTTCGATGGTACGGCTGGCAAGATCATTGGCTTCGACGAGTCATGGACGCTCGGCAACACGAGTTGAACCGGCGAATCATCACTAAACTATGCACCACTGCGATCAATTTCATCAACGCCTTTGCAAGCGGTGTCTTTCCAGTGGTCGCTCTATACGCCTACACTATGTTAGCTGGCCATGAGCTGCGTATTGATATCATTTTCCCTGCCTTGCAACTATTCACCATGCTCGAGACACGCTTGCGCGAAATCCCAAGTCTAATCACCGCGCTCATCAATGCTTCTATTGCACTTGGTCGTATCGAGGACTTCATGGCAGAACCGGACAAAGCGCAAGTTGATTCTGAGCAACCTCTAGATGACACCCCTTTTCGACTTGATTCATGTTCGTTTGCTTGGCCCGGTAAAATATCACCAGTCCTTCGGGACATCACTGTGGCTATCCCAAGAGGCCTCACTGTTGTGAGTGGAAAGGTTGGCGCCGGAAAGACAGCTTTCCTCCAAGCTCTCCTTGGAGAGTTGGATCGTCTTAGTGGCTCATGCCGTCTGCCGAACGAAACTATCGGATACTGCGCACAAACACCATGGCTACAGAGTATGAGCATTCGAGATAACATTCTCTTCTCCGCTCCCTATGAAGAGCAGCGTTACAAGCGGACTCTAGACGCTTGTGCCTTGCTTCCAGATCTTTCCCAATTCAAGCATGGTGACTTGACCTTCATTGGTGAGAATGGCGTTGGTCTCTCTGGTGGCCAGAAGGCACGAGTGGCTCTTGCTCGGGCGGTCTATAGTGCTTCCCGCGTGTTGCTTCTCGATGATCCACTGTCAGCTTTGGACCATAATACGGCCGAGTTTGTAGTTCGTAAATGTCTCTCCGGGCCGCTAATGCAGAACCGCACCATTGTTCTGGTGACACATCGTACCGCACTTGTGCGTGATATCGCTGATCAGATCGTTGAAATCGACGAAAGCCGTGCCGTTTTTCACAGCAAGGCTGCTATCATGGCATCAACCAAAAGAGATGGGTCTGGTCTTTTATCGAATCTCAACGACTCTGAGACCGAGACTGAAGAAGCCAGCGCCGAAGAAGAGGCAGCTGCAATTCCGGACAAGTTCATTGAAGAAGAGCACCGCGCAGAATGGGGTGTCAAGGCCCGCGTCTATTGGAACTACATCAGGGCTGGCAAGTACCGGTGGTGGGCTATTCTTGTTTTGGTTCTCACAATCTACCGACTTATGGCCGTTGGACAGTCGTGGTTCCTCAAAGAATGGGGTGAAGCCTACAGCCAAGCATCTCTTCCTCGCAGTGCACTGTCGGTCTGGAGCCAATCCATGGACACCTCACTAGTCTCAATCTCGAGCGTGGATGCATACTTTGTACCTGAAAGTCCCATCGACCGGCTTCCATCTCCACAAGAAGATGTTCGCCCGTGGTTATGGACATTTTTCGCCATCATCTGCTTCCAAGCAGCTGCACTTTTGGTCGCTCAGCTACTCATGCTGATCATTGTCTACTGTGCAGGCAAGACACTCTTCCACCAGGTGATGATTCGGGTCAGCCATGCCTCGTTCCGTTTCTTCGATGTCACCCCGGTAGGTCGGTTGATGAACCGTCTTACTTCGGACATCAGCGTGGTGGACGGCAACATTAGCGCGCAGTTCCAAGCAATTGCGTTCCATGCAATTACTTGGATCTCTTCCATATTGGTCATTGCCACGGCGACCCCAACCTTCCTCGTCTTCTCGTTGATTCTCACTGTCGCCTTTGTGCTTATTTTCTTGCGATTCCTGCCAGCATCCCAAAGTCTGCGCCGACTTGAGATGGTGTCATTGACGCCGCTATTATCCAACTTTGGGGAGTTGCTGCATGGACTGACTACTGTGCGCGCGTTCCGTGCAGAAGAACGCTTTCAGAATCGGGTCATCTCCGTGGTTGACAAGTTCCAGGGCATGGATCACTTCTATTGGTCATTACAGGCATGGCTCATGTATCGCTTCGAAAGTTTGTCTGCACTTTCAACCTTTTGCCTGACTGTTTTGGCGCTCTATACCAACACTACACCCGGGCTGGTGGCCTTTGTGCTCATCGCTGCCAATAATTTTGTCGACTCCACACATGCGCTGTGCCAGCAGTATGGTCAATTGCAGATGGACTTTGTGTCGGTTGAGCGCATCGACGAGCTCTTGCATATTGAGGAAGAACCACGAGGCACGATCGATCCTCCAGCGGCATGGCCAACGTATGGTAGCGACGTCATCTTTGAGAATGTCACCCTTCGATATGCCCCACACCTCGATCCAGCTTTGAAAGATGTCTCCCTCCAAATTCCCGGCGGGTCGACTACCGCTGTCATCGGCCGAACGGGCAGCGGTAAATCTACATTGGCCGTATCCCTTCTCAGTGTTGTTCGACCGGAAACCGGCCGCATCATGATCGACGGCATCAACATTGCCGATGTGAACACACAAGCACTCCGCACACGGGTTACATTCGTCGCCCAGGACCCCATTCTTTTCCCCGGTAGTGTCCGTCTTAACCTTGATCCCACGGAGGAGTTCGCCGATCAACAGTGCGCTGACGTCCTGGAGCGGCTCTGCGGCCGGCATGGATGGACCCTTGACACTCGTATCGAAGCTGGCGGTAAGAACCTCAGTCAAGGTCAACGCCAACTGATCGCTCTTACACGCGCTGTTCTTCGACGCAGTCCAGTTGTGATCCTCGATGAGGCCACCGCTTCGATTGATCACGAGACCTCCCTTGAAATCCAGCAGATCATTCGAGAGGAGCTGCAGCTGTCAACGGTTATCACTATTGCCCATCGGGTTGAAGCTGTGAAGGATGCGGACTACTTTGTGGAGCTGGACCAGGGGAAGGTCCATCGATATGGGAATGTCCGAGATCTGTAGTCAACGTACTGGAACCACTTTTAGATTTCGCCCACATATTTTCTAGCCTGTGGAAACCCGTATGCGTTGTTTCAACCCTCTACAGTCGCCTCATTCTATCACGGCGCATCACTTATACATAGAATTTTAGCAAGTGCATACATTACGAAGAAAAATGCAAGATGAGCTTGAAAGTCAAGGCTTTACCCAAGGAACGTTTTCATGTACATGTGTCAAAGAAAGGGTATCTAAATATTTACAGCTTGGCCTTGCCCTGAGCCTTCTTGAGGATAGGCTCCATCTTGGTGGCCTTCATGATGTTGCCCTTGATCTTGAGCTTACCGCCCATGAACAGACGCTGGGCGTTAGCCTTGCCAGAGACGAGGGAAGCGAAGTCTGCGTCGGAGAGGGAGAGGGTCACTAAATTATGAGCAACATCAGTATCGATCGAGAAATATTTCTTCAAGCCACGTATTTGCGCTGCTCAAACTCACCGTCAGCCTTGGCACCAGCGGGGGCGGCACCCTGGCCAACCTCGCCCTTGTTCTTCAGGTCGAGGTACCAGCTGGCCTCCTCGCCCTTCTCGTTCTTCAGGTTGAAAGAGACGATGGCCTTGGCCTTCTCGACGGCGTCCTTGCGCTCGGCGGCATCGGCCTGCAGCGTCTGGTTGATCGCGTCGAAGGCGGCGGAGGCGGGGAAGGAATCTGTGGTTGGTTAAGCTGGTTAGCGGAGCTTCTTGCGACCAGGACCGCAGAGTGGATGATGGAATTGAGATGGAGACATACCCTTCTTGAGAGACATGGTGGATGAATGTGGGAGGAATGATGGGGGTGGATGGATGGGGATGGGATGGATCGAAAGACAGAGTCGGTATAAGTTATATATGACGAAAGATGAAATGCGCCGGGGCGCGACATGTGAACTTGGCTTGTTAGCGCCACTGCCGTGCCGAGGCCCCGTGAACCCCCCGTGAATCCGTGCTCCACCCCACACGCGACTCGAGACGATCTTGACGGACACTACGAAGTACGACTCTTGACAGGAGACGACATTTATTCATGACATTATTGTTCATAAACCCCGTCGCAGGCGATCTCACAAGGACATGATCCCGCCAATCTTCCCCAAACCACCGAGTCCGAACTAGTACCCACCACGATCTTCCCCAACGAACCTGGAACAAATCCCCAGAACGAGCAAAACTTATGTCCCTTCCGGAGTACTCCACATCAGCCGGACCTAAATTCCCCTTTCCGATTCAAACGGACCCGTTACTTGGTCTATTGTTGGACGGTTTATTAGTCAACTGGGTCGCACGAATCCGGTATTCATCGCGAATCTCGCGATGCACTAACTCTCCAGCCCGCGACAATCGTTTCCCTTTTTGACCCTCCGAGGACCCTCGCTAGCTGCGACGTCACCGCCGACGCGAGGCTGAGGATGGTAGCTGCCGCTTCATATGATCGGGTCTTCCCCAGGAATGCTCGTCCACTTGCGTCGCCAAGCTGTACAGTGCTTCACAATGTCGCTGTACTGGATGAATTCCCGGTGGCATTGACTGCTGGCTGGCCGCCATGGGCTTCAGCATAATAGGCACGTCGACGCTGCGTTCGCGTGTCTGGTACTGTTTCCACCGGGCGCTGCCGCTTATTCGAGTCAACGGTGCCAATGCTTCATCCCATGTGCCCGCACGCAAGCGTATATCTTGAAAGTTGATCTCATGCAGCGATTTTCGATGATCGAGAATGAAGGACGCTACCTGCGATGCATCCATCACCACATTGACCAACTCTACATCCTGTAGGTAGGGCAATGAAGCGGACGTAAAACCGGGCGCCTCTGCGCGCTATCCGATTGCCTCAATCTTTTGTTGGTTGTGTTTCGGAGACAAGGCTCATTTGCCAGCGACAATGGCGACAGGCCTCTTTCGCCTTTCCAATGGAATACCAGCGTCCGGAGCTCAGGGAAGCTTTGGAGATACGCATGC
This sequence comes from Penicillium daleae, assembly GCF_028827525.1. NCBI lineage: Eukaryota > Fungi > Ascomycota > Eurotiomycetes > Eurotiales > Aspergillaceae > Penicillium > Penicillium daleae. The sequence continues at coordinate 4,229,834 of NW_026623153.1, forward strand.
AAAAGCTTAAAGTGGTCTGTGGGCGAACCTTCGCGGTAAGGGAAGCTCTCCATGTGAATGGTAAGTTGTCGAATCTGTGACCAGCGCCTACGCGAGGCAGGCGATGCACCGAATCCCAGATTTGGCTGGAGATAGAGCACCGCGGCGGGATGAACTGACAACAATGAGAGTCTGTCTAGAAACGTCAATGATACCTGCTCAACAGCAATGCGCAGCGAAATCAGCGCATAGTCGACCACGCTTCGACGGTACCGATGGCTGGGCGGCTGGCCCTCGCAAGTAATTCGCAGGTGACGCAGGTTTTTCAGGCAGGATAATACTCGTATGAACGAGGGGATATCGGTGGCGGCATGGAAGAGAGGTGGATATTGCTTGACTAGCAGGTCCGTCATTTTCCATGTCCCATATTTGGGGCTTCTTGGTGGCCCTTGCTGGTGCTGAGGTATATACACGAATGTCTGCTCTCTACCCGAGCCCGCGTCAATGACCGGTGGTAAGAAGGTCTCGGCGATATGAGCGATGACGAATGTCACTTGTTGGATATAATGACCGATGCGCTCAAGCGCGGACACCCGGGATGGCCGGCTCAACGATCGACATCGGAATCGGATTGTGATGTCTTGAAAGAGGGCTGGTACTAACTTGATAGCAAGGTCACGGCAGACAAGACGACATATTACCTTGTCGGTTGTTGTCAAGTGAGACTCCAATCTCTTCCGGATTGGCTCTCTTCTCCAGAGTCGAGTTAGTATGGACTCGGGGAGCATCATTTTTCTAACTATGATTTCAAGAAAATTGTAGGAATAGTATACTTGAATAAAGATTCGACATAGCACTCATCTATGTCAGCTCACTCAGCTACCACTGCTAAGCCGTCGTTATAAAGTACTTTGGTCAAGCTAGAACTCTCTTTTCTCTCTGTCCCTCACCCTGCACTGATATAGTGATTCGGACGTAGCTGTCGGCCTCCCTGTGACTCGGGAAATTCCCCTCTTGCTGCCTTTCCCCATTCGACGATTTTGTTTCCAGCTACTTCATAGTATGAGTCACTGGGCACCGACTTTGCAAGTCGATGGTCATGAACACAACGCAGTACCTAAGCGCCTGGTATAGTCCAGATAGAGATATCGATCCTGAATAGGAAAGTAGGGCTGGTCTGGAGAAGCCCTTTTTGTTTGTAGTGTTTGCATTATTTACTCTCATCAACGCGTGGACGCGTCTTATCAACACGTGATGATACAACTGGTCAACTTGAGAAAAGATTGTTCATCGATCGATTACTGGTGAATGAACTGGTATGAGATAGATTTTGGAATAGAAATGATATTCAACTGGGATTACGAGTGATTTGGTAGCTATCAAAAAGTAGCATGTCGAGTCTGCCCCGCAGAGCCGCATAGTACGACCCTTTATGCACGGCCGCGATAAGCCTTGGCACCCGGCGAGCGCTCAGGACATCGCCAGCCAAATTTTCCGCAACGCCAAATTCATCCCCGACGGTCCTCAGTGAGGTCACAGCAGGACTGGCTCCGACTACCGATTGTCTCACTTGTCGATATCTGCTCTGGCTTGCCTACACCCACGACCTCTCGGTGCCTCTTGCCATTCGACTATCCTCCCTCCGTGTTATCTCCACTCCCCCGCGACTGCGCGACTCCACCCAGCAGGCCTCTTCAGGTTCCTCCATCCGTCAGGATCGCATCATACGAAGGAAGGTCAGTCCTCCCATCAGTTCTCTCAGCATCGTACTCGACAGCGCAGCACACGCAGTCTCTTCTCTGAATCAATGGATGATGCGCCGTCTGTCGTATTTGCTTTTTTCCCCCACAGCCTGGCTGCTTCTCTCCCGGGTGCCACCACTCCGTTTGCACTTCGGGATCTCTGGATTTAAAAGGCTGATAGGAACTTGTCAGATCCCTCCGCACCTATCTTCCGTCATCTCTTGCGCTGGCGCTTGCTCTGCGTTCGTATTGTCGAACTAGAACTGTTGCCGGGTTTTCCTATGAAGACTTGTTCCTTTCCACTCTCGACAGACAACCGCGAATTGCTAAACCAATCTCGATCGATATCTGATCGACGTTGAACTCCACGATTCAACATTATCTCCTTGACCGTCTTCTCGCATCGTTTCCATACCTCACCTTGAGCACCTCGTCGACCACCCTTCAACCTGCTCACTCATCAGATCCTCTTCGGTGACGAGCGCATACAACCTCCAGCCGCCGCCTGCATCGACCTTGTCCCCTCCCTCGTTTTTCCTCTTGACTCATTCTTTACGGTGGATGAATCTCCTGTCATAACACATTTGAAGCATATCCGGCTGGTCCAATCTTCATTTTCGTGATCATCAATCCTGCTCCCATCGGCATCGTCTCCTCTTCATACAAACATGGATGACAAGCAGCGCAAGATCAACAGCCTTGTGGAAGATCAGGAGACCTACAGATTCCTTCTGGATGATCTTCTTGAATCAAATCCTTCCGACACTGCTGGAATCGCCGATCTTCAGGCCACCATCAAAAAGTTTGAGGATGAGATTGCGGAGCTGCTCGGTACTGCTCCGGGTGGCTCTTCAAGGACTTCTTCCAACAGCACTCCCAATAGTGTCTTGCCTGGATCACCTTCCCCGGCATATCAAGGCACACAGACTCCTCTGAATTCTTCCCTGGCGGATCCGACCTCTGCCCCATACCATCCATCAGCAGCCCCCTCGCCATTCACTGCTCGTCTCGGTCAACCCTCCAGGCCTTCCTTGTCGTCAAGAACCGATGAGTCACGTAAAAGGCAGCGTCAGGACTCCATGAGCTCGCCAGTCCAGCACCAGTCTTCGAAGAGAACAGCTGTCGACCGCCACAAGTCCCGATACGAGAAGCTACAGGCGGATATGGAAACCCAATTAAAGAAGAGTCGCGAACAGTATGAAGAGTCAAAAGATCCTGAGTCTGTCCGAACTACGGCAATGTTTGAAAGCATTTCGACCGAACAGGCCCTGGAGAGAATGAAGAAGGAGCAGGAGGAAGTGGAGGATGCGATTCGTTCTCAATTCCGAATGGATATGGACGAAGAAATGGCTCGCATGGTTCAGGCAGAAGATGCTGTCAGCGAAAGCGAGGATGAGCGCCCCTCGACTCCGCCATCAGTATTCAGGATTCCTGATCGCACACTTCCGAGCCCTATGAGGCATTCTTTTGGCACTCCTTCACTTATTGGCCATCAACCACCTCATCGATACCCAGTGCCAACACAATTTGACTATAATCCAGCTCCGCCAGGCTCATATCCATACGGTGATGATGATCTTCAGGAAATTCCAAGGGCATATTTCAACTCGCGCTTGCCTGGGTCGTCTGGATTCAGTGTCTCGAGTTTGGGACCCTCTGGATTCAATCCCTTTGGGCCAGCTACCCCTGCCCTCGGCCCACCACGTTACACTCCCATGTTCAGTGGGCCGAATCCTCTTATACGTAATCGGTCCCTGCCATGGATGCAAGATCCTATTCCGGCCCCCGAAGCGGTGGCTATTGACCTGCTTCGTGACAATCCACTCGGACTGGAGGATATGGATGACCTCGAGTAAGTACGCTGTCTACCAGTACTGATTATGGAAACTAATTTATGTGCTTGCAGGCGATATGAGGAGCAAAACTTCCCCCAGGACATCAAGAACCTTATCACTGGCATCAAGGACATCCGTGAAGCCACCAAGGCAGGGAAGGATGCGACGCCAGAGGGTCTCAAGGTCACCTTGATGAAGCATCAAAAGATCGGTGTGGCGTGGATGAAGGCCAAGGAAGAGAGTAACCACAAAGGCGGGATTCTCGCTGATGATATGGGTCTCGGCAAAACTGTTCAGGCCATTGCTCTCATGCTTGCCCGGCCCCCAACCGATCCTGAGCGTCATCCCACATTGATTGTTGCACCCAAAGCGTTGATGGATCAGTGGGAACGAGAAATCCAGAGACACGTTGAGCCTGGAAAGCATCAGCTTTCGGTGTTCATCTACCATGGTTCCAATCGTGCCGACTGGAGAAAGCTCAAGTCTTTCGACGTTGTCATCACGACCTTTGGTACTTTGACCGCCAGCTTCAAGACACTGCTCAAGGCCGAGAAGCTGGAAGAGGAAGGCAAGGATGCCAGCATCGTCAGAGAGTTTCGTAACCTGGCGACGCTGTTTACGCCAGCGAGTAAGTGGCATCGCGTCATTGTTGACGAGGCGCAAAACATTAAGAACCCATCGGCCAAATCGACCAAGGCGTGCTGCAGGCTCAATGCCGCATATCGTTGGTGTCTTACCGGAACACCGATGATGAACCGACTCGAGGACTTCCAGTCTCTTCTATGTTTCCTTCGAATCCGGCCCTACAACAACAAAGAAAAATTCAAGAGAGTACGTTGGCATCCTTAGTCTAAAGGAAAATGCGCTCCATGACTAACAATTCTCTTCAGGACTTCCGGACGGTGAAGACTGGCTTTGTGCCGGAGCCCGTAATGCAGCAGCTCAGAATTCTTGTCAAATCGGTCTGCTTCCGCCGCACGAAAACCTCGAAGATTGACGGGGAGCCGATTTTACAACTTCCTCCAAAGGTCATCGAAAAGGTCCATGTCGTGTTTGACGAGAGAGAACGGGATATCTACGATGCGCTTAACTCTAAGACCCAAGCTCAAATTGAAAGGCTTCTCAACGCCGGCATTCTGGGCAAGAACTACAGCCACGTCTTGGTGCTTCTGCTGCGACTACGGCAAGCCTGTTGCCACCCCCAGCTTATGCAGGCGATCAAAACCGAAATGGCCGCCGTCGAGGGCAGAGATCTGATTGCCAACGCGAAGCTCCTGAGTTCTACGGTCGTGGATCGCATCAAGAATAATGAAGGTGGCGAGGACGACGGAACTTGCCCTATCTGCATGGATATCGTCGAGAATGCGGTCATTTACATCCCTTGTGGCCACTCTGTCTGCAACGAATGCTTTGCTCGAATCTCCGACCCCCAGATTCTAGCCCGCGATAACGATACTGGCATGATCAAGTGCCAAAACTGCCGTGGCCCAGTCGATCCTCTCAAGATCACCGACGCGGAATCCTTTAAGAAAGCTTACGACCCGGCCGCTTCAACTGAGTCTTCGGCAGCTGCAGTTGAAGATGACCCGTCGGATGATTCTGATTCGGATGAGTGGGGCTCGGACACAGACACTGATGGATCCTCTGATCGATCCAAGAAGAAGTCCCTCGCGGAGCTTCGCAAGGAAGGCCAGAAGAACAAGCGGGCAAAGCGGAGATATCTTCGCCGTCTTGAAAAGTCTTGGGTTCCCAGTGCAAAGATCGCCAAGGCCGTTGAAATCCTGGGGGACAATGAAGCCCGTGGCAATGGCGAGAAGACCATCATCTTCAGCCAGTTCACTTCTCTTCTTGATCTTTTAGAGATTCCGATCAACCGGAAAGGCTGGAAATACTGTCGTTTCGATGGTAGCATGAACATTACAGAGCGCAACGAATCTGTGGCCACTTTCACGGATGATCCCGACGTCAAGATCATGCTGGTCTCTCTCAAAGCTGGCAACGCGGGTCTTAACCTCGTCGCTGCTTCCCACGTCATCCTATTCGATCCATTCTGGAACCCATACGTCGAGGATCAGGCCATTGATCGTGCCCACCGCATCGGTCAATTGAAGGACGTTTTTGTGCACCGCTTGCTCATCGAGAACACCGTTGAAGATCGCATCATCCATCTTCAAGAGCAGAAGCGGGAACTTATCAGCGGCGCCCTTGATGAGGGTGGCTCGATGAATGTCTCGCGATTGGATGTTCGCGAGCTGGCCTATCTCTTCGTAAGTCTCATTACTTCTCTGGCTGACATGTCAGCTCAGCTTCATCCTCTGGAAACTCTCCTACTAACTATCTTTATCCACGTAGGGCGTTCGTTCCTAGGTGACACAGCTGATGACCAAGACACGATTCATGGAGGCCTTCCGCTGGCTACAAAATTACGTTTCGCATCATTGTTGTAGATTTGCGTTGGGTTTGCGGGTGTTTCAGGCGCAATGACTATGTTCTCTCCCACGGCGATCCCATATACCCCCCAGTCATGACCGGAGAAATGTTTCCCGTGGATTTAATCTCTTTGTTTAGCGTTTGATGACTAGCTCTGTCGCTCTTAGGAAAAGCACCATCGAAACGAGATTTATTGTTTTGGGCTTGCCGAAAACGCGCTTTTATTTTCATTTGCATATAAGCTAGAATCAAAGATTCAAACTCGGCTTTTTGAGACCTTGTTGAAAGAGGACTTGCATTTTATGCAGTAAGCTCATTTCAGAGGGAGAGAGAAAAAAAAGACATTGAGATGGTAGGTAAAAAAGAGTCTAAGCTACTAATTGTGGTTGGGGGGAAAACCAAAAAGAAATGCGTATCGTGCCGTCCCTTTCTTCAAACCGCCACTGCCCCAACCGCTTTCATTGTATCGTGAATCCGAGGACTGACTTGAAATCGAGCCCAAAACTTCCGGTCGTGGAATATGCCGCCCCTCTTTTTTATGTCGCTGTCAAAGACGGAGACAAAGGGGGAAGTGGCTGTGAGGGTCCCCGAAGTCCGGAACGGAGTAGAACTGTCGGGGACCTGTTGGAGAATTGACCACTTTACAGGTCGGCATCGTCCTCATCGGGGAGGGGTTGGGCAGCAGCATCGATCATCTCCTGCTGGTACTTCGCGAGCTGCTCGTGGTCGACGGTGACCTCGGGGGGAGCAAGAGCGGGAGCAGCGACGAACTCCTGTATTAAGTAGTTAGTAGGCTGCATGTAGCGGTCAAGGTTGATGAAGATTGGGGAATACGTACCAGCTGGGGGTTGCCAACCAGTTTCCGGGCGAGCCACAGGAAGGGCTTCTCGAAGTTGTAGTTGGACTTGGCGGAGATATCGTAGTACTGGAGGTTCTTCTTGCGGTGGAAGGTGATGGTCTTGGCCTTGACCTTGCGCTCCTTCACATCGACCTTGTTACCGCAGAGAACGATGGGGATGTTCTCACAGACACGGACGAGGTCACCTATAGAATGGTTAGTTAATCAATCATGGCTAAAGTCGCGCAAGCATGGGAATTACGTACGGTGCCAGTTGGGAACGTTCTTGTAGGTGATACGGGAGGTGACATCGAACATGATGATACCGGCCTGACCGTTGATGTAGTAACCATCACGGAGACCACCGAATTTCTCCTGACCGGCGGTATCCCAGACATCGAACTGAATGGTTCCGAGGTTCTATCATTTTCGAGTTAGTCGGCCGTCATAAACGAGGAAGGGATCATGGCAACGCAGTCGAAGCGGGGCTCGGCGGGGCATAGCATACGGTAGTGAAGGTCAGAGGGTGAACCTCGACACCGAGAGTGGCAATGTACTTCTTCTCGAACTCGCCAGTCAGGTGGCGCTTGACGAAGGTGGTCTATCATATTGGTTGCGTTAGTGAAGGCTGTCATCCAGTGTGAGGCGAGCGTTGGGCAGATATTTTTCATCATTGTTGACACAATCGCGGGGCAAGGGAGGAAAGAGAGGGGTTGTTGCCAACACCGGGGGCCATCATGGACAACCAAGAAGATGTCAATGATGGCGAGCAACTCCAACATCCTGTGCCTCGACCTGGAATCAACACCCGTGAACTCAAGTAGAAGCCGCTTACCTTGCCAGTACCACCGTCACCGACCAGGACGAGCTTGAAGGTAGGTGGGGCCTGCGCAGCCATGATGGATTATTTCTTTTTTTTTCGCGACCGTTGAGCGTGAAGGAAATAGAAATCGCCGACAAATCAGCGGATGAGGAATGGATCACAGAGGGGTTGGATTGTTTTGGGGGTGGATGGGAGAAAGAAGGGGAAGGTCTGAATAATGCGCGATGGAATTTTTGCCCCGGTCGCGGGCTGGTCACGTGGCCCGTGTGTGTGCCTGTTGGCCTGACGTAGTGTCAACTCCGCCTTGCTTGCATCCCTCCAGCGTACTATTTAGCTTAGCTTGGTACTAGTTGAATTTATCAGGCTATGAGTGTTGATTACATGGAGAGTAAGTGATTCCAGTAGGTTACTATTAGTAAATATCAGCAAAATCATAGTATGGCCGACTATCCACAGTCGGCATGATGTCCCTAGTAGCTGTGGGCGCATCCCGTAGGGCTGGCCATAACCCAGCCTTGAATCATAGTGTAGATACTTGATCCACCGTTTCGTAGGCTTCCTATCGTCTATAGACTCAATTAATGTACAAAAAATTTCTCTCCATGCTTAACGACACACTATTGACCATTTTACAACTACAGAATTCACCGCCAAAGGAAATACTTGGAACAGGGTCATGCCTCATCATTCGTCAATAGATCGCATGTCAACGTACAGAGATAAGGAAACTGCCGCAAGAACTCATCGGTAGCCACGGCAACAGCAAAGAGGCTCATCTCGGACTAGCTCCTACAGGGGAACGAGATGACACCCCAAGAGTCCCCGACCACCCCAATTGCGCCGTGGAGTCAGCTCCAAATCGAGCTCGGTCGTTCCTGGTGCACCCTCGATTTTCCTGCTTACCTTGACCGTAAGCGGCCGCTGTATATTTCGTCAATAATATGGTCACAACAGCATGATTGATAGAATATCAATGGACGATAACACCTACCCCTTCGTTTTGCTGCACAGTGTCTGCAACCTTTGAGAGGCGCTCGTGATTCAACCAATGTACCCTTCCAAACTCTCGAATAGTATCTCCAGCCTTCAGGCCTGCCTGTTCAGCCGGACTCCTGGGCTCCACGCTGTTGACTCGTGCGAACGGTGTACCCAATGCAGTGGCATCCGAAATGCTGTTGGCTGCCACCGCTGTGGATGCGGCCGACGGAAGAGTCGTGCCATTTGTCGTGGCGGTCGCGGCTTGCGCATTTGATAGTTGGGCGAAGTGGGCATGAAGACCCTTCTCGAGATATTTCATGACATCTTTGTGATCGTTTCGCAGATGAATGATTCGGACGCGCGTTGTTCGAACTGTCATCGTCTGTCAGTATATTTGGTCCGGGTTGTCTATGAGCCTCGTCCAGATCCGACCGCACCTTGGGCAATGTCGATATCGTCGCGTGGAAACCCATCAAATGTCGTCAAGGATGTGTTCATGTTTACACCGTGCTAGCAACACCAGTAGAAGTCAGCACGCATGGAAATCTGCCAAAGCCAAAGCTGTCATCAACCCACCGAGCCAAGCACACTGCTGAGCGCGGACAGCTCCGCCTCGATCCGCTCTTTCTCCTGCATCAGATCGGGCATGGTCATTTTTGAATAGTCGCGAGGTGTGGCCCCGGACGTTGGTCCGGAGGCCACTGTAGGAGCGTGAATGTTGTCGTCCATGGGGATGCCCATAGTCCGAAGGTGGGGAAGATCGCAGCAGCAGCATCCGTTAAATCGCGGCGTGAAGGGCGGTGGGTCTCCAAGCGCTCTGTCTCCTTATATAAGCGCGACTTGGCGCTTCCAACCAAATAAATGGATATACCTCCAACATCTAGACTTGACCACACTTTGCGCTTTATACTCTCAGTTGAATACCCTGGTCCTGGTTTATCTTTTCCGTAATTGCGAATGACTCTCTTTGTCTGCATTCCATCGGAATCCCGGAATCATACCTACGGAAACTTCTTCACCAGCCTATCCTTGCACACTTAGGCTTGGAGACAGGATTTAAATCCCACCTGTTGAGCTGCCTCACCTCATGACGTACATGGATCAGATTCAAATTGTCGGTTTCTCAGCGGCCCCTACAGCTGCCTGAAGCCGGCGCGACTTGTGGTCATGGCGCTACCTTCGTCGCTCTTCCCTTTGCGAGGCTGGGACTTGTTGGTTCAACCGTCCGATGCCCTGACAGGAAGCACAAAAGGGAAAAAGAAAAGACACGCGACAAGAGAAAGAAAACTTCTCGCCTCGTTTGCAGAGCCCGCTTTCCTTGCAAGTCGCGGTCTCCGTCGCGACTGCCAAACAATGAGTGCTTCAAGCTCGAATGCAGCAGTTTCTGGTATGACCGTGTTTACATTGCCTTCCCGGGGCTGTTCACAACCTTCATGACTCCAGAATCGAGTATTCGACATCAAACAGGCGCATTTGCCGCTTTGTTGCAGGATGGAGAACACTGACGTCGATGTGATCGAGATCGAGACAAACGAGCTTCTTGTGGAAGATGAAACCGAACAGCTTCTGGCAGAGAAGGCAGAAGAGGTCTTGCCATTGACACCGAATACCCCCATCCATTCAAGAAATGGATGGACAGTTTTCGGTCCCGCAAAAGGGTGCCTTCAACAATCCCAGAACGATACGTCCCGGGCTGGTTTGAATCCTCGCAACCCGAATTTGCCTCGCACAACTCGGGTGATCGCCGGGACTCGCTGCTGTCAGGACATTCGTCGCAGTTGGGAACTGTGAAGACCACTACCCTCAGCATCACTAGTCGAAGCTTTGGAAGATCCAGAGGGACAACACAAAGCACGGCGGGTCAAAGTAGCCTCTCGGATGCTCGATTCTCAGCCGACAGCTCTCGTCCGACGTCAAGCCAGTACGTCGATGATCAGGCAGAGATCCGCGCGAACAAGAGGCGTCAAGTATTGCAGGAAATACTCACGACCGAGGCTGACTATGTGATGGGTCTCAAAGCGCTTACAGGAGTAGGTCATCAGGCAGCGGACCTTGATGCCGGAGAGCACTCGGCTAATCAAAGTTTGCAAGGTTCTCTCGATCTTTGATACCAGGCCGGAAATATATCACAACATTCAAAGAATTCGCGGTATCCACGAGAGTTTTTTGACGCAGTTGCAAACTATATCCCCGATGTCAACTTCAGCGGCCCCTGACGGCGCTTCTGATCTTTTGACTCGGGGACTTTCGAAACGCCTGAGTGGCATCGAATTGCCTGGACTGAAAGGTCTGCAAAACCGGTCCTTGAGAACTCGGAACTTCAAAGCTACCATTAATAAGCGTCTCAAGGCCATGCAAGCGGAGCCACTGGAGGCTCTTGAAGTCGCACGCGCCGTGGAGAATTTGGTATGTTATCTTTACCGGTGGCAAGTGTAACAAATACTAATCTGGTGCAGTCTGTGTCTTTCCCTGCATACGAAGAATTTTGTAGCAACTATGATCTGTTCACTCAGGACTTGGCCATCTTGCGACGCTCGGTTCCGAACTGGGCAATGTTCGATCAGGGTATTGAAGCTCTATCAAAATCAGTTGCCTCCATCGAAAGCCGAAAGCACGAAGACAACAAATCCATGACTATGAGTGATCTGATGATCAAGGTAAAATCTGTGGCCTTCCACATTGCATGAAGTGATTCATTGACAATTAGCTAGCCCATTCAGCGACTGTGTAAGTATCCGCTTCTCCTTCAAGACCTACTCCGCAATACCCCTGTCAGTGATTGTCCATCTTCTCATAACGGAATACGGCAAATTTTGGAGAGCTTGCGCGTTCTGGTTGCCCGAATCAACTCGGCAACAGGGAATCCCGTCAAGAAAGACCGAATCCAAAAAACTATCCTCCTTCAGGGGCGAATTGATTTTTCTGAATCGGTATGCATGTTGATTTCACCACCTAGAGAAGTGGTGGTATGACTGCTGACATTTGAATACATCAAGTACAAACTACAGGACATATATAAAGACTTGGGTCCGATGACGCTGTGTGGGGTTTTGCATGTCACATACCAGATACCAGGCCAAACTACGGGAGACTTCATGGTTTGCGCTCTCTTCAACTGCTATTTGCTGCTTTCGAAAGGGCTGGAGGATTCTCGTCGACTGGAAGTTGTGGCCTGTATTTACCTGGGGGATTTGAAGGAGGAGACCATTCAAAATGGCCAAGGTAAGTAGTCTTTGGCCACCATTTTCTCTGTTACATTCTGATTCTCCAGGGCTTTTTTGCTATGGGTGCTCGTTCTCGTGGAAGTTCCAGTTCCAAGTGCAAGAAGAGAGCTTTGAATTTGTGCTCAGTGCGTCATCCGCAATCGAAGAGAGATTATGGAAGACAGAGACCTTGAAGTGCTCTGCAGCCCTTGCAGAGATGGGCAAACCAGGCGGGACCTGGGATCCAAGAAAGTACTCTTTTCTAAACCTTCCGCTCCTGCCGTTAGATCGCATACAATACACAGTGGCATCTCTGGCCAGACGCTCGTCCATGGATTCCGTGGGCGTCGCACGCAAGGCGAACGTCCAACCTGTGGTCATCAAGAAGACACACTTTCCCCACACGACGGATGAGACCACGAATCCACCATCGGAGGGTGAGATTGAACGGCCCAAGACCACCGTCGCACGTGGTGCTCTGACCGTGACTGCAAAACGAGCGGAGCGAATTCGACTGGAGCGATTGATCTCGGATGTCTATACCCGAGATGTACTTCCCCTGCCGGGAATGGTGCTAGGACGAGGGGACCTATTTCGTCGTGGTTCGATTATGAGACGCCTCAGTCTACATGCCACATTTGCCAAACGGTCCAGCTCCGTCAGCATCGCGAGCCAGTCCGGACGGGCGGCTGCGGACGCACGCTCTATTGACTACCAAAGTGGGGAGGAAAAGGATTTGGTGACCCCTCAGGATGGGGCCAACGATCAGCGCCGCTCAGCAGAGGCAGACTGCAGGTCACCCAAGACACCCACATCCACGATTGGACGTCAAAGGACAATTCGATTCCGGAGCACACCCAAAAGAACGTCTGAATCTGCATCTTCGCCACGGAGTGAGAAACGCACTAGCCAGGAAATCAGCTCTGAAATATCTCCATCGCGAAAGAAATGGTCATCACCGATTGGTATACTGAGTGCACTTTCACCGAAGAATCTGATGCGATCAAAACCCGGCATGTGACATGGAGACGGGAATTGAAGGGGAGCTATCGTCAGATTTGATAGCTCGGGATGGTGTCACAGACAGGCGGCATATTGGCATGTTTGGCTTGGACTGACATTCTTACTATCGGCTGTATACCTTTGTATGGCACTTTTGTTCATAATTCTTACTCAAATGCACTGTTTCAAATGCTGGCCTGCCTTGGCACGCTTCTTATGCTTGTATACTTTATGGTAGGGTTCTAGACTAGGTTGATAAGGATTCTAGGGTGAATGAAAACGCTCAATGATTAAATTTTCAAGATTTTGAATACGGCAGCGCCATTAAAAAAAGCATGTTGCGGATTTTGGGTTTTAGGAGAGGGGAACTGCAGAGGTCGCATGCCCTACCCAAGCTAGAAACAGGAGTACATGAAGCTATCCAAAGTGCCAACAAGATCCACCGAAGAGACTAGAGACATAGTACTGTACATACTAGATACCAGCTGTTGCATGATACATACCCCAGCAATTGACACTGACGCCACTGTGGAGTATAAGTCAGGGCATGATATTATTATGTGACGATACTGCAATAGCTCGAGCCGCAACGAATTGGTAGGAATGACAACGAAAGACTAATAACATGGGCTGATCTCCACCAGTGGACTCCACAATCGACCAAACAGGCCAGAAAAGACCCAAAAGATTCAGCCAAGCGGATTGGATGACGTCGTGAGGCAGACGGACGGGAGTTTTCCATGACACACGAGCATTTGCGCAACGGCAGAGGCAGGTGACGTCATCCATCATCATCATTGCTTTTAAAGCTCCCCCGACCTTTCTTCCTTTTCCTCTTTGCTATTTGCTACCATCCATCTTACACGCTTACATCCAATTGAATTCTACAATCATCTCAGAACTTTCAAAATGCCTCGCGCCAACGATCCCACCCACAAGATCTTTTACAAGGGTCGCTCGGAGGACTTTATTGTCTTCGTTGATGACCTGGGGATCCTGCAGAAGTGGAAAGGTGACCGCAGCGTCCCATTGACTGATGTGCTCAACGGGTGGAAGATATTTGTAACTCATAGGTAAGTCTGTCATCGTTTCTTGTTGATGGTATGGGCTAACATTCTTGTCCCCATCAGCCACGGCGCCCAAGGCGTTCTTGACAGCGCCAGCAAGAATGCTCTGGAGAATGAGTTCGGTACCTCCAAGGACGATGAATGCCTTGTCAAGATCCTGGAGGGCGGCGAGTACCAGACCAGCACGGTTCGTTTCTTCTTTCATTCTTTCCCGTTCCCACCGGCCTGAAGCGTTATTGATATGCTGACTGTTATTGATATAGACACGCGAGCGTGAAGGCACCAAGAACGACTCCATGGGCTCCATGGGTATTACCCGGTAAATGAGTCAATCACTTCTGAATGGTTCCAATGATGGATCACACAACCATGGCCGTTTCCTTTTATCATCCTACGCTCTCGAAATCCCTGAAGATATCCAACCTTCTCATTTCGTTTTCTACGACCTTGGCCCCGCCGGTTCATGGTTTACGGTTCACCGTTTGAATGAAGATCCATATTCTGGGCTGTCTTGTGGATGTGAGTGATTTTGACATATTCCGGAAAGGTGTTTCCATTTGGGCTGTATTGCATTAGTTAGCAGTGGCAGGCTTCCATACCTGATATCATGAAATAACGAGAGGACGAGAAATCTGAACTCGTCATACAAATATCACAAGTCTCCAATGAGTAGTGCTCTTTATTATCTTGTATATGTGATATAGCAACGCACTCAAATTTCGAGATATCAGGTAAAGAATAGCTGTGGATAGAGCCTTCACATAATCGCCAGAATCCAGGGTATATAGCAACGAGACCATCTCAAGCAGCAAGTACACCAGCAACTATTCACAAGGTCATAAGAATCAGACTTCGGAAGCAATGAACCCCCTCTCGACCCGCCGCTTCACAACCCAAGCTCCTAACTCCGCCCAGACAGCCTCCTTCTCCGGTATACTCATCCCAGCAGCAAGTCCACTCGTCGTGGTCGCCACAAACACAGGCGCACCACCCCACTCACTCCCAGCCGTACACCCCATATTCTCCGCCTCATCCTGCCATCCATACCGAAACTCCTCTTTACGAATGCCCCGCCCATGCCGTACACGCCACACAGCCTCCCAAATCCCCTTACCGACCAGACAAACAGCTTCGGGCCGTTGCGCGGCGATTTTGGCTTGGAGAAAGGGCACCCCAGCGTCCATTTCGGCTTTGCTGAGCATGCTTGCGTCCCGGGAGGGGCGTTCCACGATGTTGGTGTTACCCACGTTGTAGAGCGCGGGAAGCTTGTATGTGTCTGAGGGCGGGTGTCGGATGGATGTTATGCCAGAGGAATGGAGGAGTTTCCAGTAGAGGTTTGACGGGTGGGCGTAGGCGAAGCCCGTTGTACCGGTAAGGATGCCTGGGTTCACGCCCACGAGGAGGAGGGTTAGGTTTGGGGGAATGGTGTCACGGAGCAGGGAGTCGGCGGCTGTTGGGGTGTGTGTTGGAGGGGGCTTCCCTCGACGGGGGGACTTCTTGGGAGAAGCTATTGGGGATTGTGGGATGGAGGATGAGGAACGTGAGCGGGTGATGCGAGGCGGTTGGGTGAGGTTTGTGGAGGCTGTAGTCGTGATGGTTCGTTCCACTCTGGGTCTTTTCGGACTGGCTGTGGTACTGCGCATCCTTCGTTCATGGAAGGGCATGCTTTCCAAGCCGCTGGCAGTAGGTTCTTGCTTGAGTTCGAGGGCATCGAGTTCTCTTTTTAAGGGACTGACTGGCCTGATGATGGACTCGGCAGCCATGCTGTTTGTGAGAAGGAAACGATTCAGCTTGCCATGAAAACTGGTAATCCTATCGACCGATATATCTTCTGTGACTGGGGGCTCTGCTGGGGTGCCCTCTCGCACTGCGGGGAGTTCGTCAAGTTGGGTCTCAGAGGGCATCGTGGCCAAGTCAGTGTATATATGCTAGGTTCAGTTGTGGTTATTAGTCTGATTTTGTGCCACCTGACGATGCACGTTGCTTCGTGTAATCCTTGACGAATGCGGGCAGAGCCCAGAGGTAAGTAGCTATTGCTGTTCGTATCTGTGGTCGATCAACGTTCGGTCTTGAATTTCTTGGAAACTCTTCGAAGCTTGGGTGAAGAAGGTCACGTGATTTGATGTAGGCCTTATCTATCAGGCACCAGATATCGATCCCCAATAGATGGAATGGCCTTGTTGATCACATCACACCTATCGTTCAATAAACATTACATGACTAAATACCTGAAGGTAGAATTGCGAATGAAATGGATGCTATCTACCAAGCTGTAAATTTGAGGGTTTAGGGGCATCTGCATAGTATTTTGGTGTGGCTGGGAATTCGGGATCCCAGTCCAATCAACAAGGATATATAGATCATCGAGGAGGAAACCCCAGATAGCAGGAAGTGGTGAACCTGGTCTATTTTCTATTGAAAAAAATGATTATGTAGGTATAGATCGGATGTAATATTATGTTCAATTAACTATGTACATTATCTGCGTCCAATATACGTAATAGATTGGACCGATTCGAAGCCTAAGCTTTAAGGACCCTCGACCGTTTGGGTAACGTCCAAGGTTCTGGACAAACAATCTATACAGGTTGTCAGTAAGCGTGTCTTGAGTGTTCTCCCGATATTTTCAACTTACCTCGCCTTCACTGTAAGCCCAGAAATAGACACCAATACCAATCAGGTAATACAACGCAGGATCGGTTCCCTGGTAGAGCAGTGCAGCGAACAGAGCGCTGAGAGGGTATACGACAAGTCGAAGTTCAATACTGCGATGTGGTAATGATCCCGCTAGAGGTCGCAAGGGCCACTCCCAGGCTAGGCCGATGAGACCCATGAGTAGATTGAGGGTCTGAAGGACCGGAATCGGGGAGACGGCGGCATCAAGGTTCTTCGAAATGAAGTCCCAGAAGACTTTTGGCCAGATGAAGCCCTCGATCGCACCTGCGACTTGGTCTGTGAGCAGATTAAGAGTTAGCTTAGCTCCCGCTGAAATGTGACGGAGATTATAGGAAGAAGCATACAGGCTGAGGCTGTCAGGATAATTAGTCGCGCCCAGTGATTTTTGATGAGCCTGCCCATCTTGCCGGATTATATGGTTCTGATGCAATAGCATGTATATCGGGTGAATCCCTCGGCCAGCGATAGATTCCAAGGTTTGCACGGCAATCGCTCACGGAGAAGCGACGCCGGTCAGTCTCTGTTAACAGCGCTCGTGTATGAAGGCACTTAGAGCGATGCGATGGAGGAGATTGAGCTCTGCGACGGAGTTTGCGACTTGCCCATCAAGCCGAATCTCTACCGGTCGATCTCCGACGAGAAAAGAAGGGTTAACAGTAGGACGGCGAGGGAAACTCTAGACGGAGTCTTATGGCAATAGCATGATTGAAGAGCCTTGGAAGAAAAGCTGGTGGAATGCGTTGAGGTACCGCCCGCACCTGCAGGCGGGGGTTCGAGTATAAGAATTCTATACTTAGACCCGAAGTAGCAAAGGCTCACCCACTTGGCCGCTGTAACCAATCTACGAAGCGACAGGATTATTGTGACGCTTGGGCGCCAAAACGCCCAAAAAAGGTCACTGGGTACATGGGTGGATGGAAGAATCCAATGTATGGCGGGCATATCGAGGCGAGTAGTGCTCTGTCAAGCTAGCTACAGTATTTCATCTGTGATCCGCACGGATACACTTAAGCGCCCACAGCCAATGAGTCTTCATAGCCGTGCATCGCGGGGACCAGCGACTGGATATTCCCCTCTTTTCCCTGCGTGCTGAAGAGAGCTTGTCCGCGGTGTGATTGGGTGAAAGGTGATGTGACGGAGCGGATCGCCCTGTCGGTCGAGGGCAAATCAGCGTCCACAGCGCAGGTCCTTGGCGTGATGAGATGCAGAGGTGCAGCTCGTGGCACGCGCTTCCAGGGAATAACTGGGTTCGTTCCTCGAGGAGGAGTTGACCCGTTTCACACACAATTCGAATTGTTGTGCCGAGTGGCTGGGGATGACTTCTGCGGGTGTCCAGGGCGATCTCTTGCGAGTCTGTGGATGGGGTTCTATTGTGCCCAAGACAAGGGGATGTTTACAACCCGTCGGGCGTCAGATGATCACCTCGGCCCTGACTCGCTGTGGTACACTCCCCGATGCTTCCGCACTCTGATGTCTGCACATCCAGCCCGATTGCGGCGGACCAAGCCCAAGACAGCAGTTAGAGAGGAGAAAGTTGTGATGGCCGACGTGATATCCAGTGCCAAGTGGGCCCAGATTCCCGTGTGGGTGAGAACCCCTAAGCAGGTCAAGATAGCGGCACAAACTGCACCACACCCTTCCCCGCCCAAAAAGTTTCCATGCTATATTTGGGATCTCTGAGAGGCCATTCCCGAGCCAGAATTGGGTGGAATGTCCGGGCCAAGAGACAGGCATGATCACATACGAATCGAACAATTCGGTAGAACTTGGGGATTCGTGTGACGAAAGCAAGCGCTTGCAGAATGCACGCTATAGGCCAGTTGGCCAGTGATATTCTGCCTTAGCTTCAGTTGCCGCTGACCACTCACCAGTCTTTTTTCGATCCAATTGTCGGACACTCCCAGATGGGCTTTGCCAAATTTCAAGGTCCTCGAGGCGTTGCTCCACCTCGTTCACCACTATCTTGCCATGTGGACGGCCATGGATTATTAGGTCTAAAGGAACATGCTTCGTCAGATTGAATACGGATTGGTTTTTTTTTAACTCGCAAATGGGAGTTTGTGAACGAACTCAGCGGAATCCCCATCGCAACCACAATCGTAACACATGGGCGAAGCAGGAAGCAGTGAAAAACCCCGCGGTTGATAGAACCCAAGCCAAGCAGGAATGCCTCACAATCTTATGATCTTTTGTATCTCAACTATACCCCGCCAAGATCCTTGCGCTAACTATAGTTCTAAAAAAAGGCCATGGCCAAGCGAGTCTAGAGAAAGTGACGAGAGCTCTAGAGCCTTTGGATAAGAGAAGACGGTGTAGGAATAGGTTCCCACCAGCCAACCCCGGAATTTTTACGAAGTTTTTAGGACTACCAACGAACACCTATCACATCAGAGGAGCGACCATTGCGCTTGTAGAGGGTGATGAGGATCCAAAAAGCACGGACGTAGGGTGTTTGTCTATTGGGCAAGCCAGGTCGAGTTTGTTTTCGGGCTCTCGGTTGTTGTGGCCCGCTGGAAGCGATGTAATTAATTATAGATCGGCCCCCCCTCCCTTTCTCACATCCCTGTAACGAAAACCACATCGCTGGGAATCTTTGAACCTCCCTCCAGCCTTTGGTTTTGTCCTTATCCATCAATGTCACTGCATGCCAACCCTGCCCGGAACTGTCTTGCAGGTGCATCTTTTCGAATGAGCGTTTAGTTTCACCTTGCGCGCTCGAAACATCAACCTCTTTGAGTTTGTACAACGACGCCAGTTCTTGCCCTGCCAGAAATCGGCCTGTGAGGATTCTCAAACGATCGTATTGTATCTATTTAACTTGAAAGACCAACCTCAAGCCCGTGGTCCTTTACCAAACGCCCGCTGTGACACCTGGGCCAACTTTGGCCTGGAATCAGTCCCGCGATCGGCGGGGTGGTTCGTGATCGAGAATACAAGCTCATGGAGAGGAAAAGACGGCGACGACAACATTTCTCGCATATCAAGCAACTCAACTGATACCTGACCCCGGAGCCTCTCTTACGAGAAGACCTGTGATCCCTCACGGATCTAGGGTTCCCCCTCAAAAGTTCGGGTTGCTGGCCAACCTTTGCTCGTCGTTCCTTTAATCAAAGCTCTGCAAAGACAGTCGTCGCTGGTCGACGTCATTAATCTTCAAGACGACAATATGGTCGCAAGTAATGAATCCTGGCTCAAACGAGCTGATCTGACCCCGACAAAATTGATGTTCTACGCCGGCTTTTGGGCGACTCATATCGGCATTTTTGCTCTTGGATGGTATGAGAGAAATCCCTCAGATAGTTGCTGCTACAACCACTGACCTTCGAATAGGTATCTCCAAGCAATAAATACCAAACTAGCCGGGTTGAACGTGCTCCAATACTCGGTCTGGATCTCCAGAGGTGCAGGTCTTGTCCTGTCTGTAGACGCAACTCTGATCCTCTTTCCAATGTGCCGGAATGTTCTTCGGTGGCTTCGACCTCAGATCAGATGGCTACCACTTGACGAGTCTGCATGGTTTCATCGCCAAATAGCCTATGCTCTCGTGGTCTTTTCGGCGGTGCACACGGGTGCGCATTATGTCAAGTAGGTCGTCTGGAATCCGTAGCCGAACATGTCAAAGGAACTTGCTGATTGGTCTACAGCTTCTACAACGTCGAAAAGAATCAAATCCGCCCAGAGTTGGCTGTACAGATTCACTACACCCAAGCTGGGGGAATCACAGGCCATGTCATGCTTTTGTGCATGTTGTTGATGTATACGACAGCCCATCACCGCATTAGACAACAGTCATATGAAACCTTCTGGTACACGCACCACCTTTTTGTACCATTCTTGTTGGCTCTGTATAGCCATGCAACGGGCTGCTTTGTTCGAGACACTGTAGAGCCATATTCTCCATTCGCAGGAAAAGAATTCTGGGGCCATTGTCTCGGCTATGAAGGATGGCGATGGGAGCTTGTCGCAGCCGCCTTGTATCTCTCTGAGCGGCTGTATCGTGAGATTCGATCTCGTCGGGAGACCGAGATCACAAAAGTGATCCGTCATCCTTATGGTATGTTGATCTGGTCCCTTGTCATGTCGAGAACAACGTATGCTGACAATGCGAATAGATGCCATGGAGATCCAATTCTGCAAACCCAGCATGAAGTACAAACCCGGTCAATGGCTCTTTCTCCAAGTGCCCGACGTCTCCAGCAACCAGTGGCACCCATTCACAATCACTTCCTGTCCATTCGATCCGTACATTAGTGTTCACGTTCGTCAAGTTGGCGATTTCACTCGTGCCCTCGGAGACGCTCTTGGATGCGGTCCCGCGCAGGCAAAAGACCTCGAAGGCCTCGATCCTCTGGGGATGTACGAAGTCGCCTTGCAAAATGGGCAATCGATGCCTAAGCTACGCATTGATGGCCCCTACGGTGCCCCAGCAGAAGATGTCTTTGAGAACGAAGTTGCCGTACTCATCGGAACTGGCATTGGTGTCACGCCGTGGGCTTCCATCTTGAAGAATATCTGGCATTTACGTTCCAGCCCGGACCCTCCCCGTCGTCTCAAGCGTGTTGAATTTATCTGGATTTGCAAAGATACCACTTCCTTTGAATGGTTCCAGGCTCTGCTCTCTTCCCTAGAAGCCCAGTCTGCCAATACGGCCGCTTACCATGGTAGCACCGAGTTCTTGCGCATTCATACCTATCTCACTCAGCGACTTGACGACGACACTGCCGCGAATATCTACCTGAATACCGTCGGTCAAGCTTTAGACCCCCTTACCGAATTGAAGGCTCAAACGAATTTTGGCCGTCCGGACTTCAAGCGCCTTTTCACTGCTATGCGTCTCGGTTTGCTAAACCAGACTTACCTCCAAGGTCTTCAAACGGCTTCTACCACGGAGGTTGGTGTGTACTTCTGTGGACCGAATACAGCGGCTCGACAGATTAATGATGCAGCCAAGTATGCCTCGACCAAGGCGGTTCGTTTCAAGTTCTGGAAGGAGCACTTTTAGTCCCAACGACTTTACACGAATTTTTCCTCGGCGATGCGTTGTATTCCCATCGCGTATGAAGTTATGAGTTACGGATCTCTCTGTTTGCGGTCTTTCTTCATTTAGTTGATTGAGCCTGCTTATACTGGACTACACATACGGCGGAATGGTCTGATGCCTTGTACTATATAGTTTATGATGATTGCACATTTTTTTGAATTTAATATCCACGGGGTGAATTGATTGCTATTAATGGACAAACGTAGAAACGCCGTCCGATGAACTCTGAGAGTTCACACCCTCATCTCTCTCATCCTCCTCACCCCATTTCAACTCCCTCCATCTGCGCTCCCAGGGCGTTCAGCCAAGCATCGGCCTGGGCCTGAGCGGCCGCCCTCTGGACGGTCACTTCTCTCAGCTCCTCCTCGATTTTCACGTGGATTCGAGCTTGCTTTTCTTCGAGCGAGTCGTAAAGCCCACGGAATTCGCTGAAGGTAATGCCGTCCTCGTGACAACCCAGACGCTCAAAGGCAAGCATCACCAACTCCTTCGACCAGGGACAGGCAACGATGGCACGTAACAAGACGGACTTCGCCGCCTTGATGTCCTGAGCCCGGTCAAGTTCAAACAAGAAGTAGAGTTTCCAGATGGTGATGTTTGACCGAGCGGTATAATCGCCAAGGTCTGTAGGGGCCGCATCTCTGTCCGCGTGCTCGCCGAGGGATGTTTCGAATGCCGCCCGCACAGTGTGCAAATTCCCTCCCGCGAACGTCGGGCGACAAAAATTCACGTAGAGATTGAACAAGTGGAGGGTCACTGGTATCTTCTGAACGACAATGGGTGACACGCTAGATTGGGGATCCAGCCTGTAGCGGCCCCGCAGCTCGTGTTGTTCAAAATCCGGTGGAGGACGAATTCGATCAAGAAATGAACAACGTGACTGATTCCACATATGGAGGGCCCTGAACATGGTGTTCAGGGGGAACAGTTTCACGCTCTCCTCCCAAAGGATTTGCACCCGGCGGGGCTGGAATTGTCCCCTCTGAGATACGTGGAAATAGATGAGCCTGGCTCGTGCCTGGTGGAGGAGTTCGGAGGTAAACGCCTTGAAAGTCTCCTCCTCATCTGATAGGTGTCCCAAGTTCAATACTCCGGAAACGTAAACATCAAGGGCCGTATCCAGTGACTTCGCTGAGATGTATTGAAGGAGGGCAAGGCAGTCAATGTAGGCCACATACACGTGAGGCATCTTCTCGGCAAGTGCTCGCTCCCAAAACCGACGCAAAATCTGTGCAAGTGGTTAGAGCCTTGACTTGATCCTCAAAAGCAAGGGGTCTTACCTTCTGAAGCCTGAGATCATCGAAAGGGCTATACTCCTTCTGTTCAGTAGCAGCATGGAATGCTTTCAAGTCAACCTTGCCTAGAAGCATGGTATGGAGCAGGTGGGAAGTTCTTGAGATGTCACCCTGCCGAAGCATTTCCCAAGCCCACGTGTTCCAAAGAGGTCCGCAGTTCAAGTTGTCATTGATAACCTGGGACCAGACTTGGTAAGCGAAATCTTGCGCACCCAAGCGGCACTGCATCAAAGCAAAGGCATTGTAAAGCTTGAAACTGGAACGACGGCTGTTCAACAAGCTTTTGGCGAATTTGGTTGCTGCTCGACGATCGCAAGCGAATGCCACTGCTAGAGCATACTCGGCCAAATCATCATCTTGGTGAAAACGCTCAGCCAAAGATTGTAGGGTCCGTCGCACCCAATCTGTGTCAAGAGTGTGTGATTGGCCAGAGAGGGCCGTGCTCCACGATTGAAGAGAATAAAACCAATTTTCTGGAGCGAACAATGTCTCTGGCGTGTGCAAGAAGCTCGTGACTGGGAATGAGAACGGCGGAAAGGTCGTTTGTGAGGCGTCAATTCCCGGCGGGAGCGATTCGGAGAGATAGCCTTTAATCGTGTCCAGGGATTCATTTCGCAGAAAATTGTCGCCGTCCCAAAGCCGAGTTGTCTGAGCATTTCCCTCTCTCGTCAGATGCGGTAGGTGGCAGAAGTACAAGAAGGCATTGACGATATCGTCAGGTACAGGCGCGTGCCAAAATGAGGGCAGGATGTGAAGGAGGTCTGATGTGAGAACTACCGAATAAGCAGTATCCACATTGACTCCATGAATGTCCAAACTTCGGGCTGGCATCTTGAGGTTTTGGATAAAGTTTCGCTCAGAACTTGTCCAAGATGAGACAAGGGACGAAACGTCGACATGGGCACTAAGCGGACGAGTGACAGGGTCAACCTTGTGATTCTTATCGCTTCGCCAGCCATGTCCCTTAAGCTCGCCCAAACGTGCAACCTCGGAATCCCAGAATTCACAGAACTGCAGAAGAACTGTGTCGCGTTGTCCCTCAGAGTGAGCGTCCGGTCGAAAACAAGTGAATTCAAGTACAGCCTGCCAAAGACCGACTGCAAGCTCAGTGTAGCCAGCTTCGCGAAGCAAAAGGGTTAGACGCAAGAGCAGATAGCATTGGACTTGAGGATAGCGAGAATCATGAGGACTAGCGTCGATGCGCTTCATGTAGTTGACCAACAAGGACTTGCAATCTTCCACGGCAAAGTCTTGGAAATCTGTTTGTCGAAGATTCAGATACTTCAACCAAAGGCTCATGGACTCAGGGTTTTCGCCCAAAGTTTTTTCCCATTCTTCGAAGAACTGCTTTCTGTCCCAGAGATGGCCACCTTCCTGAAGGCGGCCAAGCACCAACAGCTCCTTATGAACACTGTCGCCACAACTCACCAGGGCCTTGTCGTAGAGGGACAGCCTCATATCGGCCACGCTCTTGCATTCGGCAGATGTCAAGTGACGATCATCTTCTCCGGGACCAAGAACTAGAGCAGACTGATTGTCGATGAGCTCAAGCCACGATGCGACGTCCTTCGGGTTACACGCCAAGTTGTGCGATAGCTTGGCATTACGAGCTCGACGCTCCGCATCAAGACTGACTTGATGCTCTTCATTGTTGCTTGCCTGGGCAGTGACAAGTTCCATATCCTTGGGCAGGACATCTTCGGTCTTCGCTTTGCCGAGAATAGAGCGGTAGGCAAAACGCTCATCATCGGAGTCGCTTTCAACGGTATTGACACCAGACGCCTTCTCAATGGGATATTCGAGGAGTATGGTATCGCTCTTCAGCTCCTCGGTGGCGGGAGGGTTGGCATCCTGGCGGAGG
Source organism: Penicillium daleae (assembly GCF_028827525.1). Taxonomy (NCBI): domain Eukaryota; kingdom Fungi; phylum Ascomycota; class Eurotiomycetes; order Eurotiales; family Aspergillaceae; genus Penicillium; species Penicillium daleae. The sequence continues at coordinate 4,254,604 of NW_026623153.1, forward strand.
CGGTAAAGCTGCGTTGGCTGTTTTACAGGCCCGGACAGCGGCCCAGGAAATTTGTGCTTTTGAGAACCAGCATTTTTGTCTCGTAAAACTATGGTGTCACTTTCCGCGTGTTCTCGATCAATGGCCAAATTCTCGGGTAAGCCCAGCACTTGACCTTCCCCGGCTCGACGGTACAAGGGGATGTCATAACGATGCGCAGTTCCATATTTCAGAACAGACCGATCGCCCTCTGTGTCAATAACATAGAGCTCTTCTGATTTCAAATGGGAAAGGTCAGAAGATGCAGGATTGACAGCTGGGGGATGTCTTTTCTCCTCCTTGCGGCCAGTCTCGTCACGCCATGTGCGATTGTGGTCTGTCTGACGTTCGCGAGAAGCTCGCTGGTCACGCAAGGGGGACTGGGAGCGATTGCGACGCGTGGTATGAGAGCGCTGACTGGGAGACCGGTAGCGGTAGTGTTCTTTGGATCGTCGAGGAGAGCGGGATCGGTGATCATGGCGGCGTTGTTTTCCAGCCGCGCGATCAGCTTCCGAAGTGGCCAGAGGAGCCTTGAAACTGGAGAATTTGGGGACAGCCTTTTTGTCCTGGGTTAAGTATTAGCACCTGCAGATTCAGCCTTGAAGGAGTTGCTGGACTCACCTGCGAACCCGACGTGTCCATCGTCGTGGGATCCGCCATCTTCTTATCGTGCAGGTGGAGTTATCAGATAGATCGGATAAATTATGATCCGAAAGGGAAGGCGGTCAAGAGATTTCGGAGAAAGGAAAATCCGAAGGTAAGAGGGGATGATCGGAAAGGAAATATTCCGGCAGTACGGGCGGTGAAGTTGGACATTTCCTGCCGAAACAAAACCTTCACGGGAAAGGCGGTGAGACCGAGTGCTGGTATGATAGAAGATCCAACCGTCGGAGAAATAATGTTCCAGTTAAGGAAGGCGGTAACAGCAGCCCCGACAGAAAAAAAAGTTGATGGTTAAGAGCCCGACAAGAACTTGTGTGTGCCCACTTGGGAAGCAGTCAACACATTCAATCCATTTAGAGATGGCTCACGGTGGTCTGTAGTGGAAATTTGCAGATCACATTCACTTTCCCACCATGGCCTCCTCTCTCGCGGCGCAGCTGTCGCAAATTGCGGCCAAGTCATCCCACGAGCTTGACCTTAAGAAGCAACGGGTCACCCATTCACAGTCATTAATTTTTGACCGGAAGGTCGCCTCTACGCAAGACTTCGATACTATCTATGACATATGTTATGATGGATTCCGGGAGCTTTGTTCCCTAGATGCTCGGTTTGAGGAGTTCGGGCGATCCATCTTCAGCGAGCAGAGCAAGGCCGAAGATCGAACTCAACTGAGCAGCTCACAAAACAAGGAGTTGGATGCTGTGATTGAGTCCTTCCTCGCTCTTGTTGGGGGGCGCCTGCAGTTGAGTCCCGCAGTTAAAGCTGTGGACTGGCTGGTCAGACGATTCAGGTATGAGCCCTGTACTATGAGCTTAACCATGCAGCTAACCACCACACCAGGGTTCATGAATATAACACGTCTTGCATTCTACTGACATTCCTTCCTTATCACACGACTCCCCTCTTCCTCAACCTACTCTTGATCCTGCCCAATGACCTGACTCCGACATTCAAAGTCCTCTACCCATATAAGACTGGCCTCATCAATCCGCCGCGGCATCCCATTGTGCACAGTGCCACCACAAACAAAGCATTCTTCGCAGCGCTGAACGAATATGTCCTCAAAGCCTGTCAGCAACAGTCCCAGAGCCATGCATTGCTTTCCTTCTGGGCTGGTATCATCACGGAGGCTGTGGCAGGCATGCTGGATAGCGCTCGTTCTGGTCGGAGAGAAGCTGAGAAGCAAAAACATGAGGATATCCTGATTCGTGTTCTGCCCCTTTTGAGTCGGGCTTTCGCAATGAGGAAGGTCTCTGAGCTGATCGTCAGCTGCTATATGATCTCTGTTGTGCTTGCCCAAAAGGCCTCCCTCACTGATGATGTCCTGGATGGTTTGATGGAGAGTGTGGTCACCTCTTGGACAGAAGACACCCTCGGCTCCGGTCTGATCTGTCTTTCAGTTTTGGCACAACAGAAATCGTCTGCCAATCTTCCCAGGAAGGTTTTCAAGTCTATCATACGGTTAGAGCACCCAGTGAAGCAATTGTCCGAGGTTACAACTCAGTATCAGACTTCCAAGCTTTTACTCGGCCTTGTTGCAGGGTGCGTCAGCAATCTTGATAAGCATAAGGATAATGCCCGTCTCTCCCTTCTCTCGTCCATTTTCGAGAACACGGTGCTGCAAGGCGATGATATCCAAGCAGCCATGGCGCTCGTCCTGAAGGCTGCAAGTGACTCGGATGAGGCCCGTGGAATGTCTCTGGATGTTCAGACTTATCTTGCTGAACTTGTTCAGGGATTCAGTCGGTCCAGCTCTCTGCAACCGATTTTCCAGAAGACTTTGGCCGAGACATCTCTTAACATCCCTGCTCTTGAGCACAATCTCCAAACTGTGGTTGAGGCACCTGCACTTCCCCCGGTTATTGAAGATGTGGATATGAAAGACGTGGATGAGGAGGATCTGGACAACTTCACACCAGCCTTTGAATCCTTGACCAACGAGCCCCTGTTCCCAACATCTTTCCTCAGCAAGCAGTCCATCCCTGAGTTCGAGAACCTGGTGCAGGTGTTCGCACTGGCCGGTGATTCAGAGGTTCGAATCGAACAATTCACCAGCCTGCCGATTTTGGGCAAGAACAACGTTTCAAACAGCCCGCAATTCATCTCATTCTTCATTCGTGTCCTTTCCGGACCCTTCCCCATTGGCACCAAGGTTGCTGCATTGAACATCCTTTCCTCGGTGTTGGTGTCGACATCGGGTGAAATAGATCCTCAAGCACTGCTGCCCTTCCTGATCGTTGGCCTCACAGACCCGTCGGAACGCATCCGTCGCGAAACTGCTGGAGTTCTAGCCATCCTCGGCTCTTTGTACAAGAGCAACAAAAAGCTCGATGCGATCAAACCCTGGGCTTCTGATGCTATCTACGGAAAGGGCAAGGGATCTACTGGCATTCAGTGGCTATCTTCGGCCGATGTATACAAAGTTCTGGAGCACGCGATTCTACCCGCGCTTGAGGAGTATATTCTTGATCCCAATCACATCAGCAAAGTGATTGACGCTACGATAAGAGGGGCTGTGCTCTCAGAGAATTCAGGTGCCCAGGAGCTGAAGAAATCTCTCCGATCAAGTCTGTTCACTTTCCTCTGCTCGCATGTTATCAACATGCCGGTATTTTCTCCCAAGTTCACTTTGCTGCGCATTCTCAACAATGTCAAAAAGGTTTCAGGTACTACTCGCACTAAGGAGCTTCTTCCTCTGCTCGAGTATTGGCGTGATCTCAGCCAAACCGAGGTGGATGACCTCTGTGCCAAGGAGCGCTTGTCAACCGCTAACAGCGAAGGCCTAGTCGTCGCTATTGTTGCTTCTAAGGACGAGGACGCATTCGAAACCCTTCTGTCCAGCATTGCCCATCGTGTCAAATCTCCCAGAACTTCCTTCGTAGTGGCCGTCTTTGATCGAATCAAGGATATCTGGCCCAAGGCTCTGGAAGAACGTCAATTGGTCGCAGCTCAAAAGCTACTGGATATTTCCCTTGGTTTGTCCACTGGGGAGACGTCCCTGGCCGACTATTGCCGTGATGTTTTGCACAGTGTTGAGCTGTCTGGGCCTGTTCTGGTCAACTTTGTCAAGAAGATTCCCGTTTCTCTAACTGACATCGAATCGCTGGGACCTGCCCCGAAGCGACGACGAACAAGCCAAAACAACATGGTTGCTATGACTGTCAAGGATGAGGCGGAGCTGAGCAAGCTCATGGACAAGATGACTTTCATCCTTGAAATTATCGATAGCTCGAATCCCGGCTCTCACCCTGAGCTGGCAGACGGTCTCTTCCAGACACTTGCTGCCCTCCACCACTTCAAGTCCCAGATTCAGTCCGGTATGAGCTATCTCCTGAGTTTGACTCTGGGAAGTCTTTTGGCTATTGTAAACAATTCCAAGGGATCCCCCAAGCCCCTATTCGATACTTCGGTTATTCGCGCGGATCTGGTCGTGGATTGTGTGCGGACGACCGACAGCCCCCAGGTTCAGAATGCTGCTCTTCTGCTCGTGGCTGGACTCTCTGTCATTGCTCCAGAGCTTGTCCTCCACAGTGTGATGCCTATCTTCACGTTTATGGGATCTAGCGTTCTCCGAAAGGACGATGACTATTCAGTTGCTGTCATCGATCAGACTATCGATCAGGTTGTTCCAGCACTTATCCAATCTCTCCGCAATCAGAAGCGCGATATTGTTTCGGGAACTTCTGAGCTGCTCCTCAGCTTTACTGCTGCCTTTGAGCATATTCCCTCACACCGTCGTCTTCGCCTCTTCCATGCCTTGATCACCAAGCTTGGCACTCAAGACTTCCTGTTCGCCGTTCTCGCCATGTTGGCCAACCGATATGCTACCGATAAGGATGTTCTTACCTTGATGACAGGCGTGGCCTCAGACACCACTCCTGTTGTGGAGCTGACCACTTACAGCAAGTATCTGAATCTTGTCATCGACGCCTTGAAGCCCAAGCCAGGAATCTCCAAGGTTCTCCTTGGCATTGGTAGCGATGACGGTCGCGACCCCCAGAAGGTTGCGGTGGATCTGCTTCGCGATCTCGCTCACTTGCTCAAACACTCGTCTCTCAAGGCCAAATTGGAAGCTGCGTTCGAGATTGAGAACGAGGTTGCCGATCAAGTCCGCGCTTGCTTCTCTCGGGTATTGGAACAGGTTCTGGGCATTGGTGAGTCTGTGCAGAGCATGAAGCCTGTTAGCCAGGCCTGTGGTGACGTTTTGGGATCGCTGTTCGGTACACTGTCTCTTGTCGACTTCCTGGATACCATCGAGGTTCTGCTTGAAGGACCCAATGATGATCTTCGACGCAAGGTGCTTCGGTTGCTGGAGAACCGTCTCCGTCAAACCCCTGAACGGGATAGCCAGTCTCAGATTCGTGTGCTCGACTTCCTGCCTACCTTGGTCGCCATTGTTCAATCATCTCCAGATTCGCTTCTCAAACATGCTGCTGTTGCCTGCATTGATCGCATCACTGAGAAGTATGGCCGTAAGGACCCCGCAAGGGTTATCCCTGCTGCCCAGGTTGTTGCCAGTGCCTCCTGCCTTGGCCACGATGATGAGCGTATCCGCATCATAGGTGTCCTGTGCCTCGCCTCCATGGCTGAAGTCCTGGGTCAAGCTATGATTCCGGCTCTTCCCGACGCGATGAGCCGGTCTCTGGAGTTGCTGGAGCTGAGCCTAATCCCCGACAAGGAGAACTCGCGCCTCCATGATGCCGTCTTCTCCCTCTTCTCCGCTCTGCTTGTCAACCTACCATTCATGATCTCGGCTGGTCATCTCGACAAGATTCTGCGGCTTGCATTTAAGTCTACCGAGGCAGATCTTGCGGAAAGCTCTGACGAGAGCCGCTTGGAAACTCTTCGCCTAATGGCCTCCCGCAAGATGGACCTCGCCACTACACTTGGTGCTATTGATCGCAACTGGCACCATGCTGTTGAGACCGGCCCCGCTGCTGTCAACGAGACCCTGGTGGTCCTCGCACTTGCTGTTGAGAAGAACCCCAAGTCGGCGGTCGTCAAGAACGTCAATGTCTTGTCGAAGATCCTCTTTAACGCTTTCGATCTGCGCCGGGAGCAGACCAGTCTTGGTGACGCAAGTGACTTTGACTCCTCCGATCTTGACGAAGCTGAGAGTGCCTTGAACGATATCACCATCAAGATGATCTACAAGCTCAATGACAGTACCTTCCGCCCGCTCTTCATCAAGTTTGTTGAATGGGCCACCACTGGTGTCTCCAAGAAGGACGAGCAAGGCCAGGTTTCGCGACTCACCACTTTCTACACCTTCCTCCAAGTGTTCTTCGGCACCCTCCAGTCCATCGTCACTGGATATTCCAACTACATTCTGGAGAATGTCGTCGAGATTTTGGGCAAGGTTGGCCCCGCCAAGACGACCAAGGCCCTTTGGCTTGCCGCTCTGCGTACACTTCGCAACTCGTTTGAACACGACCAAGATGGTATGTACTTTGGCTTCTAGCCTCTAGACTTTGCTAATGCGTTTTCACAGAATTCTGGCAATCTCCCTCGCACCTGGCCAGCATCTCCGGACCTCTCGTTTCCCAGCTTGCCCATGCTACCACCTCCAAGACTGCTGCACTTGTTGCTGAAGAAGTCGTCCCCGCCATTACCGAGCTGGCTGTTGCTGCCGATTCCACCGATAACTACAAGGAGCTCAACATGGCTCTGATGAAGTACCTTCGTCCTTCGACGGCTCCCAATGCGAAATCTGCGGGAGGTGATAACCCCTTCACCCGCCTTGCTGCCCTCAAGGCTGAGCAGGCCCTTACTGAGCAGCTTGGGGAGGAATGGCTCTCTCTGCTTCCTGAGATGTTGCCGTATATCAGCGAGCTGATGGAGGACGAGGATGAAAGTGTCGAGAAGGAAGTCCGGAAATGGGTGAAGCAAATCGAGGGCGTCCTTGGTGAGCGTCTTGATGATATGTTAACCTAGGGTTGTTCTTTGGTGACCCTTGTACAAAGATCCGCATTTGTTTGGCGTTTGTAAAGTAGACCACTCTGGATGGCGTCCAGGCATTTGTTGTCTGCATAAAAGAATTCCATTTATTTACAGTTCATTTGAGTTCCACGAGCGCCCCGTAACTCGCTCGCTTCCTTTATTCCATTCAGTGCCCCCCCTCAAAAGCAGAAATCAGTTCTCTGGGACTGGATGATCCTCGGCGGCAACTCCAGCGTTCCACCGATATTTAAAAGCCGGATGATCAGCCCTTGGGCCCGTCTGGCCAGGCGTTGAATACAAGTTCTCGCGATAAGTTCCCTTCGGCACCGCGTAATCGTCCCAGAAGAGTCCTCGGCGACGCAGTTCGGGAATAAGTAGTTCAATGATATCCTTGAACGAACCAGGCTTAACGGCGTACGCCTATGTCGAGACAAGTTAGAAGCGCCATGGCTTGAGAAGCTTTCAAGATTGGATTGATCTTTCTCTCACCAGGTTGAACCCATCGACATCGGCTTCTTGCACCCATCGTTCCATGCTGTCAGCAACTTGTGCAGCTGTGCCCACGGGGGTAGCCCCAAGGCCACCGACGGTGATGTGCTGGCCGACTGTTGTCTTGGTCCATTTGGCGACTTCCGGAGTAGCCCTGGACCAGCCCTCCACGGCAGACCTGTTTGACTCGATTAACTAGAGGTCATTCAATTCGAATGTGGTGCCCACCAACCTAATGGCGTTGCTCTCGACATGACGCAGCTCTTCATCATCGCCATACTTATCCAGATCAATACCAGTCCAGCCACCGAATAGAGCAAGCGCACCATCAATCGAGCCCAAGCTGCGGTAATACTTGAACTTCTCCACGGCTTCCTCCTCTGTACGACCAAGGACCGGGCACAGCAAAGCCAGGAACTTGATACTCTGTGGGTCTCGACCGAATTGGGTCTTCGCAAGCTGGCGAATTTCAGCAACGTTCTTGGCCACCACGGCCGGACTATGACCAGCCACAAAGATTGCCTCGGCATGTTGGGCTGCAAAGGTCTTTCCGGCCTTCGATGTACCGGCCTGGAGGATGACCGGAGTACGCTGAGGGCTGGGCTGGCAGATATGAGGACCTGGCACATTATAATATTTTCCAATGTGGTTGATTTCTCGCACAAGGGCTGGGTCTGTGTATATGCCGCGCTCGCGATCAAGAACGACGGCATCCTGGCGCCAGGAGGACTCCCAAAGCTTGTATGTAACTTTGACATATTCTTCTGCCAGGGCATATCTATCATCGTGCTGTGTCATTGTTAGCCTTCACTCAGATGGTCATTACATTTAAACATTCTTGAATCCAGGTGACTAACATGAGGCTGCTCTGCCTGGCCTAGGTTTCGGGCGGCAGAGTCAAGATAACCTGTCACAACCTAAAGGTCTCGGTCAGCTGTTTTTATCACTCTAGCTTTTTCATCTTGGAGGCTTACATTCCATCCCAGGCTAATCATTGAACAATTAGCCGATTTTCAGCAAAGCAAAAGTTTACCTTGAAAATTGTTATACATACCGTCCTTTTGTGAGGTGATCCACGGTTGAAAGTCGCCTCGCCAGATGATATGGCGGCTCGTAGGTGGTCGTCACCGTTACTCCAAAGCCAATGTTTTTGGTAGCTGCCGCCATAGCTGGGAAGACAGCCAGGGGCTCATTGACTGGCCATTGTGCGCCCGAGATAATTGCAGGATCGAGATTGCGTGGTCCCTTATAAACGTCGTACCCGCCTGGATCCAGCATATTGTAAGACTTTTATTCAATGCTCGTACGATGTGAACAAATAAACGTACCCAGTACATCCGCGATGAAGATACCGTGGAATTTTGCCGACTCGAGCAACTGCGCCAACTCAACCCAGTGGTCAATATCATTGAAACGATGCGATTCATCCTCAGGGTGGCGCCAAAGGCCTGGCGACTGGTGTCCGCTGCCTAAATTCCAGTTAGAGACCCCCGGGGTCGAGCGATAAGCATATAATGGCACCCACGACTTACACATCTCCACAAAGGCATTGAGGATGAGTGACTTGCGGGGTCTGAAAGACCCCGCGGCATTAGTGCTCTCGGTCATTCTTGCTTAAGGCCAGTTGACTTAAAGATAATGCGATACAATCTGCTTGAGCTTCTTTACCCGTGGCGAAATTCTGGGCAATACGCTATAGACTTTTGAAGGAAAAGAACAGATTCTACCAGAACGACCTAATTGGAGGGGTAGCATACAATTTGTATGCGAAGGATCAAGGAGCACACCATCCCCGCGTACGTCACTTGTAATTCTTTTGCGGTCCCAGCTTCATTGCTTCTCGCTGATCTCAAGAGTTGCGCATAGCATCAAAGTGGGCCGAGATGGCGCGATGCGGGAGATCCTGAACGGCCCTGGAGCTAAGCAGAACGTAACTGGCTCAACCTAGAGCAGGCGTGGTCTCATGCACGAGTTAGATCGCCGTATTCAATTATTAGTATCATTCTTGGCATTTGGGCTCTCCTTGATCTCTCGGGCGAGAGATGTACTCTCCCTAAGTCGGGTCGAAAGCACACCGCGAACTTTGGGAAGCGTCAGTTCGCGGTGAGATGATTCGTCGACAACCCTCTTCGCCTCTATTTTACCGAGAAGCCAAGTAGCTTTCCAACCATCGATTGGCTAAAACGCTCATCGAAATCAGCAATTGGGAGTTTCGACGGATGCCAACGTGGAGTCTATCAGTCGTGCCTCACGGGGGTCATCGACTACATTTCTCATGCTTTTCGTGTGCAATATCGTCGCATAAGCCGGTAACAAGGTAGATAGCAGGTTGTGAGAGAGATAGATCGACATAATCATTGAAGTTCCAATATGACGAACGTCCAAATTTTGCGTTCTCCACTAGCAGTATATCCACCTCGGCTCCATGCAAAGCGATGCCTCTAAACTTTAAATCGCACCCTAAGTTTCTTGCTTCTCAGTCTCAAAAGCACCTCATCTCAAGCATCTATCAAATCATTGCGGGTCTTAGCATGTTCATTCGCTACGAAGATACCGTTGATATTGCATGCCTCCAGAAACCATGAGCACCCCTGTCCCTGAAGACGGGCTGCATTGCGTAAAGATGGATGCATTTAAGCATGCATGATCCCCATAGGTTCCCATAGGATTGCGATCATATGCTGAGCTCGTGTCCACCTTTGTAGGCAGACACTATTCAAGTCTTTCCAGATAAAAGATTTGTGCATTTTGCGTCTAGAGCTAACCACTCAAATTGTCATAATGTCCAAGTTGCATATTCGGGATGGCATCTCCACAGTCCAGCCGCCTCTATCACAGGCAGTTGGTTACATCGTCGTTGTATTGATCGGTATCATAATTGCTCTGGGTATGATGGTCCGAGAGTCACCACGCTTCAAAGCCAATCTAACAAAGTAATAGTGATGATGCTAGTCACAAGGATCTTGAAGAAGACCACAGGTGAAGACAACAAGAAAACAGAAATGTAAGACCAAGGCCAATCGTTACTGATATGCATTTTAATTTATCTTGGTTGACAATGATCCAGGTTCATGACTGCAAATCGCACCGTACGAACTGGTCTTACTGCATCGGCCGTGATCTCTGTCAGTAAAGCTTGACTTGATCTTACTCAATTCGTCACTAATCACTAAGTAACTAACAGTCATGGCTTTGGTCCACTGCACTACTTGGATCTTCATTTGTGGGGTATGATTACGGTGTTGCAGGACCTTTCTGGTTTGCTGCCGGTTGTAGCCCGATGATCGTCTTCTTCGCCCTTCTCGGCATTTCGTGCAAGCGGAAGATTCCTGAAGCACATACCTCTCTAGAAGTGGTTCGAATTCGATACGGTATACTTAAAGATCAAAGAAACCGCGGGACAAATTTCATCTGACGGATCACAGGCCGAGCTGCACACATTGTGTTCATGATATTATGCTTGATCAACAATATCTTTGCTTGCGCAAACATGCTACTTGGCGCAGCTGCGGTTATTTCTGCCGTGTATGTTGATATTCACATCATTTCATACACGTAATACTGACTAAAGAAGATCTGGTATGCATATCATCGCCGCAACGTTTTTACTACCCGTCGGTGTAACGGTATACACCTTTGTCGGGGGTATTAAGGCAACGTTAGTTCTAATTCTGTTTGGCCATCAACCAAGATTCTGACTCTCAGCAGTTTCTTGACGGACTACTTCCATACAGCTGTTATACTTATAATCGCGTGCTACTTTTCCGTGAAAGCATTTTCCGACGACCAGATTGGCTCAGTGGGGAACCTCTTCGAGCTGCTTAAAGCCGCAGCTGAGCGTCACCCCGTTTCTGGTAACGAAGCTGGAACGTACTTGACTATGACATCGAAAAGCGTGAGCATAGATCCCATCTTCGAACAGGATTTCTTCTTAAGTATAATCTCAGGCAATCCTCTTCGGTATCCTGCATACTTGCGGCAATTTTGGCCTTGTTGTGGTAAGTACCATTCTGCCTTGTGTACAGGTCAGTGTGCTGATTTCATGGACAGATGGATACCAGCTATTTCATCAAGGCATTCTCCGCATCGCCTGCAGCAGTTGTCCCCGGGTATACAATTGGAGGCATTGCTTATTTTGCCATTCCTTGGGCTCTAGGCACGGTAATGAGCTCTGTTGCCCTTGGATTGGAAAACCAGCCAAACTTCCCGACGTACCCTAGAGTAAGCTCATCGATATTCCACACCGAAATCTTCAAACTCATACTGATTTCATTTTCCAGCGAATGACTACTTCCGAAGTCAGTGGCGGCTTAGTCCTTCCATATGCAGCCATGACGATCGCAGGCAAGGGCGGCGCAGCCGCTGTCCTTCTCATGACCTTCATGGCTGTGACTTCTACACTTTCTGCACAAGTGATTGCGGTCAGCTCGATTCTAAGCTTCGATATATATCGCGAGTATTTTAATAAAACAGCCACCGATCGCGACTTGATCCGGTCTAGTCACTTTGGCGTTATTTTCTTTGCTGCTTTCTCCGCTGGATTCAGTACCATGCTGCACTATGTTGGCATCGACCTTGGTTGGACGCTATACATGCTTGGTCAGTCTAACAAGGACCATTTTCAGAGGGTGCATTGAAACTGACAACTTTGATAGGAGTGGTTACTTGCCCAGGGATTTTCCCAATGGTTTTCACCGTTCTATGGCGCCGTCAAAGCAAGGCTGCAGCCATCCTCTCGCCCATACTAGGTCTGGCGACTGGACTGGCCGTGTGGCTTGGAACAGCATCTCATTTCGGAGGCGAAGTCTCCGTCGCCAGCACCGGTCAAGTACTGCCTTGCATGTACGGCACGGTAGCCTCCTGTTTCTCGCCAATTCCATATTCAATTTTGATCACACTGCTACGACCCCAAAATTACGACTGGGCGGATTTCCGGAGAGAGAAGCTCTCACTTGAAAAATTGGATAGCGACTTGACTGCTGCTCGTAGTGATGGGGCCCCTGGTAACAGTGAATCAAGTAGCATTGAAAATGGAGGACTTCATAGTGCTGCTTTGGAGTCGAAAGAGCTGAAGCGATGGGGTCGTATTGCGGCTTTTTGGTCCATCGCGACGTTCCTGGGCCACTGGGTAATTTGGCCTTTGCCAATGTATGGATCCCACTATGTTTTCGAGAAGAAGGTATGAGCACCGATATTCATTTCATATCATTTCCCTGCTGTGAAATTCTCCTATGTGCAAATTGAATCTAATTCTCATCTTGGCAGTTCTTCACTGCCTGGGTCGTCGTTGCTATCATTTGGCTCTGGGGCACAATGCTGGTCGCAATTTTCTACCCGCTGCTCGACGGTGGAATCCAGCAGATTCGTCAGGTCTACCAAGGTCTTACTGGAAGAGCCAATATTGTCACCGATGGTGCCAACAGCAAGATTGAAGGCGAGGCAAAATACTTTCCCCCTTCGCCATCCACAGAGTCAACTAGCGAAGGCCCTCGTCGACAGGCGCCCAAGGGCGAGGCTATGTAATTAGAGGACTCATGATCAGGGACGGGATGTAGCTTTAGACACGATGGATCTAGGGACGGGTTTGCCCGAACGATGGATTTTTTTAGCAAATTGTGAAATGGCCTGCGCCAATAATAGGGACGTCTACGGTTCTAGTTCACTGAGTTTCTACGTTGGAATTAATCTACACTGTACTCCCCATCTTCGAGCTTGAAATATGAGGGAGTGTGCAGCTTAATGTCCCCACTAGCTCTGCAAATTACGTACTGTCTATTAATTAGCAAAACAAAAGTGCGTAATATAGAGCTGTTCAAAAAGAATACTGTTCAGATATTGACAAAGTTTGATAAACGAAAGACTATTCGCCGCCTAGCGGACGACTCTCCATATTGCCTTAAGCAAGTGAAAGTAAGGAACATCAGTAAATCAAGAATTCCACGAAGACACCCAAGCCTTGATCAGCCAACCAAGTGATTTAGCTAGATGGGAAGCCAGCCTTTAGGTTATCATAGGAGGACGCGGGGTAGCTCAGCTCATTCTGGCTCTGATCCAGGGCACCGGTGCCGCCAAATTGGTTGACAACCTAGTAATATCTTGTTAGCATATGCACTGGTATAAGTCATTGTAAATTATGAGATGAGGGTAATTACCGTAGTGATCAAGCTGTCTGAGCCATTCTTGTCGCTGCTGCTCTCCCACCACATACCGCCACCAAGACCCTTGGACTGGATATATTGCGCCTTCAATTGAGCAACCTGTGGAGTGTCATAGCTAACCATCATTCTCTGCGTGGAGTCATAGCTGTAGCTTGCAACAGGCTGACTGAGATAGTTCTCAGTGGCACCGGTCAGGGGTAGAGCTTTATAGTCCCACACGCCGTTCTCCCAGCTCCCGCTACCAACCCCAGTGTAGGTGGTTCCAGGTCCGTCGGTATTCATGAATGAGCGGCCGTATAGTGGCATACCCATCACGATCTTGTTTGCTGGTACACCATTCGCGACATAGTAGTTAATGGCTTGGTCCGTGTTGAAGGGGGTGCTAGCTGGATTGCTGGTCGACGCGTAGACGTTGGCATCGTGGCCAGCGATAGTATCCCAGCTTCCAGAGTAATCATAGGCCATGAGATTCCAGAAGTCCAGGTACTGGTCCATTTGAGCAAGGTGGAGCTGCTGGTAATTTGCTGGGCCTGTCTCTTTGTTAGAACTGACTGGCATACTCTCAGAGGTAATAATATGGTGAATTAACTTACCAGCAGGGGATGCAACGGTGATCAGGAAATGATAATTACTCGCGTTGGCCGCGCTGTAAGCGTCCAATGACTAAATAATAATTAGCTTAGCTGCGTCTGATACTTCTGCGAGATAAGATCTCCCCACCGAGCGCACTGCTTGCAAAGTAGAGACCATGTCATCAGCCTGAGAGCTACTGGCAGGGTACTAGTCTAGTTAGTATATTTTGTGATCGAGAATTGAAGGTGAGCTTTAGACATACCTCCCAATCAATATCAACACCGTCGAAGCCAAGATCCTTGACTAGGTTTGTTGCAGAGGAAGCAAACGTCGCTCTGCCAGAGGCTGTACTCAGGGGAGCGGGAAAGTTGCTCGAGTAGGTCCAGCCGCCGATAGAGAGAAGAATCTTCAGCTTTCGGTTCTTCTGTTTGAGTAAGAATAGCTGCTTGACGCATCCATAAACATTGTTTCCAGTATCGCTCCACGAATCCCCGGTATAATGTTTCTCAATGTCGGCCCAAGAATCCGACATGTACACTTCTCCGGTATCCGGATGGACATTGGCAAAGGCATACAAAACATGGGTTAGTCTCTCCGCAGGCAGATCCTGGGGATTGAAGTTACGTCCATAGATAGCCTAGAATATGCCAACCATGTATATTAGCTAACTATGTTTTGGGATATGTGTTAGGTCATGGTACATACCCAGTTGACAAAATAGGCAACAGAGCGATATCCAGTTGTATCGCGAGCATCAAGCTCAGCTGTACGAGTTTCATGCGAAGGAATGACAGCAGCTCCCACGAGCCATCCCAGGCTTAGGAGGAAAGGAAGGGTAAATCGCATGATGAATGAAAGTCTGTAGAGTTTGTCGAAGGAATGTCTAGTCGAGCCAGCGACACTGAGGTTGGTGAATGCCAAACGAAACTTGGCGAGGGCGGACGCTACTATTTGTATTTGCCGGGAACTGCAGCTCAACAATAGAGTTGTCCGTCCTAACCGGACAAGAGGAATGTAATCAAGTGGATAAAAGCCTCATGGTCCGCCAGACCGAACGGCACGCTCTCTGCAGAGTGACTCCATGCCAATAACCCCATAGTTCCACATTTGACTCCTACTCGTTGACACAACCATGCAATTTGTTCAAAAGTGGAAAAGGCGAGGAAGATCAGAGGGTTCGGCACCTGCACATGGTCAACGTGGTCACCACAACAGTCCCAGCAGCCATCCACAAGAGACCGTCACATTCCCAAGGGCTGCAGAGAATCCCTTCGAAACCACCGGATATTCCTTGCTTGCCAATATCCGAAACCATCACGATGATTAGCAGATATGCACCGGTTCAAGGATGGAACAACGTGCTTCTAGGCAGCTTGGTGATCCTCAGTGTCGGATCTCGCCGTTGAAATTAGTTGTCGTCAGCGTCCAATCAGGGAATCTTGAATGCCCGGAAGGGGGTAACATTCTCATCTCCGAACTTTCCCCTCGACCGCCCTGAATACTTCGGGGTGTATATTGAGGTTGCTCATTGATTGCAAAGAGCATCCCCTTGACGGTCAAGAGTTAAGGGTGTTGCATTCTTTGTCCCTATCCCTCCAGTCCTGGAGGGGTAGGATAGTTTAGCAGTAAGTGTGGATGGCCGAATGTAACTTGGATCACAGTATCATCCAGATCGCAATGGGAGGTTTGATAGCTCTGACAAGAAAGAGCCTAAGGCTGCTCAGCAGGCGTCGCAACCAGCAAATCAGATGAGAAAGGCTCTTCGTCCTCGGTGCAAGCTGCAGGAACGCATCACCCGCGCGATAAGCCAATGTAACACTCATAACACTCGTACCCATGCGACCGGGGCATGTGCCATACCACCCAAGACGGGAGGCCCCCCTAAAGCTGATCTCCCGGCTTTTTCACAAAGAGGGTCAGGACGGAGTAAATGCGTAAATGCGAGCATGATTATTCAGCCAGGTCATCCTGAAGATAAAATCTGCCGGGGAATGATGACCCAAGGGGGGGGCAAGGGTTGTCCCCTCGACGCGACTTGTGAACCCGGCGTGGTTTGCAAAGAGCCTCATCGCTCCATTCCTGTGACAGTGCGATACTTTCCCCATGGAAAGTCGCCGCAAAATGTCTAAGATCTGATCTTGAACCATCTCGAACAAAAGGCTGAAGAGAAAGAAGGTGAAACCGGGGCTGCTTAGCGTGGTTGGGAACAAGAACCGGGCCCTTCGGATGGTTGCACGAGGACGCTCAGTCCCCGCATTCGCCCTGAGCTTAATTTCGCTTACTACGGAGATCACCCTCTAACTAGGTGACCTAATGAGTGAACTAACTTGTTTGGGTAGAATCTTGTTGAGCCAGGATGCTTTTTATGGTCGGCGATAATGCACGTCGTCACGTATCTTCCTATTTTGGGAATTGCCTGCTCGTAATCTGGGAAATTTGATCAAATGATGCATGCGGTACCTTGAGATCTTACGGTTTCCCCCATTCCAAACTGCCTAAAGACGAACTAATCTACCTAACCATAACCCAATCTAGGTCGAGTTGGAGTTGTCCGCGCATGACCAGGCTGCTGGGCCCCCAGACTCTCTGTAACTGTTGACGATACTGACAACGGACCCATACGTTCCCGCTATCATTAGGAAAGTCCCAGAGAGCACTATGAAGATACTCCAGCAAACCATCAAAATCCATTTGGGCGACCTGTCCATCTTGCCTTGGCTCCAGTGATCATATAGCCACATACATCCCATAGGTTGAAAGGACATCATAGTCCCTAGCAAAGCCCCGATCAGGGACACGAGATTGTTGAAGACGGGAATGGCACTAGCGATGATATAGGCCACTACAGTTATTCCAAGAGTGCAACCCAGCCAGCTCACCCAGTGGACAACAGTATTAGCAGTCAGATGTCGGGAGCCTTGCAATAACCTGATAAAGATGTACTTGGCAGGCAGCTATATTCTGTCAGTCTAGTACAAAGCAGATAGCGTAGTATAGACTTAAGACTAACATGAATTACCAGCATCGTACTAGCAATCAACCCCGGAAGAGCAAATCCATAACTTATCTTCTTCATGGTGGGACCTGCTGAGCCAAGAGCAGGCGATGCGACATAAGAGCCACAGTAGTAGTATACGACAAAGCCGATGGCAAGATAGACTGAGGTTACCACTGTCTGGCATATGATTAGTGATCTGGTATATTGGCGAGGCTCGCGCATCTCAGAGACAATAGAGAAGAATGCTGGTGTGCCTGCGTACGCAAAGACAATCGAAGACAATCGAAGACGCTGCAGCAATAGCATCGGAAAAGCTCGGACTTGCAACAATTTTATAGTCAGATACCCAGACTCCTCCTATCTGGGGTGCGGAAGCGGGGCGGTCCTGTACACCGACGGCAATGGTCACGATGAAGACTGCCCTTGTTTCTTAGATCAACTTGAAAGGCTCGCTTTTTATGTGGAAACCCACTTGATGTAAGGATACAAAACAATCCCACCCATGCTACCCAACTAATCCGTCCCAATGTTTGTATACTTGAAAGCATGAAACCAACTATAGCGGCGACCGCAACAAAGATAGCAGTACACGCACCATGCGTAGATACCGCATTGAGGGAGATCGAGATTCCAAGCATGCCGGAGCCTGCAACAAAGACCCAGTCTGTTCAACGATCAGTTAGTTGTCTAGCCAATGGATGGAATAACCTCACAGAGACAGAACGCGAATCCGAACTGGTACCGGCCAGGGTTGCCAAACATCAAGCCCCCCGCATCATCAATGCCATAAACATCTCGGTGTCGAAGTTTGAAATCATCGATGACATAGTCAGACCAGGTTGTAAAAGCGGCAATGACACAGAGGATGTTGCCCCCTGGCACTAAGCCAAGTGTATCAAATGCGACCGGTATCGAGAGGACGCCTAGCCTAATTTGGGTCTTCATCATAAGAGCTGCAGTTCCCAGCCATCCTACCTAGTAGCAATGTCAGTCGACGAAGTCAGTTGTGGAGTTACCGAGAGAGGAATATCATACGTTGCGATAGTTCGGACCGTCTCCCGTTATCTCTCCAAAGACAGCATCGTGGCTATATGTCTGATCCTCATAAATTTGGTCAATCTTTGATCCATCCAGAGCTACAGGTTCGTCGTGTTTCTTCTCGCCCATGTTGGAAGCATCAGATATTCTTTCCTTTGCATTGAGAAAGCGCTTCCAAAGGTGAGGAGTATTCGGGAACAGAAGGCACTATTTAAATGTCCTCAATTCAACGCCGGGCGCTAGGCCGATACGTGCATCAACGGAATTGTGGCTCCTTACATAATGTCAAACGCAAAATTGCAAGCTGGGCTTCAATTCGCATGGAAATTCCCGTGAGTGACTGATTGCTGCTAATTTTCAGTCATTTGGAATGGTTACTGTTGGCATTGCTACGTTGTATCCTTTGATACACGCGTGTAGATGTTGGACGACCACCGCAAATCCCCCATGGTTTCCTCTTGGCACCCGAAAAGCGCAGAGTTTCACCTTCATTTTCCATTATAGACTAGTACGTAATGACCGAGTGTTATCTTGCAGCAATTCCAACTACGACAGATAGGTAACTCTATATCCTGGTATTCTCCGCGTTATGAAGTTAGTCAATATGGGGAATGATGTATACAGCTTGACGAGGGCAACTGATTCGCGAAATTGGCCGGTAAGCCAACCGACAAACGGCTTCGGGTAAGGTTTCCTATCAGCACGATAAATACTTACGCATATCAAGGTGTGGATGTGATGATCAGCTTAGGCTACATAAACAATGGAGCTTTTGATTAGATAGACCGGATGAGTCCGGCTACGCTTCTGAATAAGAGAACTTAGAGTCTACATTAGTAGCGTAGTAATAGAGACATCCGGCTGAACTACGGCAGCCCTTCCGAGATGTTGACGGTGCCTCTAAGCAGTGATATACGAGCCAAATCGGAAACCACAGTTATGAATAGTTCTGAACATCAGTAGAGATGCCCCGCTGTAATGAAGTAACATTGAAAGACTAGGAATGAGTTCGAAGACAAACCTCGTGGTACTCAGAACCCCTTGTGGATAACCATGGCTAAAAATGGACGGTAAGCTCGATAAGAATATTTTGTGATTATCTTGCGTTTTGGCTTGCATCATATACCTATCTTCCGTATGGGAGATTTGTTGGGGTGCTTCGACTTGAATTTGACCGCAATATTTTGCCTTCGTTAGAAGGGGAACCCATTTCAAAGGATGGTGATGAGCAGGAACATAGGTCAGTCATACATATTACCGTCAAGAGAAACCCGCGAAGTTTTAGAGTTCTTATAACATCAGCCAAGCTACTAGGTCCTAGACTGGAGCTTTGTCTGATCTGACAGGAATTTTAGCAGGGACTCTGATGAGCTGTTCAACCATGACTGTGAAGCTAGTATAGATGCTTTGATTGCCACTCAGTTTGTCATGCCCAGGAAACGAGTACGTGCAAACATGGAATAGCCATGGACATGGTCATCAAACAGGAAGTTTCCATCTGGTACAAATCCTTCTCCAGAGGCAGAGGCGTCATGCTTGCTTTCATTATTCATACTCACACTCTTTTCGCTTTCTCTACCTTTCAAGTCCCCCTTCTCATGAGTACCCCGTCCCCATTACTCTTCGATGCTAGACTTTCGCACCCTTCCGCCTCTCCTCCATAAGTTCCCATGTATCAACGAAATACACCAACAGCAGCTCAGCGAGCCCTCGCAATTCCAGAGATAGTGGCTGAAATCTTCACATATTTGATTATTGAACCAGAGCCGGTCGATGGGGAACAGCAGGCCATATGTGTTCAGGAATTGCTGTGTTCGTGCAGTGGTGTCAACTCCCTCTGGTGTGCCGAGACCATGAGACACCTCTGGCAACATCCAACAAAAGGAAAACTGGTCTCGCTCGACGAGCGTCTTGGGCGAGTTCATCCCGCTCGTCGTCAGTTCTACGCAAGCTTTGTCCAGAGTGCCAAGATTGTTTCGACGCATCCAGCAGACTTTCCTAGGCAAACCGCTATTATGCGTGATCTGACCTTTCCGAAGCTGAACTCATTGGTTTTATGCATTGACGCATCCCGGGAACGAATCCTCTTGCCCTGGCCGAACGCTCCAAACGTCGAGAAACTCTTTATCCAGAATGTCTCACGAGTCTACCCAGGGGGTCGACTTTCTTCCTATGGCCTCATGGGAAAGACTTTGCGCAGGCGAACATTGACTAATCTCCCTGTGCATATCAAGGTCTGTCCCTCTCCTATTGAAATATTATGGTTTTCGGACTTAGTGCTTTTTTTATGTCAATAGAAACGGTATCCGACGGTCAAGCGAATCGGGAGATCAATCGACAGCATCACTACCCGCAAAATGACTGCACGAATTCTCAAAATGCTCCCCCGGACTGAATTTCAGGTGAAAGACCTGATGAGCTTCCGTGCTCGCACTTTGTGGTATTAGTTGCCTTGTCAGTCGTCTAATATCTTGTCCCGTCGATGAACGAATCGATAAGCCTGCATATGCCTACATGGAATCAGAGCTGTTAGTACATTGTATTTGTTTTTTAATTTCCAAAAATTGGTAAATTTAACCACCGCGCTTCTAGGGGTAGATGATTTCTACAGCACCGACCAGTGCTCGAGATCTCACAGTTAGCAGACAATCCATCAGATTCCTGGTATTCACACCCCATTTCCATCAACCATTATTTGACATCACATAAATTGTCCAGCCATGTATCAGTAACCACCTGATTCATCTCCATGATTCTCAGGGTTCGACTCGACGACACTTCTTCGAAATTCTTGCCAGAGTCTCGTCGGATACCATCACTATACTTCCCAGAATGAGGTTATCAATGTCTCCGTAGCGATCCTGTAAGGTAGTGAAGGGTATACACGTCAGTAAGAACGGCCGGGCCCAGGGGTTCGCTGAACAGACTCACTTCCAGAAATTGAGCAAGTGCATCGATCGAATCACGGGATAGCACTCTGGGAACCCAGATCATGTCATAATATGATGAGATCTCGCCGGGGTTGGCTCCAATGAGCTCTATTTGTATAGCTGAAAGCCGGGGGGGGTTCGATGGTAGGGAGAGGGATGGTGTGCATGTCGACGTGTAGGTACAAATTCAAGGTCCGGAGGCGAGGAAATGACAGCCCGTCGAGTATGCTGTTCGTTTGGACGACATTGTGCCATGGACCGATGCATAGCCTCCCACTGGGATGACTGCTACGCTATATACAACCGCTTCATGAAGGTTGCCCCAGAACGTCGGCAACTGTACGCGGATTTCGTGCGGGAGATCTATGCGGCAAACTTCAAGCGGCCACGGGCAGTCTTCTCGGGCATCACAGAGTTCCCGAACCTCCGGTCCATGAAGTTCTACCTTTTCGACCCAAAGGTGATCTTCATGCCGATGACGGTGGCCCCGAACCTTTCTGTCCTGGACCTGGACTGTGGGTAAGGAATGAATCCGAATGTGGGCACCGTTGACCGGAGAGTGATTAAGAACCTTCTCAAATACGCGAAGGTAAATTCGTTACTTTGACACTGACGATTAGGAGATTTCACTTTGACCATCGTTGCCTCCGTGATGCAGACTCTCTTCCCGAACTTGAATGTGCTTCGGTTCACGAAGAAGTCCTGGGTCAACGAAGTCCTTCTTCAGCTTTGCGTTTCCCGCCTCCCAGGGCTGGAGGTCTCCCATAACGGCCCTGACATGGAGTGTGGGAACCTCTGCCCACTGAGACGGAGGACTGAGCTTTCGGAAGCTCACAGCCAGTTCTATGGGGACTGGCTAGATTGCGTTTGAAGAAGTGGGTCACTCATGAAGTGGCTTGAACTTTTTCTGGAATTTTGATTATAATGGGAGAGATATACGCGCTTGGATTTTCTGGTTTTATCATTTAGCTGTCATTTTTCACATTTATTTAGGGGTTCAAAGGGCGAATTAACGAATATGATATTGCGTTCGCTGGGGAAAAAAAAGAAACATCATGGGGTATATCCATCAAAAGAGTACAGACAAAAGGCTCAAACTCATTAATGTAAGCAAATGCCATGCAAAGCAAGTCAATAAAAACAGAACATGCAACAGCGTAAAATTTTGTATAGGCCAGGGTATTAGAAAATTAAAGGCCAAAATTCAGCAAACAAAAGAAAGGCCAAAGAATGTGCAAGAAAATTAGAACTTTCAAGAAGCAGTACGCAAGCCTCGCAAGCCCGAGCTAACAATCGTCTCCGAATACTCCGGCGGCGCAAGATTGACATCGACGACCGGCTCGTTGATGGGGGCAACCGAGCGTGGCTGGAAGAATCCGTCTAGTTCTTCCTGTGTCACAATCATGCCCAAATCAGATTTGAGGGACTCTGCATACTTTGGTTGCGTAGTGACTTGAATAGGGAGACGGAGCGAGATGGTCGGGGTGAGTACGTTGGTGCCCGGTGTGTGGTATGTCAATGATAGGTCGAGCGAGTACGTGCGCGATATCAAGCAGGAATGGAAGGTCGGCACGAAGGTTTTGTTGTTGGGGAGGTTGATAGGGATTACTACTGATGCGGTGTAGTAGGTATCGCCGGAGAAGGAGGTCGATGGGCCGGTTGAGTGCTCGGAGGTCATCGATTGCACGGAGTCGCGGCGCTCGCACTCGGTTGATGAAGAGTGCTTGACCCATTTTGCGGAGGCAACACACATGTTAGAAATTGGAACAGACTCGGTGAAGAGACCTTGGCCAACTTGGGAGAATGGGGTTGAGCCAGACTGCATTGGGAAATCATCCCAGGGCCCTGCGCTGTAGAAAGTGCTGGCCTTGATCTTGCTGGTCAAGGAGCCCAGTTTGGGTGGTTGTTCATCACCCACGGGGTCGAATCGAAGCTGAACCGTTGCCATGGTGCTGACTGTATCACTAGCCTCGCAGCTAGGAGGAAGCAAGCGAATCGGCTTGGGCTGCGATGCAGAAGCTACCAAGCGGCCGAGCTTGCCTCGAAGGAACCCACGCTTAACATTCTTCTCCTTTCGGGTGCAATAGTAGGCGTGCTCGACCACGTTGATTGGAGGCTCCTCTTCCACAGTGGGGATGATGCGAACCTTCTTCGCAATGTTGGCCATGGTCTTGAGATTGCCGTGGTCTGTCGAGGACTTCTTTAATACCGTCGCGCGCACAATATAGGAGACCTGGCTCATATCAGGAGCCATATCATCCAGCAAAGTCTTTCCATTTCCAGCTAGCATGGGATCCCCTAAAGTAGGTGGGAGCATAGTGTGTGCATTATGAATGTGGATATTAGTTCGTGGGTGGGTGCAGACCTGCGGTAGCAGACGATCGGGTACCACAAAGGTAAACGGAAAGGAATATGTGCGTCCTGCCTCCATGATCCGCGGGCAGGGATAGTCAGATTCATCGATTGGTTGGCGGAGTTTGAGGAACATCTGCTGTGACCCCGTGCGTCCGGGGCAAGCTGCCCGTTCTACCGTAGTGTGTGACGTGCCTGTGTAGGATGTTAACCCTGCGCTGATGGTGATACCATAATTTTCCATGGTGACATACCTTGGAAGACAATATCAACCTCATCAAAGCGTGTATCAGCATCCACTGTGATCTTTACGCTGCCCTCGATCTGGTCGCCGGTTGTATAAGAGTTGACCAAGCCTGGCTTCTGACCAACGAATTCAATCTCGACCTTTGGTGGCGAGCGGCGCGTAAAAACATCCAAAGTTTCTGAGCCATGGCTCATAATCGACCTGGCGGCCATTGCGTTGAGGTTTTGGAGGCTTTCAAGCCTTGCAGGAACAAGAAAAGAGGAGGAGATTGGAATGCGGGCAAGCAGGTGCTTCTTGTACTGTGTTGTATTTAAATAAAGTATGCGGGGCCGTGGGCCGTGGAGAAGGCCAGTGTCTGTCTGTCTGCGCGACTTGACTGGAACACCCTGCAGGATCGCGTGCAATATTTGAGTTTCTTGTATTGGCAAGAAAAATAAGCAGAGGAAATTTGATGTGTATCTCGGCCGGTTGTTTCTTTAAAGACCAAAAAAAAGAAGCAGGGACTGAGAAAAAAAAAAAGAAGTAGAAAGTGGAGCCGTGGACAACCGCACTGGGGCTTGTTGTATACTCCGTCTAGAGCAGTGCGGTTAAGCAGGGAAAAAGGAACTCGATGGGTCTGGTGGATGCAACAAGTTGCGGAGGGCCTCCTCGTTTTATAGAACAGGTTAAAATAATGCTTCCTCGAGAAAGACGATCCTCTATCACGTCAGAGATGCTTTACAAATCCATGGAAAGCCTTATTCGTGAGTCATCGGCATCAATCAGCATCCATCGCCTAAATCTAACCGTTCGGGAGCTGTTTGATGGCTGCTCGCGACCTTGGTAGAAACGCCCGGAACACGTGTGGAGGGAACAGCCCAAGCCAAATCGTGGAGAGTGCAGTTAAAGGAAAGCTAGGCTGGTCGAGCCAGCAGCGTCATTGGGCAGCGCACAGATGATTGGAGGAGGTCAGCCTAGTCACGCCCTAATCGGCTGCTGCACACGCCCTTGGATTGACATTCCGCTTGTCGTTAAAGGAAGTAGTTTTGAGAAACAAGAACCCTTGACTAGCTCGGCACGGGATCCGAGCAGGATCACGCAGACATGATGAGCAGGAGGATGAGCAGACCACCATGGAATGAGTGACCTCGAAATGTAGACCTCCGTAGCCCTTCTCTTCATCTTTCTGCGACAGAGTTAAGCCCAACATCGAGTTCTGCGCAAACCCAGATTGGCAAGCTCTCTCAAAAAGCAGCTCTGAGTCTGAACAGCCGGTGGGTCGAACCAAGTCGGGACCTTGGTGGAGCGCGCCTTACGCCGACATGCACGCCCTTCGGGTCTCCACTGCCACCTTGCGACAACCAGAGTGATCCACTCACATTCTTCCGTGGAAGACGCTCGGTGTTGATGGCTGCCCAGGACCAATCATGCTCCCCAGCCATCGCGGGGAGTCACGGGCAGTGATTGGAGCAACAACTGGCTTTGCTGACAATCGATCTGGGATTTCAAAGCATAGGAAAACCTTCGCTCTCGTATTCGGTTTGTCAGCCTGGGCATTCAATATCAACCTTCACAAGATTATTCAGATGATGTCGACACGATTGTTCTTGTTCTAGTTCTTCTGTCGCCATGACACCATTGATGGGGCTCCCGTCAAGGACTTTCCCGAGGAGAAAGACAAGCGGTAGCCGGTGTCTCGGGAGGATCCAGAATTTTCCGACCGTAACCGAGCATCTGGCCATGCCGAGTGGGTGCAGTTCTCGGAGTCGACAACGGGATCAAAGGGGGGGAAATTGGTTGACCCTTGCTGCTGTTAAGCCGTCAATCTCGGTGGTTTGAGTCGGCTGGAGTGTCTGCCCATCGGCGTGGGATTAGGGGGACTCCGAGATCATCATCAGGTGACCTCAAGGATCTTCGGACAACAGCGCATCGTTCTAGATGCAATATACAAGTTCTTCCCTTCTTGACAACATCATGTTTTGGAAATTGCATTGAAAGGTTGTTTTATTTCTATTCACAACGCTACCGATGTTTACAAGGGTTGTCTCGACAGATAAATTACGGTGCAGACCCGTGGTGCAATGCGGATGAAACCGTACTCAAAAAACGTCGATGCGTGGAGATCCATGCTTATTCTTGTCCCATACTGGCCAAACACAGAAGTGAATCGGCAGCATCCAGCTCAAGATTAGCCGAGTGAAGACGGCAGACCGAGCGAGGCAAGAGACGACATCCCAATGATGGGAGCCTTGAATTAGAAAGAAACAGCGATGCGAAGAAAAGAAGAGAGAGAAAACAAGGCGGGGGAAAGCCCGCACATTGGTATGTTAATTGGCAAGCAACAAGGTATCTGAAGGCCGGAGAGCAAAAACGCCGCATCATGACGCCGAATGTACCCTCATGAAATTAGTAAGCCACCCTCGTTCGCATATCCTAGAGGGCATGTTAGCGATGAAACTGGGGACGAATGGAGGGAGAAGCCGATGTAGACTTACCGAGATCTTACGCTCGATCTCACGCACAGAGCGATCGAGTTCGGCGGCAATCATCATCTTCGTATCGTTCGGCAGTAGGAAGTACATCTCGCACAGGTCGCCGTCAATGACACCTTTGGAGGGGGCATAATACCCACGATAGATCAGGTGGTCCCGACCAGCAAGGGGAGGGTGTTGAGAAGCCAATTGCATCTCCAGACTCTGGAAGAAATCGACATCTTCACGGCTGACAAAAGGAACGAACATGCCAATCGTGCCTTGGAATCCGGTCCATACAATAATGTCGCGACCACCAGCCACCAGCTGCGCTTTATGTATGCCAGTGGGAATGTCTTGGACATAGTAGTGGATCATGAGCTCCAGACGATTGGGCGTGCCGTGAAGATAGCCCTTCTCGTGGACGAGGTGAGCCCCAGACCCGTCCTCATCAGCCTCCTCTGAAAACTTGATGGGGCAACGAAGCAGCCAGATATTGCCGAACTTGTCACCACCGGCCGTGGTTTCATAGTCGACCATTGTGGTAGATGTCGTCCAGCGAGCAATGGTATCATCCACGAATGGAATCAAGATGTTCTCCTGGTACTTGTAGACAACATACGTCACACTGTCACGGGTATCGCTAACCACAATACGGCTTCCTTGTGTCTGAAGACCGACAATTGTGTGGGGGACGACATGAGCCTGGCATTTCCGAAGCAGCTGCTTCATACCCAGATCATAAAGTCGGAGGAGTGAACCAATACCGGCGAGTACTCGGCCCTGGAAGGCAAGGAGAGCCAAAGGCGGCTCATCAACCTTGGTCTTGTGAATGAATTCCAACTCACGACCATCTTCTTGGAATCGATAGATATGAATAAAGCCGCCAGCAGATGAAGGTGCATCCACAGTCAGATCCTTCGCCGTTCCAACGACCAAGAATGTCTCATCGTCTTGGCTTGAGAATGGTACTGCGGCAATGCTGACCGCGGCTTCATTGTCTTCCAGCTCAAGAGTGAAGACCACTTGCTTTGACGAAACGGGGTCCACTATTTGAATGCATGACGCCCAGTGTCCGGTGCCGCGAGGGTAACCAAAGTCCTCCGGGGGCAGTATCTGAACTTCACCATTGCGTGTCTTCGAGTCCTCAATGAGGCTCTGTTGCGTTGCAGAGGATAAAACATTGTTATCGGATTCAATGACGTAGAAAAGAGGCTGTTCGGGATGCTTGACAAAGCGACGTGGTGTGTGAGCCAAGGGGATTGACTCTTGGAGCATGTTGTTGTCGAGCTTATCGATGGAGAAGATCCTAATGATCGTCAGTGACTCCGCCAAAAACTGATCATGGTTGTGACAAAAGATAGAGAGGGACTGATCTCAGTAGGAACAATTGGAAAAAAATAAAGAATAATTTGATCCACATGGTAAATTCGGATCCTTTTTTCATCATATGATCAAGGAAGTGGGAGGAAGGGGGAAAGATGATGGGGGTTGGCAACATACCGTAGATTCTTGCCCTGGATACCGATCATGCCCTCCTCGCACTGCTCACTAGAGAAGTTCCAGCCCCATTCGATGCTAGCACAGTCGAGGGGTGTGAGCATGAAGCTCTTTGTTTGGATATCTGAGTATCCGAGCCATGGGCGCGAGCTTAGCGCCAGAACTGCAGTCTGGCCCTTGACAGAGACTTGTGAGAGCTTCACGGGCTTTGCTCCCAGGAAACGTGTACGTGTATCAGAAAGCTCGCCAGTGACTTCATCCAGAACAGTGCGGAGATAGACACCGGAGTAGAGACCAATGTGCAGGTAAAGTGTGGTACCACCAGAGCTCGAGTCGGCCATAGCAATGATGTTAAGCGCCGATGGCGCCGACGTCAAAGCTTGCACAGATTTATTCTCAAGCGTAGAATCCGGATCAAGGCTAAGGACACGGACGGTGGAATCATCACAGCCGACAGCGAGGAAAGAGCTGCGCATCCTCCCCTCTGGAACTTCGCCCAAGCTCAAGCAAGTCACCGTGCCAGACATTTGACGACGCTCGTCATATTCTGCGAGCGATCCATCGGCATCCATTTCGAAATAGACGATCTCGCCGGAGCTCAGAGCCACTGCCACCTGGCGTTCATTAGTAGCGGCGGCCACAATGGATCGGTGCTGCGGTGCGGGCCACTCGTTGACTCGGCGATCAGCCATCAAATGACGGATACCGCGAGGGTGCACCTGAATCAAAGAGTCCTCGCCCAGCTGTTGCACTGCAAGCGTCGGGGCTGTAGAGAGGAAACCCGTATCGGAAACCTCCTCCACGACCTCGCCAATACTGAGGACAAGTGTACCGTTGGCGAAGGAGAGCACGATATAGGCATCATACTCATCCCCACGAGTAAGCTTCGTCGTCCAGACTGCGGAGGGTACTGTTCGAAGCTCTGACTCGACGATCTCCGAGACCTCCAGCCCATGTTTAAGTGTGCGGAAGGAGCTACGAGCACCATTGCCACCAATTGTGTAGATTTGCGGAGCATCGTCACCAGTGAGATTGGCAATCTTGCTATCGGTTAATGGGTTGAGCGAGTTGAGGCTCTCCATGAGGTTCAGGTTCTCCGCGGTGCGGGGGCGGAAATAGATGGGGTCATAGGGAACAGATGGGTCCGCAGAGAAATCATCACTAGTGAATTCAGTCTCCTCATCGTCATCACCAAGTTTTTCAAATTGGTAAAAGTTGTGGTTGCCCGATTCACTGGCAACGTAGAGGAAACCACTCTTGAGAATCAAGAGGCTAGACGCCACGGGAACGGTGTCAAAGTACTTGATTTTCAACCTTCTGACTTCGCCAGTGAGCTGACCATTCTCATCCTCAACCATGTCAAGGGTCAGCTTGAACATGTCACCGTCCTCCGTCTGGAGAAGGAAGAAGAATGCGCCCCTCATCTTGTGCATTACACCTGACACGATGGTGCGCTTCCTCTCCGGGTTCTCAGTGGGTCCAGTGCGACGCGGAATGGGCACACGGAAGGCATCCTGGTTCGAGTGGCGGTAGGTAATGTTGTCTTCCGCGCACACAAGTACACCGCTTGGGCCGTCTGCTCCTCCCGGCAGTTGGAACAGCATATTCGCCGTACGGTCAACAGGGTCCGACCACTTGCGGACAACATGGTTAAGACCCAGGTCAAGCTCATAATAGACGAGCACCTTCTCAATCTCCTCGTAGGCTTGACCAGTCGGATCCTGGTCAGATTCCGAGTAATCCACTTCAAGGGCAGCAAAAACGGGGTTTTCATAGCCAACATCCAGGGCAGTCATGGCGAAAACCAAGGTCTGTGGCTTGTGTGCCTCAAGTGGAGACGAGATAGTGAGCTCTGCCTGGGAATTGCGGTTGAGAACATAGACCAGCTTGTTCTTTTCCAACGAGGCAATCAGGCAAGCTCGACCCTTGGGATCCACGGCCAGGTATTGACCCGGAACTACCCGGCGTACTCCAGACTTGCCAAATGTTTCCAAGTGGATACGGTTGAAGCGGTTCTGGGAGGGAACATATTCAATGATCGTGATGCGACCCGAATCAGACCCGATGATAATGTAATCTGAAGTAAGAAAATGACTCAGCACAGTTCGCGTATAATAAACGGTTTATACAGCGTCAACGTTGCTGGCCCGGGCAGGTTCCAGAGCCCATCAAGGGACCGGATCGGAAAACCAAGACCGTGCTACCCGGGAAGCTTGAAGAATCACTAAGTTGAACTCGTAAATGGCAACCGAGGGCAATAACTGAGACATACCTTTGTTACTTCCAGCGACTCGAAACGCAGCCAATGAACGGATGATGCCAAAGACATCTTGGGAATAGATCGGAGTGACCTTTCCCTGCGCCGGGTCCGGACGGTGGATGGTCAGCTTGGACCCGGAGGCAGTGACGATTTGCTGTTCCTTAGTACCCGCGAACTGACCAAGGATGGCCTGTGTGATCGCAGTAGGGGGCTGGATCGTCAGCGAGTACATGAACATGTGCGAAGTAGTAGCCATAATGGGCAATTGAAGCTTGACGCCAGGTCTTTTTGCACCCCCGACGCGAAGCAAAATGACTGAAAGGTGTCACGAGCAATTGCAGTCTAGGGGGTGTGATAATCACACTAGTCCCATAGCTGCTGGATGGAGTCGATGGGTTTGAAAGACTCCTTCGTGGTTTTGGGGGTAGAGTCCCGAGAGGAGTTCTGAAGAGGATTTCAGCAGGAGCTCGAGCAGCGGGAAGCAAAGTTGCAAAATTCCCAAGTGCGCGGGAAGCAGTTTGGAGGATCACGTGGTATCGTACCGCACGATTGGATTCGACCGCCTTCCGCGAATATATCACCGCCCTTATGTAATGCCCCCGTTGGCCGGCTGGGGAGGTAAGTCAAAGGAAGCATCATCGCCTCCGCAATATCTGGCCACCTCCTGCCACTGTTTCTGATTTCCTTCCGGCATTGCTTACTCTTCGGGTGTAGCTAGCACTTTAAAATCTCTCAGCCTTTATCTCCTTCGGTTTCCGCGAGTCCCTGCGTCTCTCTCCGTCTTCCTCATCCACCACCACATACCCCCACTCGGCTGCAGCTGCCTACCTATTAACCGATCATGGCGGACGACAATGCTACTACAGAGGAGGCTCCCATCACCTTCACCGTGAAGTCCTCCACCGATGCCAAGTTCACACTTACTCTTCCTCTTTCTACACTTGTCTCGGAGCTCAAGGAGAAGCTCTCTGGCTCTGAATATGCCGATACCCCCGCCGATCGCCAACGACTGATCTACTCCGGTCGAGTACTGAAAGATAACGAGACACTCGAGGCCTACAAGATCAAGGATGGCCACACAATCCACTTGGTCAAGAGTGCTGCCAGCAACCAGCAGCGCTCGAATGCAACCGCTCCATCCAGCACCGCTGCATCAGGGGCAGCCACTACAACCCCAAGCCAGCCCGCTGCTGGTGTCCCCACCAACCTCGCCGCTGGTACTGGCAATAACCCCCTCGCCGGTCTGACTGGTGCTCGATATGCTGGTTTCGCCCAACTTCCCGGGGCTGGCCTCTTTGGCCCCGATGGTGGAGTAAGTTTGACAGCTCCTGGAATATATACTCGAGTCCCTCTTCCAATATTGGCTTGTATGCCTTGTATAACTTTCGGTTGACTGACTTCTGGCGCACAATATAGATGGGCCCTCCCCCAGACAGCGAAGCCATGTTGAGCATGCTGGAGAATCCCCAGATCCAGTCTCAGATTAACGAGGCGCTACAAAATCCCGCGATGATCGATATGATGATTCAACAGAACCCCATGCTCCGCGACATGGGTCCTATGGCACGAGAGCTGATGCAACGACCTGCATTCCGGCGTATGCTGACCGACCCCGCTTCCCTTCGCCAGATGATGCAGATGCAGCGAGCAATGGGAATGGGTGGTGGCGGCATGGGTGGCGGTGATAGTGCTTTCCCGGCTCCTGGCGTGACCAACACAACCGAGGGAGCTCAGAATACTCAGCAACAGAATACACAAGCCAATCCATTTGGCCAAATGCCGAACCCAATGATGGGGGAAACCCGTTTGCCGCTCTATTTGGCGGTCAGGGCTTCGGTCAGCCTCCCGCCAGCACTGCCACTCCTGGAACCAACCAGACTGAGGGTACTCAAGGAACCCAGAACACCGCAGCCCGATCTGCAACTGGAGAGGCTCAGGCTCAGGCTCCCGAAGCTGCTCAGAACCCGTTTGCCTCTCTCCTCAACCCGGCCTTGTTCGGTAATGCTGGCCAAGGCGGCATCAACCCATTCGACCCCCAGCAGAACCCGTTCTTGCGTGATCCCGCGCTTATGAACCAGTTGATGCAGGGCATGGGGGGACCAGGTGCCGAGGGCGGTGCTGCTGGTGCCAATCCACTGGCAGGTCTGTTTGGAGGCGGTGGTGGTTTCGGTACTCCACAGCCGCCTGACAACAGGCCCCCAGAGGAGAGATATGCTGATCAGCTTCGGCAATTGAATGATATGGGTTTCTTCGAGTTTGAGCGAAACATTGAGGCACTGCGCCGTTCGGGTGGCAGTGTCCAGGGAGCCGTGGAATACCTCCTTACCCATGGGTCATGAGTTTTCTTTCCTCGATTCTTAATTTCTTCTCTTGAGCAATAGCCTCTTTATTATGTCCCTTTCATCACCATATGTATTTCATGGCCCCCTGCTTTCATGATGTGTCGTTACGACTGATCCAATGCCTATGATCTTTTTACATTCCCCATTTCCGCGGGCACTTCTTGGATATTAATTCTTTGCTTTCTTCATGGATGCAAGCTGGAGCAGTTTTCGTCAGTAGAACCTCACTTTCTAGGGTACGGGTGAAGTCAGTATCTCTATTGTCCTTATCGCCGTCTTTCTGGGTACTGTAGGCTCTCTCTCGTGGCCCCGAGCTCTAATGACCTGTCATTTTCCAATCACAGTAGGTAATACTAAGAACTGTCTTGTATCAGCTCTAACATTTCCTGACTTCCGATCGGATATTGCATAAGGAGTCGGTCGAGTGTACGTACTCAAGTCGCGACGGGCATGGCAGACATGGAAGATTCCATATATACCTTCACCACCTGAACCTCATATCTTATCTATACTTGATGAGGTGCATATCGAATTGAATGCTAGGTTACATTGGGGAACCCCTTGATGTGAACCTCATCCTTCTGTGACAATAATACTCGAATTAGGTTTCTTTCAATCTACAGATCCCCGTCTTCGGTTAAATTGTCCTACAGTTGCATCGCATGAACAAAAGATCAAGTACAAGAATTCCTCTTTGTGATTGGTGCTCCTCGTAATTTGCCTTCCGCATGCCTCTCATTAGGTAATCCGTGTTGACACGCTGGAGTGGCCGATACCCTTTCAAGTCCCCCTCTCAACCCTTCGGTCGTGCATCAAATAGTTACTCCATATTGCTGACACTGTGGCATTCAGTGCCCATTTCACTCGTTATCCTCCACCCCTCTGGATCTCCCAGGTCATCGCGTACCCAATACCGCCGACCACAGCGAATTGGCAGCCTGCCGAACTGTCGGCATCATCATCATAGGTCCCCGCGCCCACCGCTCACCTAACCCTCCCTTGTCGATCATCTATATAAGTTCCCCAGGTCCAGAGTAGTCCGTCTCTCGGGGCGAAAATCAAGGGAGCGACCGCTAGTGAAGCCCTGGTGGTCTGCGCTTCTTTACCCACTACTCGCCGACGGCATACGTGCATGGGTATCTAGAGGCGGCCCTTTCTCTCCGAGTAGAGCGGCGCAACTCAAGATCCCCTTCGCAATGCACACGATCACATTCAGGCCGTTGCGGGCCCACGACTTGGCCTTGTGCTTGCTGCTGTTCGTGTCCAGTTCTTGGGCGTTTTACATCCCAGGTGAGTGTTCGTAACATGGGTCATTGCTTGTGCAACGCTAACCTGGACCCTTCTGTATTACAAGGTTACTCGGTCACCAGGTACAACGACGACCAACCGATCCCCTTGCTCGTAAACAAGATCTTCTCCGACCACACCCAGCTTCAATACGCCTATTTCGACCTCCCATTCGTCTGTCCCCCGAGCGGCCGAACCCATGGCGGATCCCCATTCGGATCTGGTCACAGCATCTCGCTCAATCTGGGCGAGGTTTTGCGGGGAGATCGCATCATGACATCGGACTTTGAGCTTATCATGGGTAAAGACGTGGAATGTCAATCGCTTTGTACTGCGCAAGTGAGCCGTTCAGATGTCAAGTGGGCACGGCAATTGATCAAGGAAAACTATGTGATTGAGTGGATCGCCGATAACCTCCCCGGAGCTACGAGCTTTGTCACCGTCGACCGCAGCCGCAAATACTATGCATCCGGATTCAAGTTGGGCTACCGCGATATCTCTCCGGCCACCGGCCAGTCGCGCTACTTCATCAACAACCATTTCACCATTGTTATCCGCTGGCGGAGCGCGCCGGAGGGAGGCAAGGTTATCGTCGGGTTCGAGGTCTATCCCAAGAGTATTAGTGCAGAGGACCGCAAGGAGGATGGTTGCCCCAAGGTCGTGCACAAGGATCAGGAAGGGCTTGGCTTGTATATCGCGCCTGACATGTCGCGTCTGCGGGAGAAGTATGGCGGGCTGTCCTATATTCCCGAGGACGACGACGATGACGATGGTGCCACGCTGGATATCCCCTACACATACTCTGTTTATTTCCGGGAAGAGAAGAAGGTCGAGTGGGCCAACCGCTGGGATCTGTACTTCACCAACCAGGGAGAGGGCTCGATGACCCATTGGCTGGCGATTATCAACTCCCTGACCATCTCCACAGTGTTAGGTGTGACTGTATTTGTCATCTGGAGTCGCACCGTCCAGGGCGATATCAAGGGCCGCGGCGACGGAGCCATGGAGGACCGCAAGCTCAAGGTGCAGTCTCGACGCAAGCGCTCTGGCGAGAAGAAGGGCGAGGGTCTGTTGGACAACGCAGATGTCGAGCATGATGCGGATATGTCATCGGATGATGAGACTTTCGAAGACACTAGCGGTTGGAAGCTTCTCCACGGCGATGTTTTCCGAGTTCCAGCCTACAGTGGCCTCCTGGCTCCACTGGTAGGATCTGGTATGCAACTGTTGTTTATGGCCACTGGCCTGCTGGTGCTATCTTGCCTCGGCGTCTTGAACCCTAGCTTCCGCGGTGGCTTCGTTAGCGTCGGAATGGGCCTGTTTGTATTTGCAGGTGTCTTTTCTGGTTACTTCTCCGGGCGTCTGTACAAGACCTTTGGTGGGTCTGGCTGGCGAAAGAACACTCTGATTGTGAGTTTTCTCCAAGTCAATCTGGGGCTTTGGGTTGATACATACTAACCTCGGTTTTAGACGGCTCTTCTTTTCCCTGGGTTGACTTTCTTCCTTGTCTTGGTCCTAAATTTGTTCGTTTGGGCTCAAGCATCCAGCACGGCAATCCCATTCAGCACACTCATTGGCCTGCTTGCACTTTGGCTACTTATCCAGGTTCCCCTCGTGTACATTGGTAGCTGGGTTGGCTATGTGCGGGCGAAGCCTTGGGAGCACCCCTTGAAGACGAACGCCGTTCCTCGTCAGATTCCACCCCAGCCTTGGTACCTGCGTAGTCCTGCAGGTCCCCTGCTGACTGGTCTGATTCCTTTCGCGGTTCTCTTCATTGAGCTACTCTTCGTGTTTAAGAACCTATGGCAGGATAAAAGTGGCTATTACTATGTGTTTGGCTTCCTCAGTGTCGTATCTGTTGTGCTTCTTGTGACGGTCATCGAAGTGACTGTCATTGCCACCTACAGCCAGCTCTGCTCTGAGGTAAGACTTTATGTCTCTATTCCACCCCTCAAACTCTCAACTGACATTTCTAGAACTATCACTGGTGGTGGCAAAGCTTCCTGACTGGTGGAAGCAGTGCCTTCTGGATCTTTGCCTACTGCATCTGGTACTACATGTTTAAGCTACACATCACCGGCTTTGTATCCACATTATTGTTCTTTAGCTACAGCTTCCTCGCCTGCGCTGTATACGGTTTATTAACTGGCACTGTCGGCTTCATCGCTGCCTACACCTTTGTCCGACGTGTCTACAGGTAGGCTATTATCTCCAGCCAGCCCCTTAATGTGACGAAGACTAATACAATTTTGACTACAGTGCTATTAAGGTGGACTAACCAACCCAACCGCCTTCGAGCCTCCCAATTTGACTCTCGCCTCGACTGACCGACCCCACTCTTCAATCTCTTCCATCACCCCATATATCTTATGACTAATTTCCTCAATAAGCATTGGTGACGATATTCCACCACCACGGCGTCCTCTCTTGACTTGCATGTCTCGACTCCCAACATGTTCAGACACACCTTCCTCTCTTTCAGATACACGTCTTCCTTTGATTTCCTTTCCATCTGTCAATTCCATCTGTCTCCTCTTGTGTGTCTATCTGACTCGGGTCATCATACAACTAAGCCAGGCGATGCTGCATTCACGGTTGGCTGGCCGACCCCGTTGGACTTGGGTTCTGGCGCTAGGCTGTGTTTCCTGCGTTGAGCGTTAATTTATTGTTTTCTCATTTGGTGTACTTTGCTGTGCTTCTTCGGACGTAGCTGTTGAAGCGGCTATTCTGTAGTGTAGATTGCACAGCTATCTCCGGCCATAGTGACGATGCCCTATACGTCAGGACTGTCGAGGCTCTCGAGGCTCATGGTTTCCTATTCCGTTTAGTAGACTGTCCAGTGGTCTCTCCAATCGTCTGGCTTAGACTTCGATACCTAGATTTCTCAAACATATTCAACCTATACTTTGGTGCTCTAGATAGATCGCCTCCAGCCTGGCTAGCTTACGAAGGTCTAGCTCTAAGTTTCGCAAGTCAGTTCGGTGTCTGCTGCAATGTTTTTATCCAAATTGATGTGGTTTGATTGTTTGTCCCCAACTGCCAAGGCTAGAACCTATATCGAACCTACACTCGACTGGATTGCCTACCAGGTATCCTATGACCGCTGGTTGACTCGTCGGATCCCGTGATTTCTCCGTGGCATTTCGTTTCGAGGGGTTTTAACCAACCTCTCCCTTCGATCCCATTAACGCCTAACCAACCTTTCCTCCCTTGTCTTCTGTCCATCCAACTTCGAACTTCACCTACTCCGCCTTTCGATCCTACACTTCTCATGATTTTTCAATATTCGGGGCTTCTATCAATTCATACATCGCTCAAGTACTTCTCAGCCAAGATCGTGGTATCTCTTCAGAAT
This sequence comes from Penicillium daleae, assembly GCF_028827525.1. Taxonomy (NCBI): domain Eukaryota; kingdom Fungi; phylum Ascomycota; class Eurotiomycetes; order Eurotiales; family Aspergillaceae; genus Penicillium; species Penicillium daleae. The sequence continues at coordinate 4,291,204 of NW_026623153.1, forward strand.
CATCTTATCCTACAGCCTCCTCCACCTTTTCGTCTCCTCACCTACAGCTATACCCATTCAAATATTTCATTGATTTCTACGGCATGGCTCCATTGGTTTCTCATGAGGCTAATATGGCAAGAAATGTCATTCATCTCACGCCTATTCGATACACTCCGCAGGAGTGGGCCGATCTGAACGCCCTGGTCCTTACTCGAAAACAGATGATAGAGCGCGGACTTCTCGTGGACAAGTTCAGCACCGACGAGCTTGCTAAGCTGCGACGCTGCTTGTTTTGTCGTCGTACGTTACCCTCCTTAAGATGCATACTTCTGCGGCAGTTTTTTGGGTATCTATTTACCAACAGAACTATACAGGTCGGATCTTCCAACAGCGCCGGAAGGTGCTTCACGATGGCGATGGGAACGCAATCGAGTATGATGAGTCGGACGATGAGCTGTCCAAGCTTAGACAAAGACACATCACCAAAATGGAGATCGCTTTCCGAATGCGACTGGCAGAGGATTTGGAATGGGCTCTGCTTGTTCGCCAGCGCCTGGTCTTCCTGGAGGATACCGATGAAGGCAAAGAAGGCGCCCATAGGACAAACGAGGAATTCCCCGTTGAACCTGCTACAAGCGTTGCCAAATACTACTCATGTCCTTCATATGTCCTTCTTGACCCAGAGTGTGTTTTCGACTACTCCAACTTCACCAGCCTGGCCGCCGACGAGCCTATTTACCACCGGCCGGGGCCGGATGGCCGGACTCGCCATTTCCAAGGCAGACTGCAGCTCCGTATAGAGACCGGCGATGCTGGCTGGATTCACGCAGAGGTTATCGAGGCCGAATTTCAAGAGTATCTCCGGAATCAGGTTTACCGTCAGGAGGATATTATTAGGGAGGGTCACTGCGAAGGTCACCCTGGGGAGTTTCGCAAGGGCGTAAGTCTACAAAATTCTCAAGAGATGCTTCAAAGTCCTTTGAAAAGGTGTTCTATAGAAGCATGCACTGACTCAAATATAGAATTTCACTTGCTGTAACCAGGGACCGTTTAGCCGTGGGTGTTCTCAATCACCCCACCACGTAAACAACCAGACACTCTGGCAAGTGTGGAAAGATTTTGAACTACACGAAACGCCAAAGGGATGCAAGAGCCCTCGACGATGTGTTGTCCTGGATTGCGAAATGGGGGTCGCCAACACTGGTGACCCCGAGCTCATCCGCATCGCCGCTGTGGATTATTTTAGCGGCGAAACATTACTGGACTCCCTGGTGTTCCCACAGCTCAAAATGTGGCACCTGAATACCAGGTTCTCGGGTGTAACTTGGCCAATGTTGTATAAAGCCCGCGAAGCGGGGCGTACTATTCCAGGTCGCGACGCTGCTCGACGTCGGCTATGGAGTTTCGTGGGGAAGAACACGGTCGTGATCGTGCATGGTGGATACCACGACTTCCTTGCCCTTCGCTGGATCCATCGAAATGTCATCGACACTCTTGACTGCGAACACCGCCGTGCGGTGCCAGAACGATCTCCTGGCCTAAAGAACCTAGCCAATATCCACCTGGGCCGGGAGATCCAGCGGGGCCGGAAAGGCCATGACAGCGTCGAGGATGCCCAGACGACTCGAGACCTGGCAAGCTGGTACGTTAAGAATCTGCCTCCTGAGGCCAAGGTCAAGCCGGAGAGTCGGTAATGAACGCGAGGACAAGGGAATTCGTGGGGATCATTCTGCCAATAGGCAAGCTACTCACCGGCGGATGTGGCCGTCGCCTGGGATTGCTGGTTAAAAATGGCCAGGTTGCTGGCAAGTAAATGGGTAAAGAGAGCCTTCACAGTAACATAGATATGCTTGCAACATAGAAGGTAAAAGTATCAAGTTCCAAAAGTCGCTTTTACATACCATTTGTAGGCGTAACGAGATCTGCATCGACCTTGCATACAGTTTAGCCACGCCTTGACGCAGCTCGCTCGGATGAGCTTCCTTCAGCCCCGTTATCATTTGGCATATTTTGTTTCGATTGTACCACGACCGATCTGCTGTTTAAAGCTATCTTTAAGTCAAGCGTCTGCTAGCCCATCCATATTATATGGGCTATTCCAGTTCTTCATCTTACTTAAATAACAATCTTCCTCGTAGAACATCTCAGACAAGCTAAATAAACAACTAGACCAGAAATGACTGGCCTTTGTCTACAAAATATGGGTTGTATGGAGCGGACCCGGAGAAATGTCATACAATATTCGAAAGAGCCTTCCGCAGTTAGATGGCGGGGGAATACCATGAACTAGGACCTGCTCGTTTGCCAGTAGCTTGTTTCTGCGGAGGGAAGCAAAGAGAATACTAAAAGACAAACCCAGAAATTCGCACGGAAACTCCCAGTATTATTACAAATACTATTTATGCCCCTCGTCCTGACTCCCTGACACGAACTGTTTCATTCACTCCTCTGAGTTTCCCGTAACTGGTGAGCTGACTTGGCTGGCAAAACTGGCCATTATCAATGTCGTATATAGCTCTGTACCATGACCAGCAAAACCGACTGGTGTAACACTGAGATGATTGAGCATGTATACCTGAAATATATCTAGGATTGCCAACGGACGTCTCCCGAGAACGGTTTTTCAAACCCTCACATGCGAAAACTCATAGAATGAGTAAGTATGCAATTCTTTATACATTATCATGAGCTAATAATTTATCTCATCACAGAGTCACTGGTGCTACGGCAAAGACACGCTAGGCTCTGGCTATGTCCAAGTCTCTGCGCAGTATAAAACTTGCAAACATTTCAGCAACTAGAGGGGGAGATTATACATATATGAAACTCTCAAAGACCTACTGCCCATAAAATACATTATTCTGGATTTTGAGATGGTCGCTGTCACAAGGAAATCTGGGCTCATTCGCATCTGTGCTGTTAACTACTTTAGCGGCGAAACATTGCTAGACTCCCTGGTATTTGGGCAGTCAAGATGTTGCACTTGAACAATTGAGCGCATTCACCTGCCCCGAAACACACAGTCAAACAAAAGCAAGGTCATGACAGTCTAGAAGACGCACGAGCTGCTCGAGAGCTTGCTCGATGGTACATTAAGCATTCTCGTGCGCCTGCCAACGAGGACAGTACCCAGCCAGACTGAGACTTGGCACATTGGACTATGCAGATTTTGCCCGCCAGTATCAAGGCCATGACAGAGATGCAAGACTAAGCGAAGGGAAATTACGGGGACATCAATGTTGATAGGTAAGCTGCTTAACGCTCGATAATGCAGTCATCGATTCAAATCACAAGACAAGAATGGTTGGACTGACAAGTCACCATAGAATGAGCATATACTACCTAGTGAAATTCAGTATAATACCAGCGACGACCGTCGCGGCCTAAAGGATATCTTCGACAGGCATGACAACGCAACGAATAAATATGATAGATGTCGTCTACGGAAACGACTGCGGAAATTGGGAATTCTTCGGTATGTCATGGTATATCTGACTATGTGGATGTACTACTGACCATGAACAACCCGAAAATTCCCAGAACCACGGAGGGACGGGTATACGTACTCCAGACATGGGCAAACGCCTATGAAACTTCCCGGCACTAAGACATGCCCACCAAGCAAAGGGCAATCTTAACAGCGCCAAGTCGGCTCTAAACAAAGCCAAATACCATGTCGGAACACGACGCTGCTAGTGAAGCATGTAGAGAATCCTACCAAGCAGTCAAATCACTACATACTTTCATTTCAGTTCTAAGATGAATGATTCTTAAGCAGTTCCTGAATCAATGTATACTAGTTAGCGGCATACTAATCAGATCTCATTGAAGCTCCCGGAAACCCATATAGATAGACGTGATTTCTTTCCACGCCATCAAATTGCAGCATCTAATATGTACATACCCTAGTGCTTCATGCCACTGCGAGTACCATTCTCGCCCGTATCTTGGTACTTAACTAGGAATCAGGGGTGAACAACGTTATCCATTAGTAGGTTGCTGTAGTATGACCAGGTTTCAGGAAGCAATGTAGCATTTTGGCAGCATAGTATTTCCCTGGACTACCAGTATTCAACTCTTTCTATTGTAATTCCTTTCCCGATGTCTACAATCAGTCGCTAATCCCTGTTCTACGGTGCAGATACCCTTGCAACCTCTTCGGGGATATAATGCCTAACCAGGGCATGATGAACTCATGTCCGACGGGTTGTTATCGGAGACGGGCTGTCAGTCCTGTTCATCACCGGGGGTGCCGTGTGTAGGTAGCATGTACCGTCGGACATCTACGTAGACCTGTAGGGATTAGACATCGCGTTGGCGTACAGGATACTTGGCGCTGCTTCAACCCGGTGATCATTAGAGATTGATTAGCTAGCGGGTTACAAGTCCTCGTACTCAGTACTACTTGGCAATATACTTACTTCCACATCGATTACTCGATCCTGCACTATCTCCCATCTCAGAGACAAGGATCGATCTGCTGGATCTGATCGAATTGCACAGCCACGCCATTCTGCATCGGGTGAAACAGTCCCGCCACGAGTGATGATACCCGTGCGGATGGTGATCGTTACACCGAGACGATGTAGCTCTACGGAATGTGTCTGTATCACTATCTATATTTTATATTTTATCTTGGGCGGACTACGAGAATGGATGCTCCCCGTGGATGTGGAGTGGAGACCTTGAAGGACTTGTCCACCCGGCGCTAGTCTGTTGGGAAAAACGAAACAGCGGTGACGCTTGCTTGGCTGGCGTCAGGAAACTGGGGAATGGAGGGAAATTGGGGGATAATCGGACTATCAGAATCATGTTTTACTGCTACATCTTGTTTTTTGGTGGAATGTGGAATGTGGATTGTGGAAATCCGGGGCCGGCGGCTGAAGAGAGCTTCTTCCCATGGCGTGCTTGCGCAGGGGGATTGCTCATGTGTTGTGAAACGAGAGTATGGAGATGAGGAGAAGGTTACTATTGGATGATAGTAGAATTATGAGTATTGAACGAGTATTCGCCTTGTTATTACTATATTATAACTATAGTATATGGATAGGATAGGCAGAAGATAGACATACTCTCGTGAAAAGGAGTATGAGTACCCTCTTAGTTATCGTCTATCATATACACCGCTTCTTCCACATGTCTTAGGAACCATCATATAGCCTCGTCATCCTCCTTTGCTAGCTCGGTACTCACGGACGTGGTACTCCATACTCCGTAATTCGGTCTTTTGGCGAAAGACCTGCCCTCTTCCAACCCTCCCTCCGTAAGGGTAATTGTCCACGCGGGCGCTTTTTTTTTTTTTCTCCTCCCTACAGTTCCTCCATTCGGGTATACGTACATCCCCTCATTGGCCATACAGATAAGCAAGTGGAGTACAGAGCCCCCGCTAAGCCTCACTCGGAAGCCAGTGGCCAGTGGTTGGACCGTAGGTCGCGGGCTATACTTCTGGGCCCAGACTAAGACGCGACTAAGGAGCGGGCTAGTGCTGGAAATGGCCATCCCAGGGGTCAACCGAGAGGATGCTGATTGGGTCGGTTTGCGGTGACACGATCCAGTGGAGAACAGAGTTGGGCCGGGGATCGGCTGCGTTACAAGGGTCTGTCAACCGCACCTCAATTCTCCCGTTGGCAGGCCCGTTGATTATAGGCCCTTCCCGGGGTCGAGTGAATTTAGTAAAAAAACTGGTCATGGAAAGTGTATCTTGTCTGTGCTGAGTGTGGATTATGTGGTGATACTCCTCGTGGTGCGGTCTGGGGGCTGATCGGGGTGGTCAATCTTACGCTGGCCAGCGTGTATTACAGCTGTCACGGATGGTAATTTATGTCCATTATTCATCGTTGCTAGACTGCTACTCCTTTGCTGGTCATCAGTTGCAGCTGGGAACAACTAAGCCCCCAGCCCACTTGCGACTGCAGGTGGCAACTCCTGCTCAGCACGCTGCTGGCGTGTTCCGTCTGATTTGAACCTTTTAGCACCTTCTCCCCGTGCATTCTGAATGGTTCGGACTGGGTGCCTCGAGCTGGATACCGAGTCCCAGGTCTTTGTCTAGGAGACCACATGACCCTTCAACAAGGCTGATCGGCTGAGGACCTGGTATATCCTTTAGGTTTGGGGATTAGTGATATCCAGTGTTTCTAGTGATATCCACCATTTCGGTGGTGGTTCATGCTTCCAGGAAGGTCGATATACTTCCGTATCTTCCGTATCGTGCGTAAGCGTGCCTGACCAGACCCCGATAAAATACGGATCAAATACATCAAATACCACTCGTGACATGGTTTACTCGGATTTCTCCACCGTCTCAATCACACCATCGCACTTCAGAATGAAGCCATCTTGCACCTTTTGGTCGTACGTCAGTCCTCTCTTTTTTTGCCCCTGATCTTCCATGCAGCAAGACTAACTCGAATCCGGAGTAGTTCGTCATGCGGAGAAGACTCGACTGCATAGAACTTCAAGAATCTATACCATCAAGCTGGATAGGCAGGAATATATACATCATCGGTACTTCTGTACTACGTACACTACGTACACTCCGTACCGTCCTCGGTGGGCTCCGCAATGTTGGGGCTTGGTCTACCCCGGCAATTGTTCCGTACAAGCGCCGTACACACTTTGTGTGCATCTTTTTTTTTTCTTTCTTTTTTTTGGGATCATCTTTCGAGATTCATAATCTGATCCATTTTCTTCCTGTCCAGCCTATAGAAAATCTTGTATTCTTTCGGACCACCCTCCTGTCTAAAGCAACTTCTTCTTTGGGTCCCAGGTCTTATCATTATTATTATTATTATTATTATTATTATTATTATTATTATTTTCTTTTCTTTTCTTTTCCGCTTCAGTTCCCCACATACGCCATTGCTCGCGACTTCATATATCTACCCTTCCCTCCCCCAACTTTGGTACACTTTCTTCTCTTCTACTCTTCTTTAAATCTACTGTATTCGGGCTTGGACATCTCTTCCCTCCCCCGCCCCCCTCCTCCTCCCTTCATCGGGCCGTCCTCTGAATCGTATTGCACAAATACTTAGCAATTCCATCATGGCGACCAAGAAGCCCAACATCCTCTACATCATGGCGGACCAGATGGCCGCGCCATTGCTGTCTCTGCATGATAAGAACTCGCCCATTAAGACCCCCAATTTGGACCGCCTGGCCAGCGAGGGTGTCGTCTTTGACTCGGCCTACTGCAATGCGCCTCTGTGTGCGCCCTCGCGCTTCGTCATGGTGAGCGGTCAACTGCCGTCGAAGATTGGCGCATACGATAACGCCGCGGATCTGCCCGCCGACACGCCCACGTACGCCCATTATCTGCGTCGCGAGGGTTACCACACGGCCTTGGCGGGTAAGATGCACTTTTGCGGTCCGGATCAACTGCACGGTTATGAGCAGCGCTTGACGAGTGACATTTATCCCGGTGACTATGGCTGGTCGGTCAATTGGGATGAGCCGGTGAGTCTTATTCCTTGCAAGCACCTCATTTGGATGCATTCGGCTGACTGAACTGTCTAGGAAATCCGCCTGGACTACTATCACAACATGTCGTCCGTCCTGGAAGCCGGCCCCGTCGTGCGCACGAACCAGCTCGACTTTGACGAGGAGGTCATCTACAAATCCCAGCAGTATCTGTACGACCACGTGCGCCACCGCACCGACCAGCCCTTCTGCTTGACCGTCTCCATGACCCACCCCCACGACCCCTACGCCATGACCAAGGAGTTCTGGGATCTGTACGAGGATGTCGAAATTCCCTTGCCCAAGAACGGGGCCATCCCACACGACCAGCAAGACCCGCATTCCCAGCGTGTGCTCAAGTGTATCGATCTGCTCGGCAAGGAGATGCCCGAGGAGCGAATTCGCGCCGCTCGTCGCGCTTACTATGCGGCCTGCACGTACGTGGACACCAACATCGGCAAGCTGCTCAAGGTGCTGAAGGATACCGGGCTGGACGAGGATACTATCATCGTTTTCACCGGTGACCACGGTGACATGCTCGGCGAGCGCGGATTGTGGTACAAGATGACTTGGTTCGAGAACTCGGCTCGCGTGCCGATGCTCTTCCACGCTCCGAAGAAGTTCGCTGCCAAGCGCGTGTCGGAGAATGTTTCCACCATGGATTTGCTGCCCACGTTCGCGGGTCTGGTCGGTGCGCCTCTCGTACCGGGTCTCCCGCTCGACGGTGTCTCCCTGGTTCCCTACCTGACCGGCGAAGAGGGCCCTCGCACCGACACCGTGTACGGCGAGTACATGGGCGAAGGCACCCAGGCCCCTCTGGTCATGATCCGCCGCGGCCGCTGGAAGTTCATTTATTCGACCATCGACCCGCCCATGCTGTTCGACCTGGTCAATGACCCAGAGGAGAAGGTCAACCTGGTCGCGGGCTTGCCCGTCCCTTCAGCACACAAGCCTGCTACCACCACCATCAAACCCGCCAACCCTCTCGGCGTGCCAGCCAGCCTCCCCACTCCCGACGATACCCCCCGCGTCTCGCCCATCCCACAACGCGCCAGCGACGCCTCAGCCCAGTACCCCTTCCCCTCGCCCACACCCCCTCGCACCCCCAGCCCAGCCAAATTCACAGCTTTGCCCGACACCACCGACCCAGCTAAGCTGCTGGCCTATTTCCTCGAGGAAACCAACACCCGTTGGGATCTGGAGGCTATCCGACAGGATGTTATTCGGTCACAGCGCCGGCGCCGTCTGGTGTACTCTGCCTTGATCCAGGGAACACCTTCGTTCTGGGATTACGAGCCGCGCGTGGATCCGAGCAAGCAGTATGTGCGTAACCAAGGCAAGGGCGTGCTCGATGATGTCGAGCTGATCTCGCGCTGGCCGCGCGTGTTGCAGCAGGCTGCGACTGCGAAGGGTATCTCTGCGTGAAGTGGGAGATGACTCCTTCTCCCCGCACAGTTTGATCTGATTCCAAGATAAGACTGTACAAAAACAAGCCCATCGGTTGTACTTGTTTCGTCTATCTACTTTTTCCGCATTGATGACTTGATTTCGACATGACCCGACTCATCGCGTTTGAAGCATTCCGCATGGCCATTTCCTGCTTTTTGTTATTTTTTCTTTTGGGCACTGTTTTCTCTTTTTCCGTTTTTTCTTCACATCATCTCATCAGCGAGGCGCTATACCCGGGAAGTACGATTTCCTTCTCAGTTCATACTTTTTCTATCTTGGACCACGAACTTGCAATTTGCATCTCCAGGTTGACCTTGAATGTGAAGTACTGTGTTTTGCAAACTCGCGTGGGCATACAGGCTTTTTTCTTTTTAGTTGTATATATCCTTTTTCTATTTATTTTTTTTTGGTTCTTAAATCCCGGGTTGGGTGTGCTTGCCCTTTGGTGAAATATGGGGAAGGGAAATGGAAATTGAAGTTGTGGATATTCTGACAGATTGAGTATGATATGCTAGTAAAAATGAGAATGAGAATGAATTTGATTATATTAAGCTTCGATACTGGCATGAATGATGTAGTCCTGCCGAAGTATACCATACTTTACACTCGGGCCGTATCATCCAGAGATGAGCAGTGTATGATGTCATCTGCGGCAAAGCGAAAAGTATAAAACTCGCCCAACTAAGCAAGTCTGACTACTAACTTACTCAGTACCAAGTAACTGACTAACTACTGTACTCCGTACAGTAGCCTGCTTAGTCCGATACTTTCGACGGTTTGCGGAGTTTGCTGTCGGTACTTTTTTTATCAGATTCCCCACACGCGGGGCAGCTCGGTTCTCGGCTGGTCTTAGCTCGACATTGAACCTTCTCCACGTCACTCCATCGCTATACAAGACATTCCCCCACAACATCTTCAGATCTTCAGTCCATTTCCACTTCCAATAACTACAATTAGCATTAACTCCTCTTTACCACAGCAATGCCCACCCTAACAGTAGCAGTCTCCCAATCACGCACCCTCCCAACAACCCCGCAAACCCTCTCCGCCCTCGAACGAACCACCCAGCACGCCGCCCGCCGCGGCGTGCACCTCCTCCTCTTCCCAGAAGCCTATCTAGGCGGGTACCCACGCACATGCTCCTTCGGTACGGCCGTGGGCAGCCGCGACCCGCGCGGGCGCGACCAGTTCCTGGCCTACTTCAAGGCGGCGGTTGATCTGGGCGATACGCCTGGTGGAGCGGGGGCGGACTGGGTGGAGAGGAGGTTGGAGGTTGGGGCTGGAAAGGAGCGGAGGGGGATGGGACGAGGGAGTGTTTGGAGAGAATTGCGAGGGAGACTGGGGTTTTTTTGGTGGTGGGCGTTGTGGAGAGGGCTGGGGGGAGTTTGTATTGTTCTGTTTTGTATGTTGAGCCTGCGCGTGGGGTGTTGGGGAAGAGGAGGAAGGTTATGCCGGTATGTTTTGCACTATCTCGATGAAGGTTGGAGAAGGGTGGTGTTGACACTCGGTGATTTGTATTTGTGACAGACCGGATCGGAGCGTCTTATTTGGGCTCAGGGCTCGCCGTCGACTCTTCGTGCGGTTACTACCACCCTCAACGGTATCCCGTTGACTCTAGCGGTGGCCATTTGCTGGGAAAATTATATGCCTCTTCTCCGACAGAGTCTCTACTCCCAAAACGTCAATATATACCTCGCTCCCACGGCAGATGACCGCGATACCTGGTTATCACTGATGCGCACCGTCGGCCAAGAAGGACGATGTTTCGTGCTCTCCGCCAACCAGTGTGTTCGCAACGAGGAATTGCCAGACTGGATAACATGTCAAACCAAGGAGACAGGTGAAGTCCCAACATCTGGAGAAGTTGCCTCACCGGTACAAATACAGAGCATGCCTAGCGGGCGAAAATTATCATTCACCCCCGAAGGACCGCATGAAATTGCCTGGCCTCAATGCTCGACTCATACGGAGAATCAGCCGGTCAGTGAGACAACTACATCGGTATCAAAACTGAACATCTTATCAGGGTCTGAGTATGTCTGTCGCGGCGGAAGTTGCATCATCTCACCGCTTGGCGACGTCCTGGCCGGCCCGTTGTGGGAGGTTTGTACGGACGATGCACCGGATAGCGATGAGGCGGGCGTTAGTATTGCGCCTTTGGGTATGTCTGCCGTCGAAGCGGAGGTGCGAAGTAATGCCGTTGCGGCTGGGAATGGATTGGCTATTTCGAAGATTGATCTGGATGATTGTGAGCGGGGAGGTTGGATTTGGATGTTGCGGGGAGTTATTCGAGGAGTGATGCGTTTAAGTTTAGTGTTAAGGGGTTGGATTTGAATCCGCCTGTATAAGGGCGTTATAGCCGTGTTGGACAGTATCGAGTATATGATTGAATTATGATTTGGCATTAGGTCTTTATGGTAGCCTCGTGCTGATGGTCTCGGTTAAATGGAGTAGCTCGATTTAGGTAGTGAGATCTGAACCTTTGGATTGCTTTGTCGAACTTTAAGTTATTTCTCGGGAAGGATGCTTAGACTTGTTACGTCAAAAGCTGTGATTCCTTCCAGGGACATGCACTGTCAGGGATTCCACATTGCATTTCTGGAGTTTCGATTACCTAGATAGAAGATACGGGGCCTATTTCATCCATCAAAACTGACTAATTCCAGTCCAGACAACCCCATCAACCGCTTTTGTCCTTAAGTACTTTCGGTATCTAAGATTATCTCATAGTCCAAATAGAACTCCATCTGAAAAGAACTACCACCCTCTCAAACAAACTTCAAACATTCAAAATTCAAAATTCAACAGCCACCACCAATCCTTTACAAAATTTTAATAATCATACAACCCCCTCTTCGTATCCTACCAATCTCACACCTGCGACCGATCAACCCTCACAGTCCCCTTTACCTTCACCGTATCCGTCTCCCCCTCCCCCTTCTCACTCTTACCAGGTTCATTGACATACGGATTCATCGTATCCGCATTTGACAGACCCTCTTGTTTAGCAGATATACTATTCGGTCCACGCGGTGGACCCATCCCTCGGGGCTGGAATTGTGATGGATTAGTTAGAATGTACCTAAGTGATGATAGGTTTATGGCTTATGTGATTTGTGGGATAAGTGTGGTTGGTGGTTGGTGGGTGTACGGACCTCGTCGTGGGTTGAACTTGAACTTGAACTCTTCGGTTGTCTTATATCTGGTGTGTCTGGGTGTATGTCGGTTAGATTTGTGATTCCAGTAATACTTTTCTTCTGGCTGGGATTTTGGGATGGGACTCGCTCATACTCATATTCCCTCTTTGTGAAAGGTAGAATGCTGCTGGGACTCCGAGTGCAAGGGCGACTAGCAATCTATAACGTACGCGTTAGTCGGTCATAAAACAAGATGTGTCTCGATAGATCGGCAGGATAGATCGACGGGATGCATACAAACGAGTAGCTCCTCCTTTGTTACCTGCCTCCGTAGCAGCGAATCGTTTCTGACTTGAATATACCGGACGGAAGCCACGGGTAGTTTGCGCTTGAGTCGGGAGTCCCGAGTGCATAGAGGATAGACGGTTGACGTTCATAGTGGATATTAGGGTGTTGTTTGGAATATCAAATCTGGAGCGAACAGCACAGGAGGATGATATTTAAGTACTTCCACCAAGGGGTCCCAATCGCATCAGGGCCACTGTAATAAAGCAAGAAGATCTCGATTTACTCTCGATCTTGTCCTGTCCCGGATCGGACTGGATTGTAATTACATCATTATTCTGTCAGAGCCAGTTGTGCCAAGTGTGGAGACAGAGACACTAAGAATGGTATGTAAAGTGGGACTGCAAGTGCTGTACGGCTGTAGTATTTGTAAGGGAGGGAGGTTTCCCGCCTATAGAAGGGTGCTGGTACAGAGTGTAATTCGTTTATTGAGTAGAGGTTGCGTACGGTGGTGATTCCGGCTGGGAAGTTTAGCAAATGCTGTATGTCCGCTCCTCGCTCGTTGATTGGTTAGACGGACGTAGCTTCCGATATGCAGGGTATAAACGAAGCTCAATAATATACATGCATCTCAAGCTTGTGATAGACTATCTATAGCAGGAATGGCTACACGCCGCCATTCGTCCGGAAGACATCACCTTTTTCGTATCTGAAAGCCCTGTAGTCTCGCCTGGTACTGTCGAGCAGTATCTCCGGTTTAAGAGATGTCTAGAGGGAGGGGACACCTGAGCCTTCAGGTACTTGTCCTACTTCAACCTTGGAAATCTCCCAAGCCATAGAAGGATACTGACTATCCCAAGTTGTTGAAAATACTTCAAAAACATCGATTCACCCTCCACCCTCCTATACACTATATATCCAAAGAAAAAAAAAAAAAAAAAAGGAGAGAACCAGATCATCGGTGCCCCAAACACAACAAAACGAAAGGGATATCAATGCTATCAATCGTGGTCGTCATTACCAGGCGGAATGTGACACTCCCGCGTTTTATGTACAACTGCGTTTTCCTCCGCTCTTCAGGTTTGGATTCCTCACTCGCTGTCAACTGTGCCACTCTTGCTTGCCTGTTCAGGTGGACGCCTCACTCCATCATCCATACGGGGGCTTTGACTAGAACCATTGATGGACCTTTACCGCGTACTTCCACCGTCAGGAAGGCTGCGAAGCGTATCCGTGGCTGGGTCTCGCGTTCCTCCGCCACGGCGGGCTTTTCATCGTGTGCTGGCCCGGGAGAGGGACGGGATGAAACCGGACCGGCGGGTTTACGGCCTATGAGTGCTCCAAAGACAGACTTCTTTTGCGGCCTGTGTGCGGGTGCTGTCCCGATATCTCCGGGTCCGGTCGAGTTGGAAGCAGGCGAGGAGTCGTCTTCGACAGCCGCAGAGTCATCCGCCTCTGGGTCTGCTGGTGGTGGGGGTTGATGAGAGAGTGGTGGCAGTCCGCTTTCCACTTTCATGTACCCTTCCACAAAGGAGATGTTGGGTGGGAAGTACTCCACGCAGACATCGCGGGCCTCAAGTGGGATCTTCTCCGCGATGTTGATGGTATTCTCGATGATCATCCGCACGCTAGCCTCCAAGCCTGGCAAGGCTGGATCATGCAAGTGACCGCTCAGGAAAGAAGCAAGCTCGGCGATCAAACGTTCAACCAGCTCTGCACGGTGCTCATGAGCAGCCGGAGTAGAAAGCATATCACCGAGTCCGTCAAAGGTTGTCCGGCGCCAGTTGGAAAGCCGCACGATCGAATTCTCGCGGTCTTCATCCGTAGACGGTCGCATCTGCTGTCTTCGGAGATTCATCTCGATACTCTTCAGTTGAATGCTCAGGATTGGGTCCAGGGCGGGATGGAAATGTCGCTGAAAGACCTGTTCCACTAACCACCGACTGATCACGGCTCGCCCTACTGCCGTCATCTCCTTGGTACCCACGTCGGTCGCATCATCCGTGACCAAACCGTGCAGCCATGGCGGGATACCACGCCAGTCCTTTCGCACCGAAAAGGCCAGGTCCTTGATAGCACCATCCAATCGCGTGAACCGGTTGGCGTATTCATTATCGTCTAATACGGTGCGAGACACGGCCATGCGCTGATGGGCCACTGTATTCTGAAGATGCTGCACCTGCGCTTCCTTGTCAAAGTAGTACCGCTTCACCTTGGAGTATTTAGTCTCTATCCTTTTAATTAGCATGGGTTCCCTCCTTCCTCAAACACAGCATCAGTGGTGAAGACTCACGCAATTCCTCATGCTTCTGCAGTAATGCCCGCACATCGATCTCGCCGGGGTCTTCGATTGTCCGTGACCCGGTTGGAGTGCCCCGTCCCGGTTCTGGCATGGTCTGAACCGTACTATCCTGTCGCTTCGAATCGCCCGGGGCCCGTTCGTTCGCGAGTGAAGTCGATGGAGGCTGCTGCTGCTGCGGCTGACTCTGGGATGGTGGCACCTGTGTGGAAGCCTGCTGCATGGCGTCAGGAGAGATTTGCGGACAGACTGGGGCAAGGGACTCGAGAGTCTGCCGGGAAGGGGGCCGGGAATTGAATACCAGATCCTGGGTCCGTGATAGGGACTGCTGGCTCCGATGGCCCGGGTGATCTGGGGTATAACGGGGGGATTCGGGCGGCGCGTCGGTGGGGGATGGGCGGGCAGAGGGTTGCTCGAGGAAGCTTGGATCGGTGTTGGAGCGTTCGAGAGGGGATGGGAGAGCGCGGTGATGCAATTGCAATTGCTGCTGATGCTGCTGTAGGGGCCACTCGAGATTGTCTCGCGACGTTCGCTGAAACTGCTGCTGGTGGTACTGCTGGTGGTAGGCTAGCGATACCGCCCGCGGTTCATACGAAGGACGATTAGAGATCGGGGACGAGTTGTCCGAATAGCTCGGTGGATGATGATACTGCTCCTCGTCGGTCGGGCCCAGGGAGTGCTGCGGTGAGGTGGGCTGAGAGCTGGGATGGGAAATAGGAAGGGAGATGGACTTCCCCTTGACGGAAACACTGCGGTCGAGGAAACCGGACGGGGGTCGCCCGAACAAGCTCTTTTTGGAACGACGAGGCGGGGGCTCTTCAGGGGGGACCACACTGACAGTCGGTCGGTCGCGTTGTTGCAGGGGACGCTGACGCTGGCTCTGGGAACGATGCAGCGAGGAGGAGGAGGGCAATTGGGTGGGTTCCTGAAGCTGAGGTGGCCGCTGATGTGAGGGTTGTGGCTGAGGTAAGTCGGTGGTAGTGGAGATGATTGAGCCGGATCCGTCGTAGTTGTGACGATAATCGGAGCTGCGATGGTCCGTGTAGTCTTCGAGACGAGGATTGCTGTTGTTGATGTTGATGTTGATGTTGTTGTGGTTGTTGTGGTTATTGTGGTTATTGTTGATGGGGGCCGGCGGAGTCCCAAACGCGGGGTGGACCAGCAGCTGTTCGACGGAGCTGGGATCTCGCGACGGAGGGGACGGGGTGGAGGGATGGGACGGAGACTTGGACTTTCGATTCCTGAAGAGGGGCATGACTTTGGTTCAAGTTTCACGTCTTCCGGGTCACGGTTCAAGGGCCACGTCGAAGGTCCATGAGCCACAATCCCAAGGAATAATTCAGGAGTGGGAAAAGAAAAGCAGCGGACGGTCAGGGTCCACGGTGGAGAGACCGCGCGCGCGAGAGCGAGGGAGGGAGGGGGGGGGGGGGTGTGGCTGTCCACGCAGAACCAACGCACGGGATGGCTGAACGAAAGTGGAGGGTTGAGCGGATCGGCCGTGAATGACGATTGGGCAAGAGGGTTCTAATTTTATCCGTCAGGATCGTGGTCCACGAGAAGGAGTTTACGAGGAGGAGGAGGAGGAGGAACGAGAGGGTGGAGTCTTCGGAATGTGAGGCGATGAACGAGAGAAAGAGAATCACATTGAGATCAGATTGAGGGAAAGAGGGCTGAATGATCCAGCACGCTAGTCCAGAGCCTGTGAGAGTCCGAGTCCCAGTCTACTCGTCCATAGTCGACGAGGTCCATACCAGACGAGGAGTCTCGACGAACGAGGCCCGAGCCCCTACAAAGAACAGCCGGCCGCAGCCTCGTATTGGGACGAGGAGCCCGTGAGTTCCAGTGGGGGCCAAAGGCAAATAAGCACCAGAACCCCAGCTGGAGAGCTAACAGCCTCCCGGGAATCTCGTAAATTCAGAAAAGCGACGAGAAACACGGGCCTGGTCCGGAAACCAAGATCCGCGATCTTGCATCTCTTTTGAGATCTTCCAATTGTGATGGATCGCAGATTGCAGCATGCAGAACAACGTATATGATGCGCGGCAGGACCTTATTTGTATACGAACATATACCACGGGGTACCGAGTGGTATCACGAGGAGACGATCACAAGAGTTGAAACTCCTTTGAAACGATCATAATTGAATGGTCAATTACAGTACAATCTATAGATAAATCTAATCCAATTCGGGAGTGGCTAGTCTCAATTTTGTGGCCGTACATATACTCTTGTCATCCATCCTCTCCTCTATACTTCATACTTCAACCCCTTTGCAATATCCCATCATCGCCAATATCATCCCTCAAGGACTACTCCGCCCACCCCCAAAATACGCCTCCTCCTCCCTCATCCTCCCAACCTCCCCTCGCACCCGAAATTCAAACGCCTCCCTCCTCTCCAAAATAACCACCCCACCCCCGTCCACCTTCTCCCTCCCCACCTCCCCCTCAAACTCCGCCACCCCACTCGCAAAAACCTCGTAATCATCATAATGAATCGGAATCGTCACTCCCGGCTCAACCATTTTCATCAATCGCACACCCTGCGCCGCATCCATGCTGACCATGAACGACAGCGGGGAGAACGCGGGCGAGGGGATCATGGTCCCCCCCAGATGGACTAGCATGAGGTCGATCGGGTTGTCGGTCGCGGTGTATTTCTCGCGGATGGCGTGTAGGTCTTCGGTGAAGAGCGTGTCACCCGTGATGTAGATGCGGTAGCCTGGGGCGAAGTCGGTGGGATCGTGGGTGTCGGCGCTGGTGCCGAGTTCGAGGATCCAGCCTGTTGTGGGGGGATCTAGAAAAGAAAGAACGAGAGTTGGAAATTGATGTCTTTTAAGAGGAGTGGGATTACTGTGGTAAAAGGACGTGCCACTCACTGCGTTGGCCATTTTATTAAGTAGCCCAACTACCGCATTGCTGGGTACGTGTCTGCCCGGCATGCCCGTGATGCGTAGCAGTGGTCGTTTCACGCCGCCGGTACCGCCAATCTCGACCAGGCCCGTCTCAAAGGGGGCCAGGGCGGAGACATTGGTAAAGGACTCGCTGCCTTTGTTGGTGAGTTGGACTCGGGCGTGGGGGTTGGTGATGATGGGGATATCGCGGCGGAGGGAGGCTTCCACTTTTTGGTCGAAGTGGTCACTATTTGCAATTAGTTAAGCTTCTATAATTCGTAATGGCAGTCATGGGATAGTTTGAAGTGAATGGAGGAAGTACACACCCGTGATAATGCGATAAAAGAACAAGATCAATCCGAGGTAGATCGTGCAGCTCGACAGCCGGATTAGTGCGCCGCTCGCTGGAAACGCCTGCGCCAAATTGGGCATGGTCACCGGCATGAAGAAAGTTGGGCTGTGGAGGTTAGTAAACGAAATTATCTGGATGGACACTCGAGTGGTACCAAAAGTATACTCGGGTATACCAGGTATAGCCACTTACATCAGTCATAATCCGAATCCCAGCCCATTCTCTGCATCCATTAGCATTCATACTCTCAAATAGAAATCAGATCTAACAAACATAATCACCGTCGCCGTCCCAACAAAGAATAACGAAGCATTCTCATTTCCCAGATCAGTGGGGTGCTGTTTCGTGTCCTTGGCTGGTGGGAGTGTATCCGGCAAAACAACTGCCCGGGGAGATCGCGCGTCGGAGGTTGTTCGTTTGTAGGATCGATGAAGATGCGCTGCATGATGTTTGGTCATTTCAAAAGTAACGCGGTGGTTTGCAAATGAGGTTGAGGGTAGGATCCATTCATATAACACCACCATGGGGCTCAAGGGTTCGCGTCTACATGACGTCACGGATAACATCTCAAAGGACCATAGTTCATAGTTCGTGGATCGTGGTCCAAATCAAATCAAATAATCGTAACGGACATTTTGCTATGTGAAGGACATACATTCAATGGCAGACAGACGAGCGTTGCATCAACAGGGCTGCGCCGTATCTGGCCCAGACACATATCATCTCGAGATTCAGTCTGTGAAGCTCTGACAGAAAAACAAGATTGACAGGTTTGACAAGGAGTGGTGGAATGAAATAACAAGTTCAACGATGACCCGCATCAATCCCTTAGCAGACGCCGTGCGACTTGCCGCTCTTGCCCTGCAGCGAGTGCCTCTCATGGTGGTAGCCGGCGTGGGAGTGGCCCTTGCGGTGTGGGTGAGCACGGTGGGCAACCATGTGCCTAGATTGGAGTCAGTTGGAAGATCCACTAATAACAGAGACGGATTCTGGGGAACGTACGTCTTGTACTTGGCCATCATGGACTGGTCCATAGACTCGAGCGTCTGCAGAGCCAGCTTTATATCGATAATGAGACTGTCGCAGCGGTTCATGCTGAAATCCTCGCGGACAACAATACGCATCAGCTGCAGCTTGTTGCTGTTCGGGGCCATCGTGTACGCGGGAACAATCCAACCACGCTCGCGCAGCTGGTGCGCCAGCGCAAACTCATCGTACACGCGCTCCGGGTTTGGCGGCAGGCGGAAGGCCACCAGGGGCAGACCATTGCCGCGACCCTGGCTCATGATGATCATACCCATCTCCGTCAGCTGGTCGGCCATGTAGTCTGCAGTGCGCGTAAGGTTGACCATGATCGAGCGGTAGCCATGCTTGCCCAGGCGGATCATCTGGTAGTACTGTCCAATGATCTGTGAGGCACCCTTGGAGAAGTTCAGGGTGAAACTGGCCTGGTCGGCACCCAGGTAGTTGATGTTAAACACCAGCTCCTTGGGCAGGAACTCGGGGGATCGCCAGAGCACCCAGCCCACACCGGGGTAGACCAGACCGTACTTGTGGCCGGAGACATTGATGGACACCACCTTTTCAAGGCGGAAATCCCACTCCAGATCGGGCACGGTGAAGGGAGCGACGAAGCCACCACTAGCGGCGTCAACGTGAATCGGGCAGTCGATACCGCGCTCGACCAGGAGATCGTTGATTCCCTTGACATCCTCGTACTCACCAGTGTAGGTGGTACCAAGAATAGCGCAGATACCGATGGTGTTCTCGTCTACGAGGTCGACGGCCTCCTTGGGGTCGATGACGTAGCGCTCCTCGGTACAGTAAACATATCTCTCCTCGACATCGAAGTAGCGGGCGGCCTTCTCCCAGCAGACCTGAACGGCGCTGTTCATGACAATGTTAGGGCGGGAGTAGTCCTTGCCCTCGGCCTTGCGCTTGTTCTGCCAGCGCTTCTTCATGGCCAGAGTGCCAAGCATGATCGCCTCGGAGGAGCCAATGGTCGAGGTTCCCATGGCATTCTCATCCCGGGCATCGGTCGGGCAGTTGAAAAGACGGGCAATCATGTTGACACAGCGGTTCTGGATTTCCGCAGAGTGCGGATACTCCTCGTAGTCGATGAAGTTCTTGCTAAAGGCCTCGGTCATGATTTGCTCGATCTCATCTTCCTATAGAAAGAAGCATTGACGCTTCGCATTAATGATTTTGGATCTCTTGGGTCATTGTGGTGACTGTCTGTCTCCATAATAGTGTTTGGGATCGTACCATGTAGGTGGTGACGAAACTGGCCAAGCTGCAGGAAAGGGTCAGCCCATTCTTCATACCCCGCATGGGTAGCATCGACCGCGACTTACTTGAGCTTGGGGTTGCCATCCAAGCTGAGCTCGTCCTTGATCATACGAGCTGCAACCTGGCGAGGCATCTCTTGCTCCGCCATCTCATGCTGAGGCAGGTGGTCGGCAGCGAAATGGCTACCGTAGACATTTGTGTAGAAGTCATCCTCGTCGGGCTGAGGGGCAGGGATGGAATCAATGGAATGGGACTTGGGGTCGAAGACCTGGTCGTCGTTCTTCACAGAAGTGAGAAAAACCATGATTGCAAATGGGAGAGAGGAATTGGAGAATGGAGGATATAGAGGAGGAAGAAAACTAGGGAGGAGAATTCCAAACAGGAGAGAAGAAGAAGAGCGTGTCAAGCTGGGGGAGCAGCAACACGTGCGGGGACCATGACGCAGCCAACCAGCCATCCACTCCTTTCTTCAGCTGCCACAACAACCACCAACACACTGACCTCTTGAACTATCCCACTCCTGTTTCATCTTAGTCGCCCTCTCGCTTACCACCCGCTTCCCCTTGGTCAATTATTCTTTCTGGCCTGCCAATCAAACCATTGACAAGCTTCGGTCAGTCTCCCCTCAACGACAAAGCTTGGTCAAAGCTTGGCAGAGTGACGATCCTCGTCCCGATACATCCGATCTGCCCCTCTTGCGCCCCTCTCCAGAGTCTCCACGACTTTCAGCCACGGGTCCTCAATTGGTATCCTCCTTCTACCTGACGACTATCCAGCCACTGGCGCCACGTCGACCTAGACTAGCGGTGTGGATTCGACTAGCCTCGATGAAACTTCATCAATGATTGTCCATTCAAATTGTTCAATGATATTCCGGTACACGCTGGCATCCATCAAGCTGTGACGCGACTCCCCAATTTCTATCGGACCGGGTCTGGGCCGATTCTATGTATCCCATATCTTAAAAAGTACGCTGACCAAACATTCTAGTTGCCTAATTTCAAAAATCCGTTTGCCTCTGTCAGTCTTTGCTTAGAGCTTGCTCTCGCGAACGAGTTTCTCCACCTCGGCAAACCGGTAGTAAAAGTCCAAGCTGCCCGGGTTGAGCAGCGTTCCCGAGGGCTGGATCCGCTTGCCAGAGACAATCTGCTTGACTGGGAGCTCTACTTTCTTGAGGTTGACCGTCGTCTAGTGAGACATTACACAAGTCAGTCCACTCTCCCAGAAGGTAATTCAAGGGCAACTAGCGTCATGATGACTTACCGGGATTTCTGGGGTCTCAAAGATAAAGGCCGGCACATGGCGGGCACTAAGCTCAGTGCGAATTGCACTCTTCACACGAGTCACCAGGTCGGCTGTGAAAGCAACACCGGGCTTCATCAACAGGAAGAGCATAACACGCTCGTCCGTGTCGGAGGGTCGGCGCTGGCCCACGCAGATCGAGTCGGCAATCTCCTGTGTGAACTTTCCTTCAATGACGCGGTAGATCTCTGCTGAGCCGAACCGCACACCCGAGGGGTTGAGAACTCCGTCGGCGCGGCCGTGAAAAACGAGCTGCTTGGTGATGGGGTGGATGGCCACAAAGTCACCGTGGGTCCAAACATCTGTGGGCGTGAGTAAGGGTAGACGGAGAAGTGAGTAGTGATCTGTCACTTACTATCAAACCGGGCAAAGTACGCATTAAAGTACTTCTTGCCGTCGGTATCGCCCCAGAACATCGTGGGCATGTTGGGGAAGGCTGATGTCGCCACCAGTTCACCGGGGACGCCCTCCTCGATCGCAACACCCTGAATACCCTCGCCTCCTTCGATCGTGGAATCGTAGACTTCCACTGGCACGCCCAGACTGCATCCCGCACATCCACCCACATACACGGGAGTCAGCGGGTTGCTAGTGCCAAAGCAGCCAGCAATATCAGTGCCGCCAGAGATGTTGTTGAGACGAGTGTGAGCTGGGAAACCTTGGTCGTAGAACCATTCAAATAATGCATCTCGTAGAACCATGCCGGTACTAGTGACAACCTGCAGAGCACTAAGATCGACTATCTCGCGAGGTCGGACGTTCGCTCGTTGCAATTCCTGTAGCCATCGCGGAGAAATACCCAGATGGGTGACCCTATTCTTTAGTTAGACACAGCTCTCTCGCATATCGAATATACTGTATCAGAGAAGTCACATACCTTTCTTGAGCGGCAAGCTTCACAAGTGACGCCACTTCGGGGATAAAGGGACTGCCATCGTAGAGCACCACTCGAGAGCCCAAGGCCAGCGTCTGAACGGCAGACAGATACATGATCCATCCGGTCGTGGTATATTGCAAGTTAACACTCTGCCGAGTAAATTCAGAGTGCAAACAACCCTCCTTGAAGCCGTTCAAGAGTACTCCTCCCACTGAATGCACAATGCACTTGGGCTGACCGGTCGTGCCAGACGAGTACACCACAAAAGCCGAGTCGCGGAAAGCAACGCGCTCAAACTCCAGGTGATCGTTACCACCTGCCTTGGCGAGGAAACTCGACAACGTCAAGCCTCGAGGGATACTGCTGATATCCGCTGGCTCTGCAGAGAATCGCGGCAACGAGACAATCCCCTGAAACTCAACCACCGACTCCATCCCGCGAGCGATCTCCTTCATCTTACCACGCAGATCAATCGTCTTCCCATTATACACAGCCAAATCATCCATAAACAACCACCGCGGCTTAATCTGCAATACCCGATCCAACACCCCCTTCGCCCCCATATCCGTCGAACTAGACGAGAAAATCGCACCCAGCGCCGTCGTCGCTAGCAACACAACCAGTGTATCGATGCTATTCGCCGAGCAAGCCGCAACGCGATCACCCCTCGCCACACCATTCGCTTTCATCGCTTGCGCCAGCGCACCAGTGCGTTGCCGTAATTGCGCCCAGGTGAGATGAACCGCGTTTCTGGCATCGCCCTCGCGGACTTCGGTAACGGCAATCTTCTGATCTTCCTTACCGGTCGTGTCGCCTGCACGACCGGTGAAAAGCAGGTTCTCGGCGAAATTAAGCTTGATACCTGTAAACCAGGATGGAATGCTGTCCATGCGGGCGGTCTCGTCCACCACGTGGGTGTACGTGCCCTCGTGGATGATGGGGAAGAATTCCCAACAGAACGCCCAGAATGCGGCGCGATTCTGGATGGAGTAGAGGTACATGCCGTGGAAGGACTGGCAGAAGCAGAATCAGCTGATGTTTCTGTGTATACAGAGTTTCATCTCTATGCAAGCAGTACTCACGTCGAATTTCCTTCCAGTGGATCGCTCCAGTTCTCGTCGGAACTGGCCCATCTGTGTTGATTCCGGGTCTGGATGCTCCCAGAGCTTCCGAGGGAGAGGTGTTGCTGCCATTGTTCACTGTAGAAGCTCTCACAAGATCCAGAACCCAATACAAAACGTGCTGTTTACAGGGGATCTTTCTGAGGTATGCGCAGTTTTATGACCAGCCACTCCAGAGCAACCGAGGGCCGACGCGCCAAGCTCCGCTGCGACCACCCTATGGGGGCAGATTGTAGACCCCGCCTCGGGGTCGCCAGGTGGGATCTATCGGGGACTAGTCCGATGTTGTGAAGAGTACATAGCCGATTCGGGGGTGAGTGTCTCTATGGATTTACCTTCCAATTCTATGAAACGATGCTATAGTACAGTGTTGAATTGAAAGGAGATTATGCTGGAATTCTGTCGACACATCTAACTAACACCACCACCAATTACGACTCAAACGACTGATTCAACTGGGCAACCGCTTTCGCAAGCTCAACTCGATCCTTACAAGCCGCAAACACAAACCGATCCAACCGCAGTACCACATACCGTTTCCCTCGAACGCTCTGCCACATCAACATCTCATTGTATCCCCGCGGCAGCGGGCGGGATTCACACAGCGCCGACCGGCCGAATTCGTCGCCAGTGGCGCTGCGGAAGAGCGGGTATTCGCAAGTACCCGCCCGGTCAACAAGATTGGCGCAATTGCTGCGGGGGACGAAAAAGGTTGCTTCCTCTGGGGATAGAAGGGGACTGGCCTTGATGCTTCCCAGGTCTTGGACCGCAATATCCCGCTCTTTAGGATGGTTCAGAAGTACCACGAGCTGGAAGGGCGTTCTTTTCTCGGCGAAGATTACGTCGTCGGTGAATTGCGCCTCGGCATTGTTGTGCAAGGAGATGCAATATGTCTGTGGGAAACAGAGGCCACCAGACATTTCAGGGATGAACGGCATCCCTGGTGAGTGGATGTACTGCGTCGGTCCATTACCACGAGGGCCTTGCTCGAGCCAATGCTTCCAGCTAGGAATGAGTTGGAGGAACCAGAGACCCCAGTTGCGGATGAAGCTGTGCATGAAACTTTTACCGTTGACGAGGTCTCCATTGCGGACGGTCGCGGCGAGGGATTTGTCTAACTGTTGCTTTCGCTCGAGGTACCATCCTTCGAAGAGGCGTTCGTAGTCGAGATGGCGTTTGGATGAGCAGGCGATGGAGAGACGCCAAGCGAGGGAGATGGCATCTCGGAATCCGGACGTGATGCCTTGTCCGCCGACTAGATATGCGAGGTAAGCTGAGTACGTAGTGTTGCGGGGATATAGATTAACATACATGGTGGAAAGACGTGGGCTGCATCGCCACAGAGAATCACCCTGTCAAGCACCCATTTATTGCAGCTTCGTGCAGAGAACCGGAAAGGTCTCGACCGGAGGACTTCAATGCAGTCCTCGGGAAACTCGACATCCTCTTTGAGCCTAAACACTAGTCAGCCTTTTCACGATCCAGTATATCTCCCCTCAAGCTCAATTAGACTTACCCATAACGACTCCCAGGATGCGTCAAATACGGATAAACCACCTCACGCACTTTATGTCGCTCGGCCATCTCCATCTCGTCCTCACCAGGCGCAATCACAAACTCAAAACGCCAAAGTCGATCCTCCGGACGCCCGAATCGTCCACATACCGCGGGTCGAGCGGGGTTGCAAAGGAACCGGAAGTCGCTGGGGAAGAATAAATCGTAGACCTGCTCCGGAGTATATCCGAGATTCCACAAGGGAAATTTCGGATGCGTCTTTGGTGTGGGGAGGTGTAAGTGCCAGTTTAGTGCGACCCAGGTTTCTTGATACTTCGTTCTGGAAGGTGATCAGCAACTGTATGTTTCTGCGTTGCGATAGCCTGAATGAGTACTTACTGTTCAGCCCAATCTAATTCAATCCCTTTAGGTTCGAGGTACATCTTCCGTGTATATCCCGTCTTGCCATCTGCTGCAGCGAGAAACTTGGCGCGTACTTTGTGCTCCGTACCCGACGCATCTTTGTACGTAGCATATACCCAGTTTTTATCTTCGGAGATGGACGTCAACTCGCAGCTGCTTCGTAGTTCACATTCGGCAGCTTTTTCTAGTACAGTACGAAGGTACTTTTCGAGAATGGGCTGTTTATGAGCGAGGACTCCGACATGACCTGTATTTCCTTCGCTCTGCACGATAAGAAGGTTAGATGTTGCTTGATTTACAGGGTTGGGGTCGACTGACCGAAGCTGTGTCGAAACAAAGGAAAGGCTCTGTATGCAGACTGTGATGATTTCCGCCAACAAACCTGATCTTTGGCATATCTATACAAAAGAAGGGTTAGCAGATGCCTTCAAGTTAATAACTGGCTGGCGGCATTTACTGGAACCAATCTTGGTGAAAACATGCTCGTACAGTCCCAGCCCCTGCATGAATCGAATACCATCCTCGTCAAGGGCAATCCCCCGAGGATCAGTGGTAATATCCGCTTCCTTCTCGAGGACAATATTTCGAACCCCCAGTTTGCCCAAATACCCGGATAACATGGCACCCGTTGGTCCACATCCGCAGATCAATACCTCCGTCGTTTCCCACTTTCCAGAATCTGCCATAGCGTTGAATGTCAGTCTTTGTCGACTTGTGTACTGGTATTCTGGCCGGAAGAGCTGCTTGAAGATAAACATAAATCAAAAGATCTCATGATCAGCTCTAGTCCTTGTTTATTGGTCCTTGTTTATTGGTCCTTGTTGTGGTCCATGCCAAGATGTGGGACCAATATGCTGTGGCGATGCAGGTACACCCCAGCTCCGAGGCTTGAGCGAGTTAGGTCCCTCTCTGGCATAGTCCCTCATTTCTATGCTTGGATTCGGTAGTTTATGGCTTGAATTTATTCCATTGAGCATAGCACTATTCTTTTTTGCAGGGTCAAGACGCCTAGTATTCTAATCGTTATAGCATTGCAGTTACTTCCGTAAAGCCGGGTCGGATATGCCAGACATGGTCTATTGGCGAAGAAACACTACATGATGAATCGTATTGTTCTAGAAATTCCTATGCGCTACCTGTGTCCACAAGCCAAAAAGGCATACGGTTAACTACCTGTCCCGAACAAGCAGCCTCCACGCACTGCACCAGACCCCCGAACCGAATTTGCCGGCCCGTCAGCCCTTTCCCGTAATGAGCATACTTTGCAGAGTTCGTCAGGATGGTTTTTGACTGTAGCGGGATGATTGGTTCCTGCATCATGCACCAACAGGTGTCGGTGACAATCTGGACCCCGAATTCCTCGAGTGTGGTGATCAAACCATCCTTGGCAGCTCGGCTGTAGGTGTCGCGGTTGCAGGTCACTACAAGTGCTGTATTTTCGCTCTTTGAACGTTGAGAGCAAAGTTGCATCAACTTCACGAGCTCTGCATATGAAAAGTGTGGATTTCCAAGCGACACTAGATCAATATGAGTCTGTCCCTCACCCTCTGCGTAGCCGTTGAATCGCTGCCATTGTTCTGCAAGGTCGGACCGTGATACTCTGACTTTCGCCGTGTCTCTCAGATGAGCCTCAGTATCTTCTGTGCTTCGGGCTTCGATCGTGATCCCCGCAATATGAAACATTGGAGCACTGGAAGTCGTCGCAAAGGCCGCGCCAAAGGCTTTCAGATCCTCTGTCGAAACAATCTTTCCTTCTAGTCCTGTGATAATCGGCACAGAATCGGCAGCAATGTCGCCTGTAATGTATCCAAGAAGAGGGAAAAGTGAATCATCGGCATCAACGGCGAGATCCAAGTGAATTTCTATCCGCGCTTTGCGGTTCTCCGTCAGATGACATCCGGTATTCAATGACCGTCCGGTCAAGGCAACGCAGACGTCTAGATAGTCTGGACACTTTATCGTCCTTGCACCAAGCACACTATTTGCAAAGACAACTGCATTAGACTCAGCCCACATGATATTGTCTCCAGGCTGTGGGGCAGTGTCTAGAAGATACGGAGCACATGTGAATGTCGGCTGAGCCCCCATCTCGATATAAGCCTGCGCCAATTTCTCAGAGGGCTCGCCCAGGGCGGGATCGACTCCCTGCGAGCGCCATAGTCGCCTATCAATGGAAATGGAATTGAGGGAAGTGGGTATACGGACTTTCGCTCCCCATTGACAGAGTGTCTGGGCGAACTGCAACGTGGCTGGGCCAGTGTAGATACAGCAGTCGATGTGGGCTTGTTTGACATTGATCAATTCTGTCACGCCTTGTATGGTTGCTGTACGGAGAATCACTCGCATTGCCACCTGTGCTGCTTTACCATGAGATCCGTTGAGTAATTCGCGGTCTAAAGGGGATAGTTGGATTGTGGAGAAATCGGGCTGGTAGAGAGATGAACCGAATAGAGAGCTGGGTGTTGTAGAGTCGGGCAGTCCCTTTGAGTTTGAAATCTGAGTCCCTGAGATTCTGACATGATTGGACTGCAACAACTTGTTGAAAGATGCCATTGGGACCTGCAGGACTGGGATGCTCCTCTGGAACATTTCTTCTGCGATAAGAACGCCGAGGGTCAGAATCATTTCCTCCCGGGCGAAGACCAAGGCAGACGGCTGGCTTCCATTCAGCAAGAGCTCAAGAATGACTCCACTACCGGTGCAGGAGCCGCGGCCGCTTGGAATCGCCAAGATCTTGCCCGCTACCGATTTGCCCACGAGGGGGTGGTGAGTGTCGATGACTGTGCCAGTTTTGGGATCTACACCTCCCCAGAAGCTGAGTGCGACATTGCTCCCGATAAGATCGCCTTCTGCAATACCTGGGATAAGCACGCGTGCTTCAATAGGGTCCTTTCATGATCTGTCAGGGTTGTCATTATTAAGGAAAAGTTGACTCAACTTACGTCCATCGCTTCGGCACAGCCCGCCGATAAGACAAGTATTCCGGTTGTGTATCGTAAATCGTTTAGGTCAAAGGACTCTTCAAACCAAGTATTATCCGTATTTCAAGATATTTGCCGCGAGATCGCGTGAAATAGCAAGCTAACGTCCGTTGTGAGAGACGATGAAAGAAAGAACGGGTGACGGCTCCGATAGCACACCGGAGGAGTCAACCGCGGAGACCCCACACGAGACAGAAACAAACACAAAGAGATTCTCCATACAAACAACACCAAGGACCATAAACATCCACAATACATCCGTACACCCATTTCTATCTCCCAAATGGTCATCCACCCGGCCCGGTCTACGCCAAAAACTCAGCCGGCACCTCTGGTCCCCACACAGCCAACAAGTCCGGGCGTGCCTTGACATACCCAATAGGCGTATCCTGATTCACCAAATCCCCATCGGCATAATGCTCCACAATATTGCCAGTAGTATCCCACCAGTAATCAAAGATCTGTGAGCCCAAGACATGCCGACCAACGCCCCAGGCCAGCTTATACCCCTTCTTTGTCAACCACTGATGACCCAGCTGCTGGGTGTCGAAATCGTGCACCTCAAAGGAACAGTGATGCACGTGTGCGCTGGCGGGATTGGCGCTGAAGAAGATGCAGTGGTGGTCGACGAGGGTGTCGCTGAGGTCGAGGTGGGCGAACATTGTTCTGAAGCTCTTTTGGCCTTCGTTTTCGATGTAGAGAAGGTCGGTGGGGAGGAGTTGAAGGTGGTGGTGTAGAAGTGGAGGAGGGCGTCGAATTTCTGGGTTGTGTATCCGAAATGGCCAAGCTGATGATTTTATGAACATCGGCTTGATATACCTTAAAAGTATATTGCGGGAAAGTTCGAGCTCTACGTACCTTGTGCACTGCAGCAGGACCGGGCTCAAACCGATTGAACTCGCGACGTCGAGACTTCTCGCCCGGATAGTTGAGTACCACCTTGTCCTGATGAGAGACCTCGACATTCGTCTGCTCCTGACCAAAGATCACATTGAAGGGAAATCCCTCGGGATCAGTAATGGTGACCAGCGAACCTCCGCCGGGTGCGTTGGGCATGTTCTGCAAGGCACCTGCAGACGGAAGACGAGAGGCTCTATCAAACAAGATGTAAGTCTTGGGGTCATTAGACAACGTATCAAAAGTGCTGTCTCACCTATCAAAGTCCTCTTGGCTTTGGGCCTCAAAACTCCCGCCCAAGAATTGCTTCGGTCCTTTGCGTGCATAGTATACGTATTGATCGGATCCATATCCTTTGAACCAAACCTCATCATCAGTTCTTTTCGCAACTTGCATTCCAAAGTCTGGAACTGTCAGCATTCTCTTGGGAATATTATGGTACGGAAGAAAAGAACATACCAATCATGAAGGTCTGAATCTCATCAAGATCGGGATGCTGATAACGCATGTGGGACAGCTTCTTCAGATTAATGCGATCATCTGGATTGATTCCTTGTTTCGCCAGCCACTCTGCCCGTGATACTTGTTCTTTTCCAACGGCGACCACATCTGGCACGGTCGCGCCACGATTCGGCTGGACGGTTTCGACTGTCATGTTGTATGGAGAATACAAGGTCCTTGCGTGGATACACGGAGCTCTAGATCAAGATCGTATCTGTATGATATGACTTACGAACTCGGTCTCCTTCTTTTATAATAATTTTAATAGCACCGGAGGGGCTGAGGGTGCTTCGGATGCTACCCAACTCTCAGCCGCACGAAGGTGGTGATTGTTCCCACATCTCAAACAGTTCCAACTACCCCACAGGTCCAAGTCACGTTCCCTGCTTGCTGGTCGGTACTTTTAGAGATGCTCTGGGCAATTCTAAGTGGAGATTTTACTCATCGATTATGTAGACTGTTATTATCATCAAACTGGTTGCTTCCGCGCAAAGGCCCCGCGCGGTAGAGGGGACATGGCTGTAGTGGGGAACTACGTATGATATGTATAAATTGTCTTCAATCTGAATCCCATTAGAGCTACTTATTTTTCTACTTAACCTACTTGTGACTAAAATTATGGCGGCTTTTAAAAGACTCGTTCGATTTACCACTGGCGCGCAGACTCATTATGGAGACCTTGTCAGCGCTGCTGAGAACAAGTATACCATTCGCAGACTGGAAGGCAGTCCTTTTACCAGCCTAAAGGCTACCGAGGAAATTGTTAATGTTGAAAAGGTCCGTTGATAATCCATGGTCTATATGTAATACTTGATGGTTCGGACTGATAGTTATGTAGCTCGAATGCCCCATTGAGAGCACCCCAATTGTTGTATGCATCGGACTGAACTATAGACAGCATGCGCAGGAAGCTAGTGTGAGTGCGCCCAAAGATTCCTTTTTAAACCATGTTCAAATCTCAGCCCCTTTCATCCGCGTAGCTTCCTGTTCCGAAATACCCTCCCGTCTTCACCAAGCCCGCCGACGCGCTTGCTGGGCCCTTCGACGCAATTGACATCCACCCCGATGCGCGCGAACTCCTCGATTACGAGGGCGAATTAACCGTGGTCATCGGCAAGGACGCAAAGAACGTCTCCGAAAAAGATGCACTAGACTACGTGTTAGGGTATACCGCCGGCAACGATGTGTCTGCTCGCAACTTCCAGTTACCCGAAGCCTCTGGTGGTCAATTCTGTTACGCCAAGTCATTTGATAACTTTGCGCCTATCGGCCATACCATCGTGGCAGCACAAGAAATCCCAGAGCCTCAGGCGCTAAAGTTGAGCACCAAGGTCAACGGGGTTATCAAGCAGGAGACGAGCACGGGCGATATGATTTGGGGTGTTCGCCAGATCATTAGCCACCTCTCGCGAGGCACGACGCTGCGGAAGGGCACGGTCATTATGACTGGTACCCCGTCCGGTGTGGGATACTTCCGGAAGGAGTTCCTCCAGGGTGGCGATGTTGTCGAAGTGGAGATTGAGGGGGTGGCTGTGACTAGAAACCGCATGAACCATTATTGATTAGACATAATATCGATCACTGGCTGTGAGGCTGATGCAAATACGGGGATAGTTCCCACATTAGCATGGAGGAATGATAGATCCCACATTTTCATAGCCTTGTTGCCGTTATATTTGCGCTAAGGAAATTGTGGATTTGGAAATATTCGACAGATGGCCAGTTAGTGGCTAGCAATAGAATCTAGACTATTCATCGAAATCGATTGCAACCTTATTCTATGAAACGTACTCCGAATCCGTCCTGAGCAGATCGCCACAGGCGGGGGAAAGCTCGGATGGAGCTTCTGGTCGGAGAGTCGCTGCGAGAAACTCCGTTGATGCGAAGTTAGTCTTTGCGTCTCTTTCCCCCCGCATTTTTGGTTTTTCTTAGTCCAGTTCTTGCATTTCTGTTTTATAATCTTCTGCATGATATGCAATTTAATTCAAGTTTGCGAGTACTGGCGATATGCTAGCCAATTCTCGACCCTCCAATCCTCCCTACGCTGGCCTGAAGGCCCGGCGCCGTCGGAAGACCTCTAAAGAAGAGCGCATCTGTCCAGTCTGCGCGCAAGCATTCAAGAAAGCGGAGCATTTGGCTCGACACTTGAGATCGCATACAAAAGAAAAGCCGTTCAACTGTCTGGTCTGCAATAAGGCGTTTGCCAGACAGTAAGTCGCCTCTCTCCCTATCGCTTGGTATGTAGTTGCTCATGGAGAACAGAGATACCCTGCTACGCCACTCGCGATCGCATCCCGCTGGGAGCAATGCGTATACCAGTACAGCCGGAATGTACAGACCGGCCGACGAATCTATGGATGAATCTATGGATGAAGAACACCCGTCTCCCAATCTGGACCCAGAGCTCATCTCGCATACGATCGGCCCAGATCCAGCAGTTCCGCTCCATCTCGAGCATATGAACCACCTCGACGCTCTTAATCCCATGGGAGGAAACATGATGGCACCAGTATCTCCTCCAAACAGCTCATCAATCGACAAGCATACCCCAAACATGTCCATCGGCGAGACCAGCACTTACCCAACTCAAGTCACACCCTTAAACTCCCTCTTCTCTCTAGAGACTGGTGACGCCTGGAGAAATCAAACCAGCCCACAGCCTCCTATATGGGACTACCCGCTAGACCGAGAATGGGAGACACTTCTCACCGGCGCCGACTTTGATTTGGAAGCCGTGAATTTATCCCTTCTATATGCTACCTCTGACTATGTCCCTGTGGAGACTATACCCGGCGTGGACATGTCACGACCACCTCCCCCAGCACAGCCTGCTTCAGTGGATAGCGATCACGCTAAGAGGCATGCCAATGCGGTACAGAGAAAGTGGCACACGTTTTCGGAATTTGCCTCCTCGGGCCAAATGACGCCCGACGTGCCTCGTGAAGCAAGTCTGATTGACGAGTCGTATCGCAAGCGGTTAGCGGAGCGTCTTCAACAACGGGTACAGCATGGCATTTTGCCTTCGACTCCTTTTCTTGTATGTTCCGCCTCTCCAAACGTTTCCCTTAAGATAAGGCGGCTCATTCTTTGTTACGCTTATGCTTAATATGAACAGGACCTTTGCATTCAAGCATATTTTTCCAAGTTCCATCCTCTCTTCCCCGTGGTGCACATGCCCACTTTTCGACCGGGAACCCAAAACTCCATTCTCCTTTTGTCGGTCTGTTCTGCTGGTAGTCTTTTCGTTGGCTCGTCGCGTGCCATATCCCATGGGATCAGTATGTTTGAGCGGCTGAACAAGGCTATACTCTCCTCGGTATGAGCACAAACACTCCTTTCTGTATACGCCACTAACGAGTGCAGTGGGACACATACGTTTCCAAATCTTGGGGAAGTTCCTTAGTGGCCCTGCAGGCTTCGATAATTGGACAGAATTTCGGTTTATTGATGGGGGTATGATACACTCGCATCCTTGTAACGCCGTTCATCTTGCCCGAGTAGTTATTGACTCACTGATAGCGACCAAAAGACTTGACGGGAATCGAGATGTGGCATGGCTCTATCGTTGCGGTAGGATTGACAATTTACCTGTAGTTTCAATAAGGCAAACTCGACTTACATCTTTCTCAGTGGGCACGCAAGGCAAGATTGTTTGATCTACGACACCCGTCATACAATCTTCTCGGGCTCGACGGCCAGGCTCTTGAAGACGCCTGGCTAGCTTGGATTCAAATTGAAGTTAAAAAGAGGTACAAATCCCACCAAATTAGACTCTCACACAAATTCTAACGATCAATAGAATTGTCCTCGGTCTCTATATTCATGATGCCGAACTCGCTCGCTTGCACCATCACGAACCTCTCCTCCGCCACTCCCTCGATCGTCTCCCCCAAATATCATCCAACGACCTCTTCACAGCATCCAGTGCAGAACACTGGAAATATCTCATGCTCGACGAACAAGCACGCACCCTCACGAATAACCCCCCTCGTAACTCTCCACCCCCACAATCAAATCCCCTCCCACAGGCAGTTCTCCCTAGCGATTTTGCACTCTGCGGTATGCTCGAATCTATAAGCGCAATGGCCTGCGAAACACAAGATCAACACTCTCTCCACTTCGAACACTCCTCATCAGCATCAATATCAATATCAACCTCCCTCCCTTCCTCATCATCTACACCCGCACCCTCAAAATGCCACACCCTCCTCACCACATGGCACACAACCTACCATGCACCCCTCCAAAACAAACCGGGCTGGCCCTGCCTAATGATGCTCTGGCACTCAATCCACATAACCCTACACGCAGACATCAACGCCCTCGAATGCGCCGCCGGCCGCGAGGGCTACGACGGCGTCCAAAAGTACACTCCCTACGCCCAGGCCTGGCTACGGTCCGCCGATGCAAAACGCTGCTTATTACATGCCCTGCTTATCCAGAAGAATTTCGAATCGTTATCCGCTGGCGCGGAGCCGGCGATTTACGTGCCGAAGTGTTTGTATTATGCTGGGTTGGTGTGGGCGTGTTTTTTGTGTTTCGGTGGACCCAGTGTACAAGGACATGAGCACGGGCCTCGAGCTGCAAATGAGCATGGCAATGAAAATGAGAATCAACCCTGCGATGATGATGGTGATGACCACGCGAACCACGACGAGGTCATCACCATCGGGCCCGCGGAGACTCTACAATTCGCAGAACTCCGTTTACCCGGTGTTGATGGGATAGGGGTGTTTTTGGAGCAGATGGGGGGATTGCAGCCGCGGCGGTTGGCGATGGGGAGTCTTTTTCGGATTATTGATTTGTTGCAGCGGATCAGTCATTGGAAGATTGCGCAAAGTTTGGCGGCGACGCTTTTGGTTGTTGTTGAGGAGACGCAGGATTTGTTTTGATTAAATAGGACAGTACTGGGCTCCAGTTATTAATAGCTGTAGTATAACTGGATGGAGTACGGATTATACAAAAAGGACTGGGAATGGGGGATATCAAAAATTATAATCATGTCGATACTGTGCAATACATCAATATCCTGTCTATATTTAAAGATGCCATACCATACCTACAACTCCAAAAGCTCCACCTCTTGCTGCCTATGGTGGAGACTAGATGTCCTGGAGCTTCACTGTCAAATCGATATCACCACGACTCTCGCCTCGTCATACTTGACTCCACCGTCTGCCCCGGTCGCCCTTTGCAGCTAAGCTATGACGAGAGGAACAGTGATCACTGCTCCTTCTATCGTCCCACAGCTCAATCAAGATATCTAATTATACTTGGTTATATCCCTAGCTTTGCAGTCCACTGCCAGCCACCGCATAGTCCGTCGAACTAGCGGTGTACGACAAAATACAATACTCCTGACAGACTCGGGTCCTACACATTGTCACCTCGCGTTATACTGTTATACTACCGAGCACTTTGTAAGGGTGATAGATTTCCAGATTCCTCAAGGGAAAAAAAAATCATTTTAATCAATAAGCACTAAGATAATAGGTATGTGTTATATTTCCACTGGTGTATCATTCAAAAAACCCGACTTGCAAAAGGGAAAAAGGAGACAAAAAAAAAAATGGGGGTAGGTAGAAGCACGTCCCCCCCCCCCCAAAGCACAAGCACGCAGTAGCCCAACAAGTCCAACGTTTAATCGTGGATCTTGTATATCGTACACCCACTTTCTTTCTTTCTTTTTTCTTTCGCTTCTCTTCTTCTCTTCCTCCCCCCGTCTTCGCAGCGCCAATTCCTCCCTTAAGACAAACACAGCCAAGAAAACCAAAGTATCTCGTTCGTTTCCTCTTCTTTACTTGAACATGCGCTTGAGCTTAGCGAAGAATCCCTCCTTCTTCTTCTTCTCGGGCTGCTGCTCTGCTGAGGGCTCACCCGTGGGCTCCTCGGCCTTATTGGCTGCCTCGGATTCGGCGGCCTGAGGAGCAGTGGTCTCCTCGGGAGTCTCGGTAGGCACATCAACCTTGGCCTTGGGCTCTTCGCCTCGCTTCGCAGCAGGCTCGGGCTTCTTGGGCTCGGCACCGGCGACGGGGACAGGGCCTGTGGTGGCGGCCCTGTCGGCCTTGGATGAGTTGATGGCTGCGGCAGCCGCGGCGACGGCATCGGGTGAGGCCTTGCTTTGCTTGGTCTCGGCGGGGCCAGGCGGGGTGACGGGAGAAGCAGCAGGGATAGCAACGGGAGCAGCAGCAGCCTCGGGCTTCGCCTCAGCAACCCTCTTCTCCTCGTTCACGGGCACAGGCTCGGGAACCGTGTACGCAGCAGTTGATGCAGGGCCGGCACCCGCCAACACCGACTTATCAGCCGCACCGCTAGCAGCGGCCTGCTTCTGCTCCTCCTCCGTCTTGGCGATCTTGGGCGGCTTCACCTCGTCGTTGGAGAAGATGGGCTTCTCGTAGGGGCGCTTGATGTGGGCGGCTTCACCCTCGGCGGGGGCCACGGCAGAGTCCCCGGTGGCTGCGGGAATCGCTTCGGTGGCCTTGGTGCGCTCGGGCAGTGTGGAGATGGGTGCGGCGACGATGGCGGGCTCTTCGGCGGCGGTCTCGGTGGTCGAGGGGTAGAGGTCGCCGGTGGTGGCAGCTGTGGTGGTAGACTCGGGGAGGACGGCTGTAGGTGACAACGTTTTAGCTTTTGTGCTATTCCTTTGACATGCTTCTGTAGCAGGTTCAGTGCTTACCCTTGCCCTCGGCCTCGGTGTCCAGGTCAGGAAGCTGGCCAGCCTTGGAGGCTTGCGTCTTGTCCACCACGGCCTGCAGGGTGCTCTCTTCTGTCAAGGGCGCCTCAACCTTGGCCTCTTGCTTGAGAGGCTCCTCGATCTTCTCTGCGGCCTTCTCGGCCTCCTTGGTCTCGGTCACCACGGGGGCGGTGGTTTCGGCAGTCTGCGCCTCGGTAGCAGGCACCTCTGTCTTTGCGGCAACCTCGGAATCGACATTGGAAGCAGCACCATCCTCGACCTCATTGTCGGGATTCCTATACACAGAGAGGAACAAATCAGCACCTAACGACGAATTGATTGCGAAGCAGAAGAGCTGGTGGCACGCGACCAACTTTTTTTCCTGCGGCTTTGAAAGCATGACACTTACACGACATCCTTGACGGTGTCGGCGACCTTGTCAACGGCCGCGGCAGCTGCGGGCTTCGCGCCGCCCTTGTTCTTCTTCTTTCCTCCTTTCTTAGCCATGATGGTCGTGATGGGTCGTGTGGTGAGTCTGCGCCGGAATGCGGTTAGAATTGACACGTCGAAATGACGACAAGAGTGCGGTGCCGACGAGAGGGAAGGTGAATTGAGTAGATTTGGAACGCTGGAGGGGAGTATGTCGTGTGTGTATATCTTGCCGGTGCAATGGAGATTGACGACGACTTACTAGTAAGTGATGGGGTTTTGGTGGATGAGGTGAAGAGTTGTAAGATGGAAGGATGGATGGAATTGAAGGCTCCCGACGGGAGTGGGCCAAAGCTCTCCCTTCTACAAGTCCGAAGAGTAAGGGATGGCGATCCGGTATGCTGGGTATAACGCCAGGTTGGGGGGATCCGTGGTTCTCTCGCCGTGGTGGTTCTGGAACGCGCAAGATGGTAAGAAGGAAGATGATCAATTCGTAATACTATGTTCGATGGGTCCATGGCCTTTGAAGGACAATTGGCACCTGTTCTTTGCTCTTTGTTTTTGCTTTTTTGGGACTCGCCAGTTACCCGCGACTCATTCCCAGGCCGCTCGCAGCATGGTCTTGCGAAGACGGAATAAATTAACGGACATTCTCGAAGCTCATAGTCGTCCGGAATTGACGAGCTCGATCTACGATTGCATGTATGGATCTCTCGATCGTCCTATATTTTTCCCCGCAAGCGAGGATATCGCAGTGCTCAGTGCACACAACCCCTTTTTGTTCCATACTTCCGCTTGCAGCAAGTGTCGTGTGCCTGCGAGCCAAGACTGCTTTGCAGGATGAGACAGACAGCCCTAGTACCCGATGCAGTATTAGGGCTGGCTGCTCCTGCAGGGCGCTAGGATCTTTTCGGGGGGGGGGGCTCTTAGGTCGATCTGGGGCGATTTACGATTGACGCGACCGTTGTCAAGCTAGCGGCTCTTACTTAGGGAGGGTGATTCCCGACCGGACTGGTCCTTGGACCTGCGTCCCTACATAGGGAGGAAGGGCCAACGTGTAGAGGGAGTAGCTAGGGAGTAGGTACGCTTGTACAGGCCTAGAATAAACGGGACAGCTGGCATTCTGGTCGGCCCGTCTGTAGACGGGACGATGGACGGCCGCCATTCCTTAACGTGGCTGGCCCCGATGGTGGGGGATTACATCATTCCTAGTCCGTCTTAGGCCAGCAGACATGGTTCGTTTGATGAGGGTGATAAAAATAACAACGGGAAGCATCATGATCATCAGCGTATCCATGTCAATTTTAGGAGCAAGTAGAAAGACAATGATGTAGGTGGCATACTGTAGATTGCAAGGCCCACGATGATGTTTCAAGTCTGAAAGCAACAATGGGTCATGGGTGAGCAAAATATGTTTAAACATGTCGATTGCACTGCGCAATATATATCTATTGGGAACAGCACACTCCTTAACAGAAAAGCCAATGAGATGTAAAATGGAAGAAAAAAAATTGACCGACGCAGGGGTCGAACCTGCAATCTCTTGATTCGTAGTCAAGCGCCTTGCCATTGGGCCAGCCGGCCAGATGCTATCCGTTGACCAGTCGGCCAAGCAGTGCTGGGTGATGGAAGAGCAGACGAATTTATGCTACATGAGCTGAAAAGCAGGGGGGACATGAACTATCAAGCTCTGATTGGTTAGGCGGTCGCGGCAAATTAGCAAATTGTAACTGTTGTATCGGGAGTACTCTTGTACCAGAAAGTTCTAACCTGAGCGGATTCACACACACATTGCAAACTCATGCAGTATGGTTTATTCTTGACTGCTTGGGTATCTCTTCTCATGCTTATCTTTCAATCAACAGGATCACTCATACTCCCTCACAAGCACAGTGCCGCATCGTCATCCACTGTCATTGATTGCCGCCCGTTAAACTCCCGACCTCACCCATTACATTACCTAACGGGACAGCGTGCCGGACTCCGAACCATCCCCCCTCCAGTCGACCCACTCCTGTCCAGGGGGGTTATCATCCTGTTTCCGGTTTCTTCTCGTCCTTCCTTTTCGTGGGCGCAATCAACTTGCCTCTCGTAGCGAGTGCACCACTCCACTGACGTCCTGGACCCCCACTCCATTCCCCTTCTGACCCCTCATTTGCAATTCGGTTGAGGCAAGTCGAGGCAAGTCGAGGCAAGACCACAGTGCCAGGCAAGGGAGGCGGTTTTTCTCTTGCTGACCAGCTTACCAGCTTACGACTGTGTGCAGTAGTTATTATTATATTCGCTGCTACTGCTGCTGCTGCTGCTGCTGCTGATGATGATGCAGACAATGCAACCGTGAGGCTCTCTCAGCGTGGCTGGTCGATCAGCCCACCTTGGGCGCGTACTGCGGTTGCCAATGGGATTCCAGAATGATTCGATTGCAGGCCAAGTCGCCACTTCTGCTCTCCCCAACCCTAATGGATTACTCGTACAACACCTTATCTTGCGATAGCAGGACCTCTCCTGGTGGGCGTACAGGGCACACGGTATGGGCCACCCACGGCCCAGCGCGAACGAGCAGGATCCAAGCGCCGACGGGACGCCATAATGGCCAATAGAACCAGGAACCATAAACTGTATGGCTGTTAACCTTGACCATCTTCCTCAGTCCAGTTTTTCTTCTTTTTTCTTTTTTTCCTCGCCTCCTGGTACAATTGTATATTCTCAATGGTTCTAGACTTCGTCATGTCTCCTCTCCGGAGAATAAGAATCATACTATGCCTGGTTTTTCTCCGGTTGACGTTCCTCCGGTCTATCCGTACTACCATAGTTCCGTACTCGTACAGTCTCGTCGTCCGGGTCGAGAGAACCCACTTGTTGCCCCAAAATCTTGCCCGCATTCGTCGCGATGGGCCCCCAAATGCGGGCGGGAGCAATCAGCGTGCGGCAAAGTCATTTAGTCGTGTCATATCTATTTCCATTGCCCTCCCATCACCCACGAGGGGCAAGTTTCTCGCACAGACCGAGAAAAGTGGATCGGACCGGATCCCAATGAGGCATGGCGAGGTCGGACTCGCCTTACCCATCGCCTTCACCGGAATCGGCCTGCCGGAGGGCGAGGAACAACAGGAAGTTGAGGAAAATTACTTGCCATATTCTTCCTCTTGAGGGCATTGAGTTACTGGAACAAGCAATTCCCACGGTTTCCTGGTGCTTATCGCCGTTGCATCCACTTCGTTCCATTCCCTTACCTCGTACGGCGTAGTCGTCTCCAGAATTCCCTCATTTCCCCATACTTCATCCACTCCGGCACCATTATTATTACTATCTACTTCCTCCCTATCCTTCTTCTTCTTCTTCTTCTTCTTCCGTTCTCTTCTCTTTCCCATAACTAACCGTATTCTTTCAAAAACTCTATCCCTCTCTCTCATAGAATGCTCATCCACTGCTTCACCCGTTCAACCCGCTCTACGTGCTTGCACATCCTCAGCGTCCCTTCCCACCCTGGGATTGGTCTGCAACTGTGAGGCCCCTCGCTCATACTTTTCAACAAACCCGAACGCGTGTCATCAACCCTCTTCTTCTCAACATAAGAGATCGAGAACCATCACTCTCAAGATGCCCTTCCGCGACACATTCAAA
The DNA here is from genome assembly GCF_028827525.1 of Penicillium daleae. Lineage (NCBI taxonomy): Eukaryota > Fungi > Ascomycota > Eurotiomycetes > Eurotiales > Aspergillaceae > Penicillium > Penicillium daleae. The sequence goes on from NW_026623153.1 coordinate 4,331,667, forward strand.
CGGGTCTTCCACCGTCCCTCCACCCGCAAGGATACCAAGAACGGTAAACCCAAGGTCGAATACTATCGTCGCCATGAGATTCCCCCCTCCAAGTTTCGCGGACCTTTCGATAAGGAACACCAAAAGCGCCTAGCGGCCTGGTCGTTCGATGGTGCAATGGCCGAACGGCCACGTTCCCGCGACTTGTCACTGTCCCCCTGCGCCACTTATGATCTCCCGGACGGCCCTCTCGGCCCTCTGGATCCGCTCGATCGCAATGACTGCTGTGATATCTCCCCCGACAACGACGGCGTGCCGATCGATCCAGGTATGTACTAAAATCAAGCACATCGCCATATATTACCCAAAAAAGATATGAGTCAATGGAAGGTCATCCCTTTCTCGAACTCGAATCAATCATTCCCCTTTCCCTTCCCACTCGCCGATTTACCCGAAACATGGCTCCACGTCCTGACACGCCGCCCCTCCCTTCCAGGTCTGACCAACTCCGATACTTCCGTGCCCGACCTGCTCGACTCCTCCCGCCCCACCGTCGGCTCCCAGTCTTCCACAGTCGTCAACTCCAATTCTGAAAGCTACTCCGGCTCCATGATGACGCTTCTCCCCGAAGATCACCCCGTCGGCCCTTACGAATTCCCCGAGGATCCTATCGCCCTGCTCAAGGAGTCCATCCGGTATACCTCGCCTATCGTCCGTGCTATCTCACCTGCCTCGCCTTATCCCATGTCGTCACGGGGTAAGGCGAAGGCTCTGCCTTTTGCGGCGGAGGATTTGGCTCGCGCTTTGATTGCCGTGCAGGTCTGCGCGTAAATCGCTTCCCCCCCCGCGCCTTGTCATTTCTCATCACCATTCGGCCTCGCCATACTTTCGTCCCAATATCCCGGAGATTGGTCCTCTTGCTTCTGTGCGACTCGACGTCGCCTCGCTGCCTTTGGTTCTTCGCCACACTTTTCGGCAGTCTTGGGTGATTCGGATAAAAACCCGACATCCACCTCTTTGATGAACCACGATCAAACCCGGTTCTTCTCTTCAATTAGGCGTACAGATCTGGCTGGAGCCAGGATGTCCTGCCTAATTCGCTTATGGCCACGCGGGAGATGTCCGCGTGTTTCAACGCCTTTTCCTTTGCCCTTTTTCTTTTTCCTTGCCCTGTCACGCATCCTGCATTTTGAGCGTATACCCGTTACTGGCGTTTTTCTGTTTTGCTCGGACATACATGGAGGATATTTGATCGTGTCGCTTTTGATGACACCCTACCTAGAGGTTTGCTGTACTTGATAGAAAGAACAGATTTCAGAATCTAGATGAGAAATGAAAATCGCTGAATACATTCAATTAAGCACGTTTAGTAGATACGGAAATGGAATGTAAGATCCTGTATGTAATTGTGAAGGATGCAGGATGGGAGGGTAAGAGTGTCCGAACTTGAAGTTGAAAAAAGAATACAATAATCCCAAAAATAAGACCACCCGATCCCGATCCAGGAACAACCTTAACTTATACCTCCCACCTTCAACCCGAAAATGCCGAAGTATATATATTCCATCAGAAAGTCAATCCCTCTCTTTCCGGTGATGCTATTCGCCTCCAGCCCCGCAAGCCAAGACCGCGCCCCGCATCTGGACATCTGGATTTTGGACACTGCATATCGCTGCCTCTTGGCATTTGGGATTGGCGAACCGGGTTGTGCTTTGTTTGCATGGCTTAAGGATCGACGGTGGAAGGGGTTGGTGAGTGGTTGGTTGGGTTGTTAGGGTGGTGCGTGATGGTTGTGGGTAGGTTAGATAACTTTGTTGTGAGGGTTGATTGGAAGTGGGGAGGGATTGGGTTGGGCGGTAGGTCCGGGTGTCTTGGCGGAGATGATGTACTGTGGGTATATTAGGTAGGATTTTGTTGGAAGAGAGTGTTGGTTTGACTGGCTTTGTGGTTGTGATGAGTGTGGTTATTTGGAGGGTTGTTGGGTCATTCTGGTGATGCGTATTAGGTGTGCTTGAGGCATGATGTATATATAACTAGGTTCGAGAGGTCGAGTGTCGAGTGCGGCGATTGTATCAGCTTGCATTTCAGGGTCTCCCTGCGTGGACCTTGTATTTTCAAATACCGAGAGCCATGTGTTATACAGTAGATGTAAAGGTGTAAGGGTGCCGATTGGGTCTTGATGACTGGCAACAGGAGTCAGGATGCCAAGGATAGATGGGAAAAGCTCTATAACATCCAAAGTTAAGTCGGACTTCTCGAGGTTATCATTCAACGCTGTAATCACTCACCCATCACATCACTAAGTCCACGACTGCACCGCGTCATGCGTAAGCTTCATCGTGATCTTGTACGACAACCAAAGGGCGAATTTCCAATCCACACCCTCCCCCCAGCACGGAGACAAACCCTCGTATCGTGCATTGCAAAGTGAACCGCGAAAGCCACGTGGAGTGATTGAGCCGTCCCGCTTAGACCAAGTAATGCGTAGATTGAAATTTCAGGAAACTATGAAAGAGATAGAAGGTGGTGGGCAGGCTCGTGCTGGTATTTATGTTCAGCTCGTCTCAGGCGTCCTGGTGTTGCTGTGTGATCAGCTCAGCTGTGTCTTTTTGAGTCACCCTCCCCACTTCCACTCTTCCCCCTGGAACATTTGACGTCGTTTATGCATCCAAGGCGCCGGTGTAAATTCTCCGCGTTTTCTTTGGTTGCTGGGGGTTTGTGCAGGGGTGGTAGAGACCCCCTGCGCTGTGGTTCGACACTCCACTAGGTATGGAGTACTTTGCTTGTGGAACGATGAAACGAGTTGCCGGTAGATATCACAGCATATGTCTACTGCTAGATCACTTTTTAAGTATTTAAAATGGCCTTCAAGTTATTCGTGTAGATTAACAAAGATTTTCGGAGAACTTCAGCTATGCCATTCTTCGCTCTGTCGTATTGAGTCCTCTTGGCTCTGGCACAAGTTCCATTCTATCTAAATATATACACTCCAGTCCAATCTGAAATTCTGCCTCGGCGCATCAGTCGCGAGATGAAAAGTTGATCGAATGATGTAACAATTACGAGTCAGTTTGTGACAGCGCCAAAGTCCAAATTTAGGATGCAGATTCGCACGTTGGTGTATCATTCAGACCCGCAGACAACGAGCTGAGTGAAATGCCCTCGGTTTACCTATCCTGTCAACCTACCAATCTAACCCCGGGCATCGCCGCGTGGCCAGATGTTTCAAAGTTTGTACCAGGAATAATTTCAAAAATCCTTTGATGAGTCCATTCCTATTGTTGAGCAGGTTAATTTTTTTTCGAAACATCCTACGCCAATCGACGCAGAACAGTCACATGACCGTCCGCGCCCTAGTCTTCGCGGGTTTGGGGTCTTTGATACAGGGCGATTGATCGGTGATACTCAATCTTTTCAATCATCCAACAGTATAGTTGTAAATCCATAATGAAGACTTGTTAATCTCGAAGTAGAGTCACGCTCCCGAGGAAGTGGTTAATCTACTCGTCTCATCTTGGTGTCGCTTTGCTTGCTCTCATGAATTAGGGTCAAAGCCTAAGTAAGCAGTATAACTCGTAACAAAATATACTAGACCATTAAGATAGTATCTCTATGATTGAACAAATCAATAACTACTGGCAAGAATGAGGCAGTGCTCGCTTAACCAAGTCAGATGTAAGGTTCCGTCAACCATGGCATCGAACGGTCAGCAGTCTCCACTAGATGCAATGTGCCGCACAATAATGGCTATTGCGGCTGCAGTCCATTGAGATAATTGGCATTGTGTTTAGTCACACCGTGGAAAAATGATCATACCAGCGTCCCAATGCAGATGGCGAGAAGTATAAGCATTGGACCTAGTAACAGTAGACCGAGGGGGTATGGCGAGCTCCATGTCCTATACAAATCAGTAGAATCTATGAAGATGACACGGGTTTAAAAGTCAGACAATTTATTCGAGCAAATTTGGCAAAGCAACTGGAGAAAGCCATGAGCCGAATGAAACATAATGAGATGGGAGGCCCGAGAATGCCCGACGGGGTCCATGACAAGGGAGCATCACCAAGAAAGCCTCACACGAATGGGACACCTAATGATTCAACCTTTTTAAGAGGTAGTAATAATGCACACCGTATTTAAGCCCTGGTGGCTCGCTCAATCTCATTGTAGACCAGTCCCAATCCCACCTTCTTGGTATACCCTCACCTCCCACGTGGGCAGCACGCCACCGCTTATCAGGTGTACACTCTGGAGTTGCTAGGATATCCATATATCACCCTATTGATCCCATTCAATTCTCACTTACTCTTGTGTATGTATCTTTGACTTCTTTCCAGAGCGTTGACACTCCAAACCTCGCTTTCCTCCCTTTACCTTTTCCCAGTACACCAGCCTGTTCATACTTCCATCATGCTTCGGTCCATATGGGACCTGTTTTGCTTCTCTCACCAGCAAACCATCGTCGAGACCAATTCAACTTTGCCAACTTCAAGCAAGGCCATTCGCGTGAGACCCGTCCTAGACACCGCCGTCACAGCTCGTCTCTCTATCCCCCAGGTGACAGTCATTCAGATCACCGCCAGACCGTCATCTATAACAGCGTCACCCGGGTTAGCAAGTACTCCTAGTACTTGCCCCTCCACTTGCAGCTCGCTTGCAGAGTCCATTGTCACCGCCACCTCAGTAACCAGTGATGGCTCTTCCTTGACGTCCGATACCCTCGCCAAGCTGGAGCCTATCCCACCTCTGTACGATTGCACACCGTATTTCCAGATCCTGCAGCTAGATGATACGCTGAGACCGCCACCGATATCATTCAGTGGCTACGGCTCCTTTGGGGGCCGGTTCGTTCCTGAATCGATCATGGGATTCCTGTACGAGCTGACCTCGGTTTTCGAGTCTGCCACCTCGGATCCGGCATTCTGGGCAGAGTATGCTGCCTTTCAGCGGGCGAGAAATACGCCTCTTCATAGGGCCAGCAAGCTCACGCACCTGGCTGGCGGTGCTAATATCTGGCTGAAGCGTGAGGACCTGAATGTGTATGGCAGCCACAAGACTCGCAACATCATCGGTCAACTCCTGCTGGCCCGACGAATGGGCCGTGCAGAGATCGTCACGGACTGTGCCTCGGCCAAGCATGGCAACTTCACGGCAGCAATGTGTGCGCGGCTTAACCTGCGGTGTGTGGTAGTCATGGGCGCAGATGACGCACAGGCACAAGAAGAAGACGTCCTGGAGATGAAGATGCTCGGGGCGAGGGTCCTGACTGCACGAACCCCGTCCGGCATGGGCACACTGCGCGCCGCTATCACTGAAGCACTCCGCTATTCAGTCTGCAACCACGAGACTGCATACTACCTCATGGGCGGGCCCGTGGGTCCCAATCCTCTACCGACCTTGACACGCACCTTCCAGACACTCCTAGGCGAGGAGGTCGCCGCCCAGATGCACGCGGCGGTGGGCTGTCAGCCAGATGCCCTCGTCACCGCCGTTGGCAGCGGCGCAGGTGCAGTCGGTCTATTTCGACCTTTTCTTCACGAGCCCTCCATTCGACTGGTAGGCGTTGAGAGTGCAGGGGCCGCAGCGCTGACCGAGGGCTCGGTGGGCGTTCTTCAGGGTGCGCGGACGCTGATGCTCCAGAATCACGATGGCCAAATCCTCGATTCGTACTCCATCTCGCCAGACATGAACCTCTCCACCGTGGGACCAGAGGTGGCTCATTGGAAGGAGTCTGGTCGAGTTGAAATCTCGACTGCTACGGACGCGGATGCCCTGGACGGGTTCAAAACTTTACAGCGCCATGAGGGTATTGTGTCTGGCCTGGATTCGAGTCACGCGGTGAGGAGAGCCATTGACCTGGCGAGGGAATTAGGTCCAGGTAAAAATATTGTCTTGTTGGTGACGGGTTGTGATGCGATTGGTATGCGTGGGTTGGATGTTTGATGAGATGGGGTTTTCATTCGAGTGTTGCGGTGAAGAACGAGGGAGAAGGGTCGGATTAGCGACTGTCCACCTCCACCGTTTTTACTTTTTCATTGTTTGATCTTTATTCTTCTTTTCTCTGCATTGTTGTGTGCTTGCCATTTATCAATACCCTGGAGTCTCCTGGTCATGGCGTTGAACTGAGTTGCTTCAAGATCGTTTCTGATGTTGATGATCGTGTTGTGTGTAAATATCAAAATTTTCACTGTCATTGGTGTTCAAGAGTATGCAGTGTGTGGCTGTCTCTCAAAGCTAAACCCGAAAGAGAACTTGTCATCGAGTCTGGAAATACCATGCAACTTTTTTTTCACTCATTCATTTTCAATACTCGACAACTATATCGTCCTACTATGGCCCTCGAGAGACATTGCATTTGTACGACACGGAGGGCTAATTCGCAACCAATCAATCTCATTCCTGCAAGAGCAACTGCAGTCCAGCCTGTTTCTATTAAAACTTATTTCAACCTAGACATGGTTTCCTTTTTCTCTCTGTTCTTTTGCTTCTTTTATCTAACTTTATCATCAGTCATTTGCAAGGGGGTTGTCATGTACATCATCCTCGGAAAGTAGTATAGCAGCGCTAGTCCAAGATATCCGAGATTCGAGAGAGGTCATTGCAAGATCAGCTTCTCGGTTCGTCAACCGATTAATCCTCGTGGGTCACCGACATGTCTAACACCTCTACTCGTCCTCGCCCACGAGTCTCAGTGCCAATAAAGTCAGTGAGTCCTTTGAATGCCCCCGGCTCAGCAAAGCCCACCACTTCCCACTCGTCCCCGCTGACTTCCTGCGATTCAACCGCTTCAATGTAATTCAGAATCTTGTCCTTGACTGTGCCTGCGGCCTTGGGCGCCGTTTCGGCAGCCTCCCCGCCAGTCTCATCGTCGGACTCATCTCGCTTCGACTTCTTGTTTCCTTTGCCACCCTTCTTATTGCCTTTGGCCGGCGCCTTTTCTTCCTTGGCAGGTGCCGCGCTCGGGGCCGCCTTGACAGACTGCTTCAGCAGCGACACCGGACACGTAACCCGAAGGCGCATCCGCGCGCGCATCACGGGAATGGGTTGCCACGCGATAAGAGCCTTCATAGCGTCGAGTGCTTGACTCTTCGCAGATCGATTGGAAGAAACTCCGGACCACATAGGCTTTTTAGGCTGCTCTTCTCCAGCCCCATTTGCCTCTCCGCTCTGTTGTTGACCACTAGCCGACAACAGCTGGTCCAGCGCTTTGGAGATCATACCCGATGTGTACACACGCTTGGTATTCGGGTCGACTAGTCGTCCAGACACGATATCCAACACCTCCTTCTCCACACGTTCGAGAGCATCTTTGCGCTCCCGCTCACCGACTTGCACCTCGCCTTTCCGAAGGATTTCTTGTAGTATCTCGTCTCGGGGAGTGTCGGCGCCAAAGGCCTTGGTGAGTTCTGCGGAGGGGGCAGTTTGCGCTTTTGATACGGAGAGGAAGACTGTAGGAACTTGGAGGACGTTGTCAAGATCTTTTTCGGCGCCAGATCGGTATTCAAGCAACTTGTTCTTGTAGCAGGCGAGTTCAAATCGCTTCTTGCCTATAATTAGAACAGAAGAGGTTAGCACAGCCTTGGTCGTTGAAGGTTCTGTCGCATCGTCAGTGTTACCTTTTTTCAAACGGACTATCGACACATTAGTGAATTTAATCTGGTTGGAGGGTTGGTTGATCGGCATGGTGAATAGCAGGCCACTCCGGGCTGGTCCAAAGTTGCGATAAGAGGGTCCACAAGGGCTGTTGCTTGATTTCAACTAAAGCAACGACGGCGCGGATGTTTTCTCCCGCGAGAGACTTGTCCGAAGTTATTTACAAACTTTCCCGAACTGTCCCCTTCGTGCCTTCCCATTCCAGGATCTGCGATGAGTCAGCACCTTCCATTTCCAGGTTTCACCCCCGCATGACTCAGCGAGTCACGAGGTGATCAGCTTATCGAGCGGAGACTCCTCATCCGGCGTCATCGTTCCCAGGGTTCCCCTTCATCCCCAACCTCTTCCCTGTTACCCCATCCCCGATTGCAGGCCCTGTCTTGCTTCGATTCCTACTTTTATCTCCCAAATACTTGGGTGTCCTAATTTTGTATGTTCATGCCCTTTCTCTCTCCCTTCTGACGCTGTCGTCTGAAGAGTTGCCCGATTGGTTACTGATAAGAGCTGCCGCGCAGGCCTCCCAGCAGGTACCCGCTTACCATCAACAACCCGTTAATCTCTATATTCATTTCATTTCTCTGTAAAGACCATCCATCATGAGACTTCTGCCCGCCACGCTGCTGGTGGGAGCTGCTTCGGCAGCAGCCCCTCCCTTGCAACAGGTCATGGGCATCCACCGCGAGCAGGTTGAGGACCTGACTAAGCAGGGCTCCAACATTATCGAGGATTGGGCCAAGCAGGGCTCCAACGCCTTTGAAGACTGGGCCAAGAAGGGCTCCGATGCCATCTCCAAGCCATTCCAGAAGCTCAAGGATGACTTTAGCACTCTCTCGGATGAGGCCCGTGGGCTGTGGGAAGAGGTTGCTAACCAATTCCCCAACACCATGGATCATGCCCCCATGCTTTCCCTTCCCAAGAAGCACACCCGCCGTCCTGACTCCCACTGGGACCACGTTGTCCGTGGCAAGGATGTGCAGAATATCTGGGTCTCCGGTGCTGACGGCACCAAGGAGCGTGAGATTGGCGGCAGACTCGAGGCTTACGACCTTCGCGTCAAGAAGGTGGACCCCAGCGCTCTGGGTGTGGATCCCAACGTCAAGCAGTACAGTGGGTATCTTGATGACAACGATAACGACAAGCACTTGTTTTACTGTAAGTCACGACGGACCTTGTATGGCTGGTTGTTCATCGTGCTAATAATCTCTTAAAGGGTTCTTCGAGTCACGTAATGACCCTGAGAACGACCCCGTCGTCCTCTGGTTGAACGGCGGCCCCGGCTGCTCTTCCCTGACCGGTCTCTTCATGGAGCTCGGACCTAGCTCTGTGGACAGCAAGATCAAGCTTGTCTACAATGAGTACTCTTGGAACTCCAATGCCTCTGTTATTTTCCTGGACCAGCCCGTCAACGTTGGCTACTCCTACAGTGGCAGCAGTGTCAGCGACACTGTTGCTGCCGGCAAGGATGTCTACGCTCTGCTATCCCTGTTCTTCAAGCAGTTCCCTGAGTATACCAAGCAAGACTTCCACATTGCTGGCGAGTCCTACGCTGGCCACTATATCCCTGTCTTCGCTTCTGAGATCCTGTCCCACAAGAACCGCAACATTAACCTAAAGTCCGTACTTATTGGCAATGGTCTGACCGATGGCCTGACCCAGTACGAGTACTACCGCCCCATGGCTTGCGGTGACGGTGGTTACCCAGCTGTCTTGGATGAGGCTTCCTGCCAGTCCATGGATAACGCTCTGCCCCGCTGTCTGTCCATGATCCAATCCTGCTACGATAGCGAGAGCTCCTGGGTCTGTGTTCCCGCCTCCATCTATTGCAACAACGCTCTGCTGGCTCCTTACCAGCGGACTGGCCAGAACGTCTACGACGTCCGCAGCAAGTGCGAGGACTCCTCTAACCTGTGCTACAAGGGCATGGGCTACGTGTCCGAGTACCTCAACCAGGCGAGCGTGCGTGAAGCCCTTGGTGCTGAAGTCGACGGCTATGACTCGTGCAACTTCGACATCAACCGCAACTTCCTCTTCCACGGTGACTGGATGAAGCCCTACCACCGTCTGGTGCCTGGTCTGATTGAGCAGATTCCCGTGCTCATCTACGCTGGTGATGCCGACTTCATCTGCAACTGGCTCGGCAACAAGGCCTGGACCGAGGCGCTTGAGTGGCCCGGCCAGAAGCAGTTTGCCAAGAAGGAGCTGGAGGATATTGTCATCGAGCAGAATGAGCACGTTGGCAAGAAGATTGGCCAGGTCAAGTCCCACGGCAACTTCACCTTCATGCGTCTGTATGGCGGTGGCCACATGGTTCCCATGGACCAGCCCGAGTCTAGCCTGGAGTTCTTCAACCGCTGGCTGGGTGGTGAGTGGTTCTAAGCGTGTGTCATTATCGCTATGATATCTTGCATCGTCACTTCTTTCCTGACCAAATCAGTTTGGGATTGACCGTTCAGTTTGAGATCTGTTTTCGTCTGCAACGTGATGTCTTCGGCTGGTGCAAGCTAAATTCGCACCAATTTGCTCGGTTTTAGATGGAGGGTGGCTCATGTTGATAAGTATATACACGCAATGTCAATTGGAATTTCAATCATATTGTCCGTCTTTTTTTCGTTGATAAATATAGACATTGTTATGTAGATTGATGTGACTGTAGGTACGTCTCAGCACTTATGGAAGTGAAGGTAGGATTACCCGGTGGACGTAGCACACCCATAGTGACCTACCAAGCCGATCAGGCAAGCTCTGATAGCCCCGCACCCATGGCGAGGGCCACGCACATGTGCCAGAAACCCTTAATGCAAGGTAGCGGTGTGCGCTACGCTGTCAACCAAAACTTTAAGCCGATTTGATACTGTATCTACGAGGCCAGAGACAAGCGGCAAAGACCACTAGGAGCAAGTCTCCATCGCAGCCAAAAAGCCACATGAACCCAACGAGTCCCAGTCCAGGCCATTTTAAAAGAAGCAAAGCGATCGGTTCATTTCATATTGGTATGATTCATTTTCAATTTTTAGGACCAGCATCACACCCAGTCCAGCGGGGAAAAGATCCCACGGATGCCCATAGAAACACACCGACAATAAAGGAATCCCTCCATAAACCCCCGGAAAATAGACAAGACAATACGTTTAGCCCTTCTTCTTGCTGACACCGACGGTGCGGCCACGGCGACCGGTGGTCTTGGTGTGCTGGCCACGGACACGCAGGCCCCAGTAGTGGCGGAGACCGCGGTGGGAGCGGATCTTCTTCAGGCGCTCGAGGTCCTCACGGAGCTTGGAGTCCAGACCGTTGGAGACAACCTGGTAGTCCTTGCCGTCGGTGATGTCGCGCTGTCTGTTCAGGAACCACGAAGGGATCTTGTACTGGGTCGGGGTCTGGAGGATGGTGACGATGCGCTCAAGCTCTTCGGTGGTAAGCTCACCGGCACTGGAAGAAAAAGAACTGTCAGCATTTCCACTCTGTATTGATGGACTTTGTGCGTTCGCGAGAATCCTGCAATGTCCTCGAGGTGTCTTGGCGATTCATCTCCCGCTTTTCTTTCATCCAACCCCCTTCCATCCAACACACAAAGATATGAAAATTCAAAATTCCAAGCCGACAGCATCGTAGCCCATCAATTCATCATCTCCCATTCTTCTCTCACCCTTCATATTCCCCGACCACCAAGACACCCGTGAACCTTGCAGAGAGTCGCTGGATGATTTTCCGATGAAACGTACCGCTTGTTGAGGTCGACATCGGCCTTCTTGCAGACCAAGTTGGAGTAGCGGCGACCGACACCCTTGATCTGGGTCAGGGCGTACATGATCTTCTGCTTACCCTCAACATTGGTGTTGAGGAGACGCAGAATGTACTGGAAGTTCGTCTTCTCGCCGGACACGAGCGCTGTTAGATCGGGCGACGAGTTAGCTTGATGTTTCTTTCATCGAGGGGCCTCAAAGTGTGGCCAGGACGGGTTATTCGATGCTTTCGTTGCATTGTGGGATCGAAACTGGCGTGGGAGAGGGCAACGTACACATGATGGGCGATGGGCGCACGTATCGCGATGTATTGTCGACAAGAGGAATGGAGAGGAGGAAGTCTCGAGTGACTTTTGCTTCCGTTGTGGGATCGGGTAATTGGCGCACTAACCAGATTAAGAAAAGTGCGTTGTGAGGGCTCGCTTGATGTGGGCGCTAGTCTCTTTTTGGTGGTTCTGGTCATGTGCTATCCTTCCCTTGGATTTTTCCTGGATTATCAGGTGGTATCACCTGACATGTATGTAATCTTGGTAACGGCCACCCAAATTCATTGGCGGAGATTACCTGTATGTTTCAGTGGTATACGCCCATGCCCACTCGCCTTTCTTTGATACTGCCTCGAGGCTGACTTCCAGATAATCAATCCCCTGGCTCGGGCCCATAACAGTTCCATTCGAGTCTTTGTCTTGTTCCTAGGGCCGAACCCCTCCCTTCCGAATTATGTTTTTTTCTGAAACGAACTTACTGACCATGGGCTGCCCACGAACGTCAACGATATATCTGCGGCATCGAACCTAGTGAGATGATTGAATACCGCGTCTTCTCAGTTCCAGGCCCAGCAGAAAAGTCGGCAATCTATTCAGTAGCTCCCACCTATTGAAAGACTGTGAAACACATGAGACTCTTGAGCTTGGAACTAGACGAACTCGACGTTCTCTTTGTTTCCAAAATGACCCAGATATTGGAACAGAATCGTCCATTCATTCATTCATCCCAACTGACGCCACCTACCTTCCCCGACTTTCGCACTTCCATCTCGGACGTCTCTGTCTGTGGTCTTTGTCTCTCGATCATCCCATCCGCCCATTCACAGGTATCGGCTGATGCCAATTTTAGTAGCACTTGTGCAGCACAGCCAACTTGGCAACGAGCCCGCTACCACTCAGGATGCGCGTTTCGAGTAGACTGGGGGTTGGAAGACCCATAGTCGTTGTTCAAGTTACTTCTCTTTCATTGACTCGAGATGGATATTGGATCATTTCTTTATCCTCGGATTCAGACTCGACGAGGCGCCCGTCTTGCCTTGGTCGAAGACCCCCAGCTCGACAGCATAAGAAATCTCTGAATCCCCCCTTGAGACTCTTTCGACTTGTTAATGATCGACTTGTTCCTCACTACGTATTCTTTGACTTGAAACAATTGAATATTCACCCATCTTGAATGCAGAGTGTTTATTACTCTTCTTCTCCAATTCATCTTGAACGACAGCCTTCTACATTCTCCAACTCCCTCATTTTTCCCGCGGAAATATCGGTACAAAGCCCAATAAAGACTCGCGCACCCAGAATCTCACAGCAAGATGCCGGTCCCCTTGAACCTCGATTACATCCCAGTGCCGTGGGAGCAAACGCCGAGCTATGATCTGAGCCAGCTTCCTGACCCTCCCGATGATTATCTCTTTATTGGGCGAAGTGTCGATGCGATGTGCAAAACACGGGATCTCTCAATCAAGGAACTTAGGAACCTTGCTAAAATCTGGCTATGGGGGTTTGACTATGGTCCCGATAGAAGGATCCCCATTTTGAAAGGCCTTGCCAAGGTCAACTTTTGGATGAGACCGGAATATCAATTACACAGAGTCGAGGATTTGACCGACATACGACGAGACAGTGGTCCTCGGCTCCTGGGGTACACAATTACACCTACACCCTTGCCAGTCAGCCGCCATTACCCTGCTCTTTTATCAGAGGATGAGATGCGGCAGCTTGGAGCGGAAAATTATCGCCGCCCAGCAGATGCCCCCTCGCATGTGCCAGACCATCACATATTTCAATTTCTATTGCCTCCAAATCCGCCCCCCGGAGCTATTCCAGATGCTGCTCAGACTGGTGGAGATCAAGTGGCACCAGGGCCAAGTGTACCAACAGCACCAGGTGTCCCGTCGTCGCAGAAACAGTCAAGTTATTCACCCGGTTTCAACCCCAATCCCATCCGAGAGGCAATTGAAAAGGTCATGGTCAAGTTTTGCTACAAAGACCTGGAGAGGCACCCCCATGCACCGAGCAAGGAGCCTGTGGCTACCCGAACCGCTACCTCTCGCAGTGATCTGGGTATTGTGCAAGTTGGTACCCACACCACAGTTTCGGAATTGCGATTGAATCCGGTAACGTTCGAGTTTGACCCGAACGGGCTATTGTTTCCATATCGTGGTCGTGGTCCCGTTTGGGCCGATGGGTCGTGTTCCATAGATACGACCATCGTGATCGGCATCTTGACCATGGCCGGTTGTACCAACATTGACCGAAATGAGGGCAGAGAAGGACAGTTCAGCGAAATTGAAAGGGCCTTCATCCAAGTGACAAACATGAATTGGGACGCCTTTGACGATAAAGTGTCGATTGAACTTCGCCATGCCTATTACAATCTGCTCTGTGACCATGTTCCCGACATCAAACGCGGCGAGCTCGTTCCGATTTGGGCAACTTGGGCTGAATCGACCAGAAGCTTTGCGCAATTTCACATCCACTACACCGAGACGGCGGCAGATCCATGCATGCATTGTGGATATCTGGAGGAGGGAGAATTGCGACGGCTGGGAGAAGGCCTGGTTCCATACCCGGTGCCTGGCGATGAAACTGGTGTTAAGATGTCGAAATTATGGGAGCGGGCTTGGCATCCAAACCCTGTTTCTTACAGCTGTGCTAAATGCGGTGCTCCAGATGGACCACGACGACACAGAATCGTGACTCAGCTTCCTTCTCGCTTATGTTTCAGCACACCTGAGAATTCCAAAGTTCTGAACCATACCGAGAACCAGGTACTCACGTACAAGGACATCAACGGAAATATACAGACAGCGCTTTATCGTTGGCTCGGTGGAGCTTATTATTCTCCGAATCATGTTCGGGTCTACTGGAATGACAGCGAAAGAGGCGAGTTTGACCTTGGTAACCTCCGCCGATACGACGGTGAACACGCAGGAGGAGTCATCATCGGTAATGTTGCGCCTCACGCACTCGATGACCGCGTGCCACCGGACTGGACTGCCCGTGGTCTTCCTCTGGTAATCTACGAGCGGATCATCGACCCAACCCCGGACATGTTGCATGCGGCATTGGAGGCTATCAACGATATGTGCGACTGCGTCGTGGATGGCAAGTCTTTCCTGATTCAGCACTATCCTTGGTTCCCAGAGGCACTGGAGCGCAGGTCGCCTTTCCTACCCCTGGAGCGTATCTTACCAGTCACCGGCGAGCGGTACTATGAGAAGACCCTCACTCCACAGCCTGACGTGCAACAGAAACCCACGGACCCGAACCAAATCGTCGCCGATCAGATCGCCGAATGGCAGATGCAAGGGACATCATTCGACTTCGCCGACAATCCGGACGACACACCCATGACCCTGGACCCAGGCGCCCTCCAGCGCTTGCAAACCGGCGAAAATCTGTTCAGCTCGCTCAATGAAGGCCCTGACAACCTCATCAATCACCCCGAAATGTGGCCTGAGGCTGGCCTCCCTCAAGAGGGCGGTGCATCGAACTTCCCCAATCTCCCTAAGACTCCGGTGATACCCGGCGCGCCGCGAAGCCCGTATTGGAATTGGGTCAACTTGTCCCCCAAGAACAGATCTGGCGCCAATGCGCTCAAGGCGAAGGGCGAGAAAGAGGAGGAAATGGTGACGGTCGTGAATATTCGTGATGACTACCTCACGGGCCCATCGCCCTACCGGCTGTGCAAGGTTCCTGTCACGTCTATCCGGGCTGCGATGCGGCGACTTAGTGAGAAGCAGAGTCAGAGCCCGCCGAAGAAGCGGAAGTCACGATTGGAAGAAATCAAGGATGATGAAGCTCCGCGCATGAGGCGGACCAGACAGAAGGCTGCGAAGTGAGTGGACTAGGGGGGTTGTACGGGGGATTTTGGATTCGGCGGTTGGTGGTCAAATATCAGTTTGCTTTCTAGTATTGTTTTGTTTGTTGGGCTGCTGGCCTCAAGCTTGGGAAGGCTCTGCTGCTTTATTTCTTTGAATGGGTTGTCTTGATGATGTTTGTGGTGTTGTATGCGCCTTGAGTAGATTGATGATGATTGATCTTCTGAGTTTAGTTGGTTATAGTCGATGCTATTACATATCTCTTCTGCTGATCTCTTTCGTCTGTGCATAATCTGTTACTAATGAGAATTGGCAGTGCAAAGTGTTTAGTCCCAGCATGGCATAGTCGTTTACCAGTCTTGGGCGATGTATCGTACCTAAGAAGACAACGCCGATACAAGTCTCGGGCGGGCTGGACCAACCAGAGTCTAGATATTAGCCATCGGATACTTTGGTATGGAAACTAAAACACACCAAACCAACAAGTGGAGGCGGCCGCCCCCGCTTACCCCAGACTGTGCCCAGACTTTCTCTTCTTTCCTATTTCCTCTTTCCTTTTCGCTGACCTCCGTCTTCCCTCTTCATCCTGTCCTCTCCTGCCCTCCGTCTCTATTAACCTGATTCTTGCCCTCGAGCACTTCCACAGATTTCTCCAACGAGAGAGTTCTCTCCACGCTGCCTCTTCTAGATTACGAGGTTCACTGAGCGTTGGTAATCTACAGAACCCCTGTGCATTGCCATGTGCCCTGGCTACTTACCAAGCAAGCCGCTCACAAGATTAACCTTCCTGACTACCACGGATATTGGAGTCTCAAATATCTTTCACTCATAATCTATGGTCTATGTACACGTCTATGCCTAGCCTCTATACTGACTGGCCAGATCTATCAACACAAGGGGAATTCATCCGCAATAACACAACAGGAAAACGGGGCACAGGATTAACAAAAGCAAACAGAAAGCAGATATCTTCCGCTTACAGACGAGCACGAGGCTCACCCTTGCCCTTGCTGGGGCCCGTGGCCACGTTGCTCTTCTTAGGAGCAGACACGTAACCACCCAACTGGTTGTCGGTGTTGATCACATTGCCCTGGGCATCACGGCGGATACCCAGCTCGACCAACTTGGCAAAGACCTTGGCAAAGTGGTCGAAGAACAGCTCCTTGTCCTCGGCATAACGCTGCACCCATGGCAAAAAGGCCGGGTCAGTCTTCAGCGCCATATCGGTCGGCAACATCATGAGCGGCTCCTCGTCCTCCTCCGCATCGGGATCCTCATATACGAACTGAGTCATGCCGGTGGCCAGCTTGCGGGGCTTCCAGTCCAGCTGCAGCAGCAACTTGAAGAAGGAGTTGGAGAACCGCGTCGGGTTTGTGACCCAGGGTCCCTCGAATCCACTGCGGTCGCCGTGGCAGCGACCGAGGTTGTGACCTCCAGACAGCGCGACGATCTCTTGGTCGTTGAAGCCCATGCGGTTGAAGATGAAGCGCAAGTGGTCAGCACCCAGGGCACCGTCGGGCAGTCGGCCCCGGGGTGGCACCTTGGAGTCATCGACCAGGTCGGTTCGGCCACCCTGCCAGGGGATATCGGGTCCGCCCAGCTCTTTGATGGCGACGACGCCGGCCAATGTCCACAAGTCCGAGTATGTGATCCACGGGTGCTTCTCCTTGATGGGCTCGAGGAATGCGCGACCGTGTTGCAGACCCGCGTTGGCCGGGTCGCCACCCTCTGTCTCGTAGCGCATACCGGCGCCGTTGGAGCCGCCGGTGTCGGATTCGGCATCATAGGTACCGGCGGAGTGCCTGTGAAAGGGAGATGCTGTTAGCATGTCTCGTTCCTATTTAACTACTGGCATCCCGAGCCGTCGGGAAGAAGTCCCTCGCCGACCGGGACAGCGAAAACAACATACCATGCCAACCGCACAAATACGGGACCTGCGCTTCCATCGTCGTATCCGGGCTTCTGGAGTTGAGCAGCGATATCCTTGCGGACCGCCTCATAGTCACCGTGGCGACTCATTCTCGGCCGATAATGTCTGGGGTAAAGAGTGGTGAAGGGGCCAAAGAAAGATGCTGGTCAAGAACGCGAACGTTGCTACCAAAATGACTATTTTCGGATCTTCAAAAAAAAAATGAAGACGTCAAGAGATATGAAACACCGAGAGAGAGAAAGAAAGCAGAAACAAAAGGGATCGCAGAGAAAAGACAGGGTCGCGAGTCTGGAGGTTTGAATATCCCACATGAAGACCGCAAGTGGATCCCCGGAACGAATCAATTCGCGCGCCCGTCGACGGCCACAATGCCGAGGTTCTTTCTCGGTCACAATACTCCCATCCCCGATGACCGCGTCCGATCCTGCTGGTCGTTCGACAGCGCAATGATTCGGCTGGCCTGATTCCTTCGTGCGAATTCTTCCGATTCTCGGCCATTCTCATGATTTTCAACGAATACGCCGTACAAGGTTTGGGTGTGTTTCGGACTGGATCTAACTTTGCCTGCGATAAGCTGTGAAGTATCCTTTTTTTGCGGCGATCAAATGCCGTCGGCCGTGAATCTGATTTGCCTCGGAACTTGAAAGCCGACCTTATCGCCAACCCGTGCAACAGATCTATACTACTTAGGACGATGGCTGGCATAGCACGCGATCGTACTCTCGGATTAAGAATTTTCTTTCTATGAAGTGTATTCCTCCCAATCGATGAATTCTAATTATTGACCCTTGATCTCGCCAATCTGCAGTAATCATCCACTGGAAATTCTCCCCGATAATCAAACATTCACGACCAATCGGCCAGCCCGACGTAACTTGCAAACGAGCACCTGCAACTCCCAACTCCCATCAAACTCCCACCAAAATTAATATGACAAGTGAAGAGAAAATCAAACAAAAGGAAAACACTCAAGTCATCATATTTCATTCTTTGGCATCTCCGTAGATACTCTCTTGCTCCCACTCACCATCCGCATCGTCCCCGGCCATCCCCTTCTGCTCACCGTGGCCCTCACGCCTGATCAGATCCTCCGAGACACATCGGCGATTGACATGGCCATTCAGGCGGCTCGGTGACAGGCGCAGTAACCCTCCTGCCTCCACCCAGGCAAGCCGCTTCTTGAGGGCCATCACCTGGCCCTCCAGCGCCTTGACCCTGGCCGCATATTTCTGGCCCATGGCGTCCATCTGCCGCACCAAGTCCCGGTAGTGCTGTCGTAACTGGTGTCGGTCTTGTCTTAGGTAGGCAATCTTCTCGTCCCACCGCTCTTGCAATTTTGTATTGTTGTTGTCGATGTGTTGCAGCATGGTGGAGAATTGGAAGATGTTGTCGTTGCTCAGTATGCCGGCTTGGTGGTACTGATTGATGAGGCTGATGCTGGCGATGAGGTCGTCGACGATGGAGTTTACCAGCCGTGTCTTGTCTTTCTCGTCGGATGTGTATTTGGCTTGTTCTACGCGGAGGACGGAGTAGCCAGGGACGAAGCGAGGGTTGCTGGCGTTGAAATTGAAAATACCGGGCTTCTCGGGAGGTTTCTCTGGCTCCGGGGTTGTGCGAGGGCCGGGCATGTCCATGGACTCGTCATTGCTGGACGGTTCTGGATTGGTGTTGAGCACCATAGTGGAAATGATGTGTAGTGCGGGTTATTAGCGAAAGAAGAGAATCCCAGGAGAGAAGCTGAGGAAAGAAGAAACGAGAGTTTAGGTCAGGTGGGATTCTTGGATCTCTTCTTTGGCATCAGAACGCGCTTTCATGTTGTGGGTTTGTGGATGGAGATGGTGTCAATCAAACATGGAAGGTGCATCGGGATAGGCATGCAAACCGGGTCGCTGTTTTCCTGGGGATTGTTTTACTGAGCGGGTTCCACGACTCTTTGTTCGACAGTAGAAAGAACCTTAATGCAGCCTGTATTTTGGACATGCTTTCAATTAGAAAGCTCGAACCACCACAAGAGAACACTGCCAATATAGGGCATATGGTTGTTGGAGAAGATAATTTATCCATTAAAATCAGCACTGAAATAGGGTTCCACCTCTATATATGGAAGATGGCTTCGTGCCGTAGTATGTAGTGAAGTGTGGCCTTCTGCCCCTCGAATTGAACCTGATGCTCCTGACTGGATCAGATATCGCATGACCTCCAGACGTCCACCTGATGTCCATATATCGTAGCCATATGGAGCTCTTATGGAGTACTGGTGTACTGGGTGAAGTATCGTAGTATTCAGCAGCATCTGTTCCCCCATGCAGGACTATGAAAGTCCTTGTTTGCCTGGTAAAAGATGTAGGTATATTTAGATTGCTCGGCCATTTCAGAAACGTGTTCAAGTTAAAGAAAAGACATAGGAGTAGCGCTGATATAACAGATGTAGAACAGGGCCAGAAGCGTTCCGGTAATCAGCTTCGGGAGAGGCAAGAGGAAAAATCTAATAGGGGTATAGGGTTGCTTATAGCGTACTGACAAAAGAGGCAAACACCCACGGTAATTGAGGTCTCCAACAGTGGGCCCAAAATACCTTTCTTATCGGGTATATCTTAGCAAGCTCATCTATAGCTTTCTAAAGAACTATAGCTCGGCTACAATAGCATCTCCTAGCTCCTTAGTACCCATCGTGCCCCCTAGATCCGGTGTCCGCAAGCCCTTATCAAGGACCTTTCGCACTGCATCTTCCAGACGCCTAGCTTCATTCTCCATATTCAGGGAGTACCGGAACATCAGTGCAACACATAAGATCATTGCGACGGGGTTAGCAATGTTCTTTCCAGCAATACTGTGAAACAGATTAGTATATCATACATTGCTACAAGTAACAGTGTTAAACTCACGTCGGAGCCGAGCCATGAGTTGGCTCATACAACCCGTACGGCCTTGTCTTAAGTGTCTTATCACCAGGCAAACCATTAAGACTGGCACTAGGCAGGACACCCAAAGTCCCAACAATCGAGCCCGCCTGGTCGGAGATCATATCACCAAAAGTATTATCAGCAAGAATAACACCATTCAGGGATCTTGGGTTAGTGGCCAGGATCAAAGAGGCAGAGTCAGCGAGTTGGTGAACCAGCTTGAGTTGTGGATACTCGGTGGTCATGGTCGTTTCGACTACACGACGCCAGAGGCGAGAGGAGGCCAGGACATTGGCCTTATCGAGGGAAATAACTGGCCAAGGTGGGTTGTGACGCAGAGCAACTTCTGCAGCTAGACGGGTGACTCGTTGGATCTCGGCTTCAGAGTAGCCCCATTCATCCATCGCTGGGAGAGAGTAGTATTAGCGAAAGGCCAGAAAGATGTGTAGACCTCCTTAGGAAGTGGCAAACCAACATACCATAAGTTGGATCCTCTACTTTCCTTCCAAAGTAAGCACCACCGCAGTTCTCCCTAACAACTACAAAGTCCACCCCTTCAGCTGCACCATCCTTCTCAGGCCCGAACAGAACCTCATGCCGAAAAGGGCTAAACTCCTTTGCAATCGACGCACTAGGGGAACTAGACGAGCACGGTCGCAGGTTTGCATAAATATCCATCGCTTTGCGAAGCTGTAGCAATCCACCCTCGGGGCCATCTAGACCTCGTCGAGCATTATCCCACTTGGGACCGCCAACGGCTGCAAAGAGAACAGCGTCCGAGGCAAGAGCTGCTTGCTTGACTTCATCGGTGACCGATTTCCCGGTTGCATCAATGCTGCAGCCACCGATCAACTCTTGTCGGAGCTCAAATTTGTGCGAAGGGCCTTCGAATGCTTTGAGCACTTTGACTGCTTCGGTCATGACTTCGGGGCCTATACCGTCGCCTGGTAGAACGAGGATATTGTGAGTTTGGGCCATGGTTGCGGCCTCTTTGTTTTTTTGTTGGGGCTCTTGTTTAGATGCAAGCCGAGGAATGAGATGAGCTTTTAAGCTAAAACCTTCTGTTTGATGTTTAAATGTACTCCTATATCGGGGTCGGTCTTCCAACCGAGTAATGCGGGGTTGAAGGTTCTCGGCTGTCCTCCGACGTGATGGTGTCCGAGATGCGGAGGTCTGTCGGTGTATCTATTGAAGATCATTCGCCTAGTATATATTTCAACATAGGCTATGTATATCAGAATAATCACTCTCTGGCGTCAAGGGAATAGGCTGTAGTCTTGATTATTTCAGGTTCTAGTCTAAGGACATAGTTCAGTGCTGTCCTGAGGCAGTAAGGTGTCGAGTATCCAGATAGAGCTCTCTAGGGCTGCGTTTGTGCACGTGATCTTGTACTGATGCTACCAACAAAGGTTGAAATCCAGGTTCATTCAGATTCATTTGATAAGATACATTACTGTCAGTCGACTTCAGATCCATGGATGATTAAGCATTCCAACTGTCAGCCTCAAGAATGCATATAAAGGCTTTCGTTGACAGCAAACCTTTCATCTGCGAAACCTTCTAGAACCTGCCTGCGGGGCTTACATCATACCATCTCCCCTCGTGTTTGCACTGTTTGTATATTCGCGATTTCTAATCCCCGCAAAAAAAGTCCATGGACCATCACAGTTCGCTGTACAGCACTACCTCTCATTAACATCATGTCGCGGATCGAGGAGCTCCCAGATGACTTCGATGAGTCGCTCAATCTCAACGAGGCGCCTCCCCGGGTCGCTCAGGATCTGCCGCAGCCTGGCTTCGACGCCTTCGCCGCAACCAACGAAGCGCCGTTCCCGATCAACGAAGAGAGATTGAAGGAGCTCATCAATGACCCTAATGCTCCTGGTATGCCCCCGGCCATGGCGTCGGTTAAGTCGCACTCCAAGGAGGAATTGCTGGATATGATGAACAAGACCCCGCTTTTCATGACGGACATTGAGAATGCGGGTGATGAAAGTATGTGAATCCTATCTCCCGCTCTTGTCGCTTGGAAATGAAAGTCTAATACTTCTGTCTTTCGTTTAGAGGGCGAAAATGTTCTTCTGGATGCACTTCAAGCTCTGCAAAACGAGGGTACTCGAGGCGAGGTCGCTCAAAGTTTTAAGGAACAAGGCAATGAAGCTGTGCAGGAAAAGCGCTGGATCGATGCCAAGGAGATGTACACCAAGAGTATTGCTGTGATCTACGCCAAGGAGGACAAATGGGACAAGCCTGAAGATCCCAAGGCAGAAGAGAAACTTCTGCGCCAGATGGAGGAATTATCGCACATCAACCGGGCCCTGTGCAACCTTGAGCTTGGTATGTTCGCGTTCAACTCGATCTTTTCGGAATTGCTGCTTACATGAATTCCTCTCACAGGTAACTACCGGTCTTGCACCCTTGACTGTGCCGCTGTTATCAAGCTCAACCCGAAAAACGTCAAGGCTTACTACCGCTCAGCAATGGCTCTGCTCAAGCTGGACAGGGTCGCGGAGGCCGAAGACGCTACCTCGCGAGGCCTGATCATTGATTCTTCAAATAAAGCGCTCCAAACCGCTGCTTCCAAGATTGCCGATCGCAAGGCCCAAGTGGAGCATGTCGCTGCCAAACGCAAGGCCGAAGAGGATCTTGCGCGCAAGCAGAACCTCGTCCTGAGCACCGCTCTGCGTGCCCGCCAGATCCGGACCCGCAAGACCGATCAGCCTCCAGACATGGAAGATACCAGGATACGTCTGGTTCCTGACCCGCTCTCGCCTGAGAGTTCGGTTGAATTCCCAGCCGTCTTCCTGTATCCGATGGATGCTCAATCTGATTTCATCAAGGGTTTCTCTGAGCTGCATTCAATTGTGGATCACCTGGAGTATATTTTCCCACTTCCATGGGACACTAAGAAAGAGTACACGATCAACAATGTCGAGTGCTTCATGCAAACCGTCACCGGCGGTCTCATCAAGGCTGGAAAGAAGCTACCCTTGTTGCAGATTCTTTCTGGTGGCAAAGTTGAAATTGTCGATGAGCTGGTCAGAATCTTTATTGTGCCGCTTTCCAAGACTGGTGCTTTTATCGCCGAGATGAAGGCCCGTAAGGAAGGTTGAGCTCGTGAGCTTGAGCGCAGTGTCGCTGACTTCAAACCTCTACGCTTTTCATTTCGGGATTCCCGATTTCCTCCACTACCATGGCGACGAATTTCTCGTGACCAAATAAGCTGTCCTAACGGCTTCTGTGCCAGTTCCGATCATTTAATATCGCTCTCGATGCTACAATGATCTGCCCTCCGTGGCACATCTCTCCCCGAAAGCATGCTGCTAGGGCATACCTGATACCCATTGCTTATTGACAGCATCTTGTATATAGAAATGCATTGATATTCGGTATAGATCAAAATCATGAGCCCTGGATAGAAAAGATTTGAACGAAGAATTCGTCTTCCTCCTCAGCTACCATTTCCAGCGCGAAGTGTCTTTATTCCAGTCGTCATCTTCCCATTTATCTGATGGGTCCGGTATAGCGAGCTCGAAAGTCGCTAACACTGCTCAGCGCTCTTAAGCCCGGCAATTTTCGAACCAGATATCCGAATTATCTAGTTCATGCTATCTTTAGACCATCAGCGTTGCAGGCTCCGTTAATCACTCTTACTTACCACTACCTAACTAACTAGTTAACTATTCGAGTCATGATTATTAACAATTTGAACTACATACTCCTAGGAATCCCCCGTGCAAATTAAAGAGCCGAGGCAGTCGACCAGAGAGCGTAGTTGGCCTGTCAAGGGGGAAAGGGCTGACCGTAGGAACTTTAGAATAAGTTAAGCCAGATTTGGAACAAGAGTCAAGATTGCCCAAACTAATTCTCGAAGATCTCTCAACAGCCAGTCTTTGATATCGTAAATCTCATTGTAAAAAGAAAGTGAATCGCCAGGTACCAAATCGGAAGAGGATAAAATACTGTGTATACTTTGCCTATCAAATTCCTCTCAAGGATGCTACGGCATTCTGACCTCCGCAGAAGAAAGAGACCACAAACATTGTTATAATATCTGCGCGACGAACATGTACGGTGAAAGATGATACAGATAAACGATATCAAGTTTCTTATTATTAATCTTCCAAATCAAGTCTTAGGGGAAGGGTAAAATACTTTCCGTTGTCTGTTCGCGCCGGGCATCTTTCTGTAGTCTAGTATGCATGTTACTAAGTAACCTGCTGCAGAAAAAGTTGGCTAAACAGCACATCTGGCTAACAGTAATATTACTTTATTTCAACGCTGGGTCTCTATTCTTTACTAGCCAACATTATATAGATTCGGAATGCATCTGTAAGATCTAAGTATACAGCCCTGCCTAGAAGCGATAAAAACGAAGATGGTACAGCACTAGGTGAGATTCCATTATTTTACTCAGTAAAATGATGAAGCTCCTTGCTCGAGACCATCTAGTACTTGCGGTTCTTGACCAAAGTGGCAGTATCAAGGACGGTATTGTTGCCACTAGCAACAAACTGAGTGGTCAAGTGAGTGCTGTTATGGACGGTGAACAAGCTCCAGCCATAGGCAGAGACGACCTTACGGGAAGTGGAGACATAAGGCGTGGCGGGAGTGTCCAGACCATCGTAGTGACCACCAGCACCATTGACAATGTACCAAGGGTAAGTGGGGTCGGCGTTGATCTCTTCAGCGGTACCATTCCAGACAGCGGCGTGGCGTTCATAGAAGTGCTTGTGGCCAGAAAGTACGAGGTCCACACCGTACTGATAGAGGACGGGCTCGAAAGCGGACTGACACTCGACACACTCAGGCGCACTGACATACCAGGGGCGGTGACCAGCAGCAACAACCCAGGGGGTCTTCTTGCGGTCAACTGAGGCGAGATCCTTCTTCAGCCACGCAAGCTGGGTGCCGCTAGGAGCGAAAGGGCCAGCATCCTCGGCTCCTTCACCTCCAGGCTCGTCAGCAGCGTTGGGATAGTCGGTCTCGGTGTTGAAGGTAACGAAGTGCACCGGTCCGTAGTCGAAGGAGTACCAGAAATTCTCCACACCGCCAGACTCAGCGGAGGGCATGTTCCAGTGAGCGCGATAACCAGTGAAGTTCAGCTGGCCAGGGGGGCAGATGTCCATGTTGCTTCCGTTGTCGCAGTTGGCCTCGTGGTTTCCTGGAATGAGGGTCAGCTATATGGGCAATGACAAGAATGATTAGTGATGAAGGGTAAACTGACCAGCGGCAACCATGTAAGGACGAGTGCTTGAAAGAACCTCAATCTCGCTGTAGAAATCATTGAGGATCTTATCGTATTCGGCACCGCCATCGGTCTCGTTAAGAGGAGTAACATATCCGCTAGTCTCTTCCTTGAGCCAAGCATCGGCATAGGCAAGGTCACCGACTATAGAAACATGAGCGAACGAAAAGACGAGATTTGTTTGCATGGGGACAACGAACCGTGCCAGATGAACTCATAGCTGTTCTTGAAGTCCGCCAGGGACTGGACGGTGGTCAATTGACCGGGCAAAAGAGGGTTGGAAGCACCCTTCCCGACGGTAGTGCTGAGACCATCGGGACCAAAGGTACCCATGTCGCCGACCATGGCGAAGTTGAACTCGACCTGCTCACCAGCGGGACGGGGGTCTTGAAGGTATAAGTCTGGTTACCGCACTGGGGCTGATAGTAATAAGTCGTATCGGGCTCCAGACCCTTGATGACAACATGGTTGTTCCAGGTGGCCGAGGTTGGGTAGGTGGTAGAGATATGGGAAGAGGCGAAACGGTTGAGCTTTCTATTATCTTTACCGAAGTAAACAGTAGGGTTTGCCAACTGCTCATTGGTATTCCAGCTGACGGCCATGCCATTATCACCCGCATAAGCCAGCCGAATCTGGATCGGTGCAGTCTTGGCATTGCACAGGGCTGGGTTGGCAGGGGGAGCCGCCAGAGCAGTGGCAGCAAAGGCCACCAAGGTCGCAGCTCTCATGTTGCTCATGATGAAATGCATGGTTAATCACAAGGGAGAGGAAATAAAAGCGGATGATCGGTCCAATTTCTACTCCCAGCTCAGTCCCAGACCAGGGGGGTTGAGCGATGGACCTGTGGTTTGAGGCATGACCGCATTCGGTGCTGGGACCCCGGATCCTACGCCTCAAAAGACCAATTGTGAAATGTTCTTAAAGGCCCGATGGAACGGATAGAACGGTGAAAAGACAGTCGACGGCCTCGCTTGAAGTAGTTTATATCAACAGCCAACCGTTGGCACGTGGTTGTGCACGTGGTTTGGATCAGGTAATGTAACTGTTTGGACTAGTTGAGCTTATGTCCGCCACCGCCCTGTTCTAGACTGCATGAACTCGAGGTTCAAACCAATGACTGGTTAGTATTTATTAATGTCGCCAATCTAAATAAAATTACCCCTGCCTAGAACGTAGTGGCATACGAGCATGGGAATGAATCTAGTCCCAATGCAAACCTATAGGAAAAAAACTCGACCGAGGACTCCGGTATACCCGACTATATGTTGTGATGGGTGTAGCGTCGTTGTGTCTACATTTTTGAATGGTTAACATCCTCCACTACCCTGCATCCAGGAGTAATATCTTCAAGAATGAGTTCCAAGTTTGCGCGGAGGTAAGGCTCTTAGTAGAAAAATAATAGAAAAAGAAGTAACCCACGTGGCGGCGACAGAACTTGGTATTGAGGTATTCACTCTACAGCGTAAATTTCCTTTTACGAACCCCACTGAGGAGTTCATTCACTATTTAAGCGATAGGCGAAAAGTGCCGGATCTTGATAGGGAATAGGGAATTAATTGATGGAAATAGTCAAGGTACGGCTATTCAGTCCGTAGTTACTCGGTACCTGACGTTCCTGACGACTTTGGTCAAGACCGCGGGAAGGTATCACACCAATAACCAACCAGATTCCGCGAGTGACACGCTTAGGAAGGAAAGCCCCACCTGGCATAGGAAATCAAGTCGGTATGTTTTTGCTGGTAGTGGCTAGTAGGGAGGCCGTAATATTTTTATTCAGTAGTTTGAATAGAACAGATGAAGTTCAGGGTGAGCGCCGCTTTAGCGTCCCGTGACCAGGGCAGGGTGAGTGTGTAATGGACAGGGTAAGAAAGCCGAGTAAGAGAGGGTGAGAATCATATTCCGCAGTATACTGCTATTGGCTCATATCCATCTTCATGGAAACTCCATCGATTTACACCCGCATCTACCATTGGATTCGCTTGGGGCAACGTCCGCTGGGTACTTAGGCATACGGTCTCGTGGGCCAACAAAGAATTGTGTCAATGACTGTTAGGAGCCAAGCGAGAAGGAAGCAAAAGTCCACTTTGGGTGCATCAATTCAACGTATCAAGTCTCAAGAGGAGAGAGGAAGAAGAAGAGGGCGATGGTGGAGACGAAGTCTTCTATAGGAGTTGACGGCCCGAGGCACGCGAAAACTGATTTCCCCTTTTGGCAATGCCCTTGACCCCGTCACGTGTGGGCAAGTCAATTCTCTTGGACAATCGGCCTGAGCCTTATCGTTATCGCAAGTACCCACGGCGACTAACTACCTATTCTTCGTCCACAACACCGGCGTCATCATCCCTCGAATTGTGCCACAACGCAGCATCCGAAATCTTAATATTCACGTGATCGGGGACCGCCTGACTTTCTGGATGGTAGCATGATTAAAGACAGTTCATGATATGTGTCGACCACCATCTACGCGTTTCCGGTGCTATATTCGCAGTATAATCCCGGGCTCGAAACAATAATTACGGATCTTTCGTCAGTAGGGAGTCTGACAGAATTGATATAGTTCAGGCCTTAGGAACCACAGAACTAAATACCTGCTATGGACCGTTCTAGGGCATTTATTCACACCGAAGTAGATTATGAAAATAAATCCTCTAGACGGTGATAATCAATTCATATCGACAGATTCTCGACTATACTCCCCTCGCGGACATGACACGCCTCAAAATCAACGCCAGAGAATTGACAAATTCCCGTCCCAACATATCCGCATGCCGTCCCTCACACTGATGCACGGCCATCCCCGACTTGCTTAGACTCGCCCATTTCCCCAAATAATCTCGCACCCAAACCTCTCTCTGATCTGTTACGGTCAATAATGGTTCCACTGCGAAGACATCTACCACACATCCGATCTCTTCGCTCGGCACATACTCGCCTGCGGCCCGGCAAAAGCCCGCCGTCACGTCGGTCACATGCGTCAACTCCTCCTTTTCCAGTCCCAATACTTTGACTCTCTCTTGGTCTGCCTCACCAAGAACAACATCTAGTGCTACCTCAGGGTCTTGATCCCTCAGCTCCGACATGAGTTGGATAGATCTTCTCTCCTCAATCAACTCATAGAAGTACCCAATCATCACCAGTGCTTCCGACCACGTTAGATGTCCCACCAGCGGGGCGATGTCCGGCGGCCCATCCAACGCTCCCAGAAACTGGACTTCTGCGCCAGATGCTTCTAGCCGTTTGGCAATCTCAAAGGTGACGCTGCTGCCGAGCGAGTATCCTGCTAGAGCATATGGGCCATGGGGCTGCGTGCGTACTAGGGCAGTGACGTAAGTGTCGGCCATCTCGGTGATGCTTGTGAAGAGATTTTCGCCAGGTTTGGTGCCGCGGGCCCGGAAGCCGTAGATTGGCCGGTCATGGAAGGCGCGAGCCAGGGCCGTAAAGATGAGGACGTTACCTGAGGCTGGGTGAACGAGCCAGAGCGGAGTCTTGGAGCCGTGTGGCTGAAGGGTAACCACCGGGTCGTATTCTGCATTCATGGTCTTGGTGGAGGTCGAGACGTGGCGGGCAAGGCCGGAGATGGTAGGGTCGGCAAGGAGATCTGGGAGAGTGAGGTGGGTATCAAAGTTCCGATGCAGATCTTGAGTGATGGTATAGAAGTCGAGGGAGGAGAGGCCAAGCTGGAATAAATTGGTGGTAACGCTGACATCGTGTGGATCGACAGCCAGGCGCGTGCACACCAGATCAAGGATGGTTTGCTCAGTTGGGGAGGAGGGTGGTTGTCGGTGGGCCTGGCGGTAGGCTTGCAGGCGAGCTGTATGAAAGGCTCGTTCACTGTCGAAGGTGCCGTTCTCGAAGAGGCGTCTAAAATGGGCGCGGGAGAGCTTGCCAAGGGAGGTCTTTTCAAAGTATTGTCGTGGAAGGGGGAGGATCGCGGCAGGCTTGACGTTTACCACGAGACTAGCGATACGCTCAATGGCGTCGGTGGTCTGAGCCCGAGCTTCGTCGTCATCCGAGCTATAGCTGGGAGAGTACACCACACAGTACGACTCGGTGACAGCGCCGGCAGGTCGGTGAGCAAAGACCAACGTGTAACTCGGCGTGAGGCCTGTAATTCGGGCCTGCTCAATGCCGTACTCCACCTCCACGGCGAAAATGGTCAGCCCGTTGATGAGGAGGGTATCCTTGGTCCGTCCGGTGATGTAGAGCTGACCGTGCTTGTCAAGAATGGCGTTATCTCCGGTGATGAACCACCCATCCGCCGTGAAAGCTGCACTTGTGGCTGCCGGATCACGATAATACCGATTGAACATGACAGGACCACGTAACTGCAGCATGCCCTCTTCATCCGCAACAGCCTCCATGCCATCCATCTCACGCACCACACGCATCTGCACTCCAGGAATGGGTAAGCCACAGGAGAGGAACTCCCCAGAAGCATCATACAGGCCGTCCAAAGTGTGGTCAACCAGGTCCCAGACCATACCGGCGCACGACTCTGTCAGTCCATACCCGGCGCGGATGAAGGGTTGGGCCCCGTACGGTTGCAGTGCGCGTGTAAGTTGCACCGCCATCTGCCGGACAGTGGCCTCTCCGCCGGAGAAGACACAGCGCAGGCACGAAAGGTCCCAGTTTGAACCTTCCTTGACAAAGTCTGGTTGGGACACCCGCTCGCATAGGAGGGCGAGGAAGAAGTTAGGAGCAAAGCTCAGAGAGACGCGGTGCCGGTCAACCAAGTCGAGGAATTGGCGCGGCTCCTTCAATACCTCCTCGGTGGCCACCTGAATTTGGTCTGCGCCTAGGAGCATGGCATGCAGATGCATCTCAACCAGGTTAACCACATGGTCAAGTGCAATCCAGCTTAGGAACACATCCTCAGAGGTGGCTCGACAGTGTGCAGCCTTACCGGCTGCCGCGGCCAGCATCTGGGGTTGTCGCAGGCACACGGCCTTGGAGAAACCGGTGCTACCAGAAGTGAGCATCAGCGCCCCGAGGTCATCATCGCGTTGGTTATGTATCACAGACGGAAGGGTGGTGGCAGTCTCAGCATGGAATGTAGGTTTCTGCACAAGATCATCCACACGATACAGGCGATGAGCCTCGACACCTTTGAAGGCACACGCCATGCGGTCATTGGTAAGGATGACCGGACCATCCAGCAAGCGGAGGATATGCTCTGCTTGAGCAATGCGTCTTTCGTTCGACACTGCCAACTTAGGTACAATACAAGGTACATAACCTGCGACTGTAGTAGCCCAGAACCAGCGGATATTCTCCTCGTGTGAGTCAAAATGTAACAAGAACACGGTATCACGCTGCAGACCCGACACGGAGGTCTGTAGCCATGCTGCGTCTCGGCAAGCTTGATCGAGTAGCTGCCGGTAAGAGATTTGCTCTGGGGAGCTCTCCGAAGGACCATGTGCTTTGTAGAATGTGATCCCTGCTTGGGTCGCTGCTGCTCTCTGAAGGAGCTCTAGCAGGCTAGTCGCTGCAGGGGATGGGACCATGGGGGAGTAGTGCTTCAGTGTTTGTCTGGGCCTCCTGTTTCGCTAACCCGACATTGGTCAAAGAAGGCTCTACGAGGGAATGAGACAACATAGCGAGAATGATTGATTTGAGAAAAGACGGATAGTTGGGGTTGCATTATCTCCAGGTTTTCCACGCTGCATTAATATTCCATTTAGCCCCTCTTCTTCCAACTCCGAGCATGATTAAAAGTATGTCTATTTCTTGCTCTACGGGCGAGGTTTCACTAATGCTGGACTAGCATAGTATCCCTGCCACTGGGCCCCAAGTCCGATCACCTAAAGAGGTATTTATCATTGTCTAATCCCACTCATTGTTCTTTCGTCTCTATTGTCCTCACTGTCACTACGATGTCGAAAATTATGACCTCCGACTCCGCTGCCTTGGATTCCCTCACAGTGACGGAGAGAGCGGAATGGTCCGAGTCTGTGAAACCCGTCGTGTTGGGCCTCAGCATTGCCATGTTGATTCTGGCAAACCTCGGTGTCTTGCTGCGTATCTTGGCCCAAAAGCGTATTTTAAAGCGTGTTATGGCAGAGGACTACTGGCTGGTCCTCGCAGTGGTACGTTCCATATGGTTTTCTGTCTTTTTCCTTTCTTCTTCTTTGGTTTCCATGGCATGACTATTGACTGATCCATCCATTATCCAGGTCTTTGCCAACGTGGTTTCAGTAGCTACTATAGTAGCAGTGCATTATGGTCTTGGATATCATTTGTTCCGAGTCGAGGCCATGGATCCTTCGGGCCACGCACTCGTAACAATCTTCTTGTGTGTCTGGCTAACGGCTACCTTCAATGGACCGTCCATGCTGGCCACCAAGATTGCCTTACTACTCTGGTATCGCCGATTGTTTATCGTCCAGCAGTTGTGGTTACGGATCTTCTGGTGGGTCAACATGGTATACATTGTGCTCTGGGCCATTGGTTCAACCATTTCCTACATGTTCTCCTGCGTACCGATTCAATATTACTGGGAACGCTTCGACCACATATCCACTCTGCACGGCACTTGCCGCAATACCACAACCGCCGACGGTCTCCCGTTGATCCTGGATTTGATATCCGACGTGGCCATTATGGCCCTTCCAATTGCCACCATCGCCACCCTGCAAATGCCCCTGGCTCGCAAGGTCGCTTTGATGACTGTTTTCTCAGTTGGGTTAATGTACGTTGCGTTGCACTCCGCCCCCGGTTCTCTGCATTCCCTGCTCCCGCCAACCACACTTGACCCCATGAGCGTGCTGGGGGCAAGCCCCAGATTCGCAAGCTTTTTTGGGCATCTTTCCATCAATGGATAGTGGGGGCCAAAGGATTGCCCCCTCCGGGAAAATCTCCCTTTCCGCCCCCACAGTCCCACAGTTTAACTCCACCAGACTAACTCATCCCAGATCGGTCGTATCGGCCGTAGCCCGCGTCGTCGTGCTCTATCTGGCCACGAACCTCCACTCCGATTTCACTTATGCCGCCGCGCCATTCGAACTCCTCGACGTGATCCAACTCAACATGGCCATCGTCTGCGCCACCGCCGTGCCCATTATCTCTTGCGTGCGGCTGGCCTTTCGAGAAGTCCGCACGACCAACCACTCCTCCACTGGCATGGTCTCCCACAGTCATCCCTACAGCCCGTCTTCGCACTGGGCTCGAATCCAGCGGGAGGAGTCATCTAGTAGTACGGAATTGGTGCAGATTGGCCATTCCAGTGCGAAATGCACCTCCAAGCTCGAATCACAAGGGCCCACGCCAATGAAGGGGATTATGGTTCAAATGGATGTGGATATTCGGTGAAGGATCTCGCAATCCCTGTCAGATTCCTGGATAATACAGCTGCTCCCCATTCCTTTGGAACTTTCTCTTGATGTCTTTGAAGATTTCTCATTGTCTGAGGCAGCCAAGCGCGGAAGGAAGCCCTCGATATCCGTGACATATCAGGAAATCAAACATTCAAGGCTGGCCAGAAGGCTTCTACCTAGACCGATTGACAATATAAATTACGGGCAAAAAATAGCTAGCAAATGACGCCTTCGCTTTGTGTACGATATGGGACCCTGGTTCTGGCCTTAAGGGTCTAACGAAATTGCAATTTGTCTTTCTACACGTGCATGCTATTTTCCTTAGCTAGTATATCTCAACAACCTGTACTTCGCACTTTATCCAACTAATTCAGAAATTCTCTTTTCCTGCGAATCCTTTGCGCCCCGAGGACAATCTGGTGGCACACCACCAGATTATTCTTGCATTAGAATCCACAAAACTCATCCCTTGCATCTTCGTAGTTGTCTCGCCGAATTCCAAGGCCCCCTCCACCTCCCATTTTTGCCCGGTCCGTCGCTGAATATCGAACCACAAACCCTTCAAACTCTCAACATTATGTCGATAGTGCTTCTTTTCCAGTAACCCGGTCAACTCATACTCCCCTGCCAATACACTTCCCATTTGCCTTCCACACAAGATGATACCCTCTTCATCTCGGCACAAACCAATTAACCGAAGGACTGACTGTACCTGTCCCTCATAATCCCAGAAATGCAGCAATGAGCCTGCCCATACTACATCAATCTTTCCGCCCATAATTTCTACAATCGGAGATGCTTCCCAATCGGCTTCGTCAATTCCCAAGTCCGCTGCCAGCAGCGTAGCAGGAAATTTCGTAGTATCATCGCGGAAAAGTTTGTAACCGAGATCAAAAAACCCCGGTTCGAGATCAAACCCATACAGATTCTGGGCTGGAATATTGGCACAGTTCACTAAGTGTCGGAGCTCCTGGCCGACACAGCATCCGGCATCCAGGAACGCCCTCGCGGATTGGGAACGAAGCCGGGCGAGGACTCGTGGATAGAACGGGAGGCGCGAGAGGTGGCAGCTTATGAACCGCATTTGCCCGATGCAGGGGTATGGGAAGATTTTGAATGCTTCATCTCGCTGATTGGTTTTCCTCGTATTTTAGTGCGATGAAAGGAATGCATGTGCAGCAATTGTCTCGGGGGGATCGGGATGGGGGCCAGCCCCCAAATAAAGGTGGGAAACTTACGAGAGCGAGGACATGAGGAAGAACCTCGTCAGGTTGTAGACCGCCATATTTTTCCAAAAGAGATTGGGCCTCGGGGTCGATGGATTTGACGTTGGTTTGGTACCATCCCGGGGTTGTTGTCGTGGTAGTAGTCGACATGTTGGCTGGAAGAGGACTCCGAGTCTTTTCAAGGTATACTCCGTCGATCTCACGGAGGAATAAACTTTGTCCACTGTATGGTCAATCAATCGAGTACGAGGCAAGACATATTCGTTCTTTATAAATTGCACGATCCAGGAGGTGTAGTAAATGTGGTTGGTGTTGACACCGACGGGTCGATGGCGTTACATACGAAGCTTAGGCCGCTAAGCTTAGCCCATGCCGCGGGCTTTTCACTAACGCACCTGCTAATGCATCGGTAATGTATCGCAATCCTCGAAGGGTCAGTCTTCCTAGAACACCCTTGTCACCACGGGCGAAGCCGTCAATTCAATTTATAGGTTTCTCTCCAGGATCCAGGGTTACAATCTGGCTAGTTCGTTTCAATTGAATCCCCTTCCTCCCAGCAAGCCTCTACAATCGCCAATGCACTTCCCCCGGTCGCCTCACTCCAACCCACGTAAATCGCGGATCTGCGCTATGGAGCAACGCCCGCCACGCTGTTTCATCCCGCTCCCGCGCATTCAACAGTACCATCATATTCAAATCCATGGCGCTCTCTAGCCTCCTCTTCCACATTGGCTGCTTCCGATGCTCCAGGGCATGCTCATGGATCAATACGCGCGTTCCTTGACGCATCCCGGGGATCAACCCCTTCAAAATCTTAATCGCATGTGCATCTCCCCAATTATGCAGTATATGTCTTAGGTAGAATACAGCAACATCGCGTAGTGGTTGCGGGGTGAAGAAATCGTGCACGAGGAACTCCACACCTTTGTCTGAAGATTGATCTTGTGGTGCCCGTATAATTACCTCAGGGAGGTCTTGGACGATATAGCGAAGTTGTGGATAAATGGTTGCAGCGGCGAGGGCGATCGCGCCGTGTGCGCCGCCTACATCAACGAAGAGCGAGCCTGGAGCAACAGAGGTCAAAAACGGACTATAGGCTTCAAGAAAGGCGGCGGGATGAAAAGCAGAGCCCGAGGTATAGCCGCGTTTACTGGCAGCAAAGGTGGCAGCTCTGTCGGGGGATTGTGCGAGAGCCTCATAGAGTGTGAGATTGTTGTTGGCGAGAGCGAACCCTGATCCGATATTGATTGATTAGTAGGGGCTCGGAGAGGTCAGAATATACTTGTCTCGGAGCTTTCTTCGAGCCAAAGGTTGTCAATTGCCTGCATGACACGAATAGATGAATAGGACAACCTGGCCGTCTTCCGTATAGTGTCTTCCTTTTCCAAAGACACATGATACTGATGAAGATGTATAACTTGGCTTGGTGGCCTCTGTGGACTTTTCCCATCCTCCAATCTTCATTGAGAGAGGCATAAAGGGCGAGACTCACCGATTGAGAAGGATCTGAAGAGCCGGGAAACCGTTTCAACGATTCGATTGTCTATGTGCATGATTCTCAAAATTAGCATCATTATAGTTGACGGGTCATTGGATGCAAAAGGGGGACTAACTCTCGTCGCACCAGGCCACATATTCTGGCAGGTTGACCCGATCCAGCCATGAATGCCTTCATCGCGAATAAGCATGCTGGCCCGTGTGTGAACCACCTCATCCTCGTGGGGTTCGTCGAATACTCGGATCGTCATTGCGTGCCGGAGGAGACGACGTACGTCTGCCTCAGGTAGCCCACATTGTTCGGCTAGGACCGCAAATGTGGTGGTCCCGCCACCGATGGGGACAAGCTTGGCGATATTGAACTGCTGAATAAAGTGCAGCGACACTAGATGTGCATGCTGGAAACAACACGAATGGTCAGATGGTCGAAACCAGGCGATAGGCCCCAGAGAGTGGGACAAGGGGAAAAGAGCTAAATTGACTTACTGCAGCATATGATCGCAAGAGATCCGCCGGGTCAAGAAGAAGGTCCTGGATCTCACATGCTGCATGCAGGAGCGCATTTCGCGCTTCGTCTGCCGCTGGAGGTAGAGCTATTGATGGGAGATAGTCTGCCTCGAAGGAGGGCTCTTCGAGGCCATGCTGGGCCAGTAAAGTGCGAAGCTCCTGCGTTGATTCGGCGATAGTAGTCGCCAGAGACTCGAGTCGTGACGGGGCCATGCTATTCTTTTGATCATTTGCTTCAGTTACACGCGGTAATGAAGGGTCAATGAGAGATGCAGTAGATGAAAGGCAAGGATGCCAGCAGGGATGCTTGAAACTACTAGGGCCAAATACAAATCCGTCTTACACTGTTGCCTATCTCGAGCACGTGCCATAATGCTCGGTTGCAGCCCGTCTTTTAATGTGCAATGGAAAAATACTAAGCCTGTAGGCGCGATGTGGGACTAGGTTTCACTAGCTGGTCTGATGCAGACGGCTGAAAGATACCTCTATTTTTCTGGCAGGCCCGATGGACTTTAGGCTAGAATTCTATATAGGCAATTTTGCATGGTCTTAACGACAAGCCGAAGGGGATCTAAACTGCAATAATGGCTGCACCCACAAGAGCCAAGGCACTTGCCAGATAGTACTTCTGGCTGTTCGCCCCCTTGATGGCTGCTCCGCTGGACGTGCTGCTAGCGGTCGCGCTGGTAGTCGTACCGCTGGTAGTCGTGTTTGTGCTGGTGCTGGTGCTGGTGCTGTTGGTCGCCGTGACACGGAAGTAATTGGCAGCAACGGGTGCTCCCAGGCCAGTCTGATTGATAAAGGTCTCCAGTGGGAGGTTCAATCGGTTGAGCGGGGTTTGATCATTTGTCTCCACGAAGGACTGATAGCGGGGAGGTATAGTAAAGTTGGAGGGCTGATTGAACAGGAAGAGGGTGTAATTGTGGGTGCCAGACTTGGGTTCAGGACCAAGGTAGGTGGCAATTACCTTCGCCTTGCTCGTACTGTTGACGTTTGTGGTCAAGTTGGCGACGACAGTGTGCAGGATTACTGAGGGAGGGCTGGTATTGTTCCAATCCGGATCAACCATCAGCATGAGGTAGGGACCAGTGCTGCTCAGTCCCATGTCATGCAAGTGCGGCTGCGGCGCATCTTTGGAGACTGGAGGTTGGGGCTTTTGTTAATTGGAATAGCTAAACGTGGGAGGACCCGGGTGTAAGGGAGGGGGTGTTTATGCATACTGGTTGCGTTTAGAAATTCACCGGGTTTAAAGCTGACCTCGGTCGACCCCACGGAATATGTGAGGTTCAAGACGGTCGATGGCTCGCCAATGACAGCAAGCTCAGGAGGAACTGTGCTAGCAGATGATGCAGTGACTGCCGCTGCAAAAACCGAAAGAGCAAGAGCGAGACGCATTGTGGCGGCGAAGTAGTCAACAAGGGACTGATGGGAAATAGATGGATTGGAAAGTAACAATGAGAAGCAGGAAATAAGGGAATAATAAGCACGCAGAATTCAGACTGTGTAAAGTTCGCAATGGGTTTAAATAGAAGCCCCTACCCCTTTTGCTGGTATCAAACCCTTTGCCGATATGGAGAGACAGAGTAATGGCTAGCTGCGTCAGTAGCTTTCAGTTGGCTGGCCTCTCTTTGACCAGGCCGGGGGGAATTAGCGCGCAGTAGTTTGATTGCTGATAGATGATTCGGATCCTTTACGATGGACAGTCCTATCGGGGTGCGTGCTTCTAGAATTTGTCTAGAGCTCCTAGAGTTAAGCTGCTCTGTCTAAACAACACTGGGACAGGGAATCTTGGCGGCTGACAAGATCCAAAGGGCGGCGGCACCCGCCAAAAGCCACACGGATCCTGCTTTTCATGGGGCCATGTACGTCGTATGGACTATGGAGGGTTACTTTAGGCCCGCCGGGCCGCCGAGCATGCTAGGCGACCAGCGCTAGCCTTCTCCATCGTCATTGGTAGGCTCCAGGTTGGAAACAAAGAATGGTGACTGGAGCATGGACCTACTACGCGTAGGCCCACCACAGCCAAGCTGATTCCCAGCCAAGCTAGATCTCTCAGCGGGGCCAGAAAGGGCCAAGCAAGTTAAGCAACAACTGGACCCAGATCCATGTTCTCCACCCTCCTGCTTCTCCGACTTTAGTTGGGTCCTATGACACTAGACCGGGGGAATATGAACAATTATTCGGGCCGGAAACAATAGGGTCAATGGGGGGACTGGTAAGCAGGGGTTTCTCGGTCTGAGGACACAAATGAATTCATTTCGGATTAATGTACTAATCGCGACCGAACAGGGATTCCTCGTCAGGCGGCGTGATGTGTTCCGAAACACAGCCTGGCGAATGACGAGCCGCAACCAATTAGAACTCATAGTCATAAGTACGCGGCAAGCGATACTAACCTAGGGAAATTTATCGCACTGTAGCAGGATAGGTGGATATCCGAAGGGAGAAGACAGGTATTATTCCTTTTTCTCCAAGATTGGTGATGTATTTGAGCCCCACCAGCAGGCTCCCAGCGAGGGGCCTTTTCTTCTCTCATTGGTGCACCTATATCCGTGCCTTTCTGCCCACCCAAACCGCTACCCGTTTTGGGTGCGCCACTACTTCTTCGTCATCACAACTTCTTCGTCACATTTTGAAGAAACCATACAATCGGCTAATTCAACCACACAACATGCCTAAATCACTCGAATTTGATGCAGATCGCCTAGCAGAAGCCTGCAAAGCCGCACTGGCACAGAAAAAACCCAATATCGCCAAGATTGCGCGTGAATTCGGCGTGTCTCGTACTAGCCTGACCAGTCGCGTCAAAAAAGCCAAAACGCCTGCTATACCTACCCCATCGGCTTGTAAGGCCCTCCTGCCTTTCCAGGAGAAGGCCTTAGTCAATTGGATAGTCAAAATGTATAGCTGGAATCTTCCACCTACTGCAGGGCTTATCCAGGCGTGGGCGAATCATACACTCGCGCGCGGGGGCCGGCCGGATAGGCAGGTTAGCAAGATGTGGGCGTATCGCTTTGAAGCACGTCTCCCGGAGCACCTAAACCTAGCCCCAGTGAAGCAAAAGACTAAGGAACTAAAGCGAATCCAAGCCGAAGATGCAGGGTTTCTTCAGCATTGGTACGACCAGCTAAAAACTCTTCTCCATAATGTTCCCGCACGGCTAGTATACAACTTCGATAAATGCGGCTTCCAACCTGGTCAAGGGCGATCGAGAAAGGTGCTTGGTTCTAAATCATCTTGCCCTGATCTAGCCGAAGCTGGGCGAGGCGAAACTATCACCGCGGTCGAGTGTATTAGTACAGATGGCTGGCTTATAGACCCGCTCTTTATATTCAAGGGTAGTGGGAAAAACTTCATAGAGGCCTGGTTCCACGGTAGCGAAAATCTACCATACGAAACTACTACTGCACTATTACCAAACGGGTGGATTTCTGATGAATTAGCCTTATACTGGCTAGATGAATTTATTATTCAGACCTATCATCGTGTAGGGCGAGGCGAAAAGCGCTATCTTATATTCGATGGCCATGGTGCACACCTTACCCTCGAATTTCTTACGAAATGCGAGGATTATAATATTATCCTATTCGGTTTCCTACCTCATTCAACACATCTTTGCCAACCACTTGACGGCAAGCCCTTCTTGAATTATAAGCAGCAATTTCGGCTTATGAATAATGAGCTATCATTCTGGGGTGGGCGGCCGTACGGGAAATCGGAGTTCCTACAGATTATCGAACCAATTCGCAAGAAGGCCTTTTCGCAGCGAATTATTCGCGAATCGTTTAAGGATCGTGGTATTTGGCCAGTTGATGGTAGTAAGATTATCGAAAATCTTGCTAGTCAACTAGTAATTCCTGATCTTTACGCACCAGATCTCCGGTCGGCTACAGTTTCAGCTACACTATCACCACCACCACCACCAAATCTCTCTTCTTCTAGTATGGAAAATAGCCCTCCAAACACTATTAAAGCACTTGAGAAGAATCAGGCGAAGATAATTAAACATATCGATTCTCTCTCGCAGAAAGCGCAGCGAGATCTTACCAAAATTTTCTTACACCAGCGGGAGAAGCTTGAAGAGCTTGCTATGACCCAGGATACAATTCAGCGAATCAGAGCCGCGCAAGAACCTCAACGTCGTCAATATACTAAGCGGCAGATTAAACCGCTTAGCCAGACCGGTATATTAAAGCCTCGCGATGCAAATCGGTCAATTCGCATTAGGAAGGAGAAAGATGCAGCCGCCGCGGAGAGGAAGCTAGCTAAGCAGTTCGAAAAGTTATATGGCTATAAACCTACACAGCGATCGGAGGAGAGTATTCAACAGGCAATGGCCAAT
This sequence comes from Penicillium daleae, assembly GCF_028827525.1. Lineage (NCBI taxonomy): Eukaryota > Fungi > Ascomycota > Eurotiomycetes > Eurotiales > Aspergillaceae > Penicillium > Penicillium daleae. The sequence continues at coordinate 4,372,095 of NW_026623153.1, forward strand.
GAGATTGCAGGGAGAGAGAGGGGAGACCTTTTTTTTGTTGATAATTAGCTAATTGTGTGGTTAATTGTATGGTTTCTTCAAAATGTGACGAAGAAGTTGTGATGACGAAGAAGTAGTGGCGCACCCAAAACGGGTAGCGGTTTGGGTGGGCAGAAAGGCACGGATATGATCTGCTTTCCTCCTTACCCTGAGTATGCATGCTACTTGTACTTAGATCTCCCTTCATCGTCTTTCCTTCTTTCCTACCCCACATGTTTAGTTCTTCCAGCAATGTTACTTTCTTCGGTCGTTCTCTTCGTATCTGAGCAATAATATCAGTGATGCTGCTGGTATGATTTAACTGCTACAATTTAGGCCACTGGTGCAACATATTCGGGAGAGTGCTCACGCAGAGTACTCCTGTCCGACAAAGACGAACTTCGGCCACGACCGGGCCTTATTCTTGGACGTAATAATTTTGCTGTTGTCAACCTTGACCAATAGATGACAAGTCGGTCAAATGATTGAAGTGTACTGGTTATGACGGACTTTCTAAATGTGGTCTGCCCTGTATAGGTGGACAGAGGATTGCGAGTTTTTCTGATAACAAGGTTCAACGCTCGTGTCGGGTCCTACATTGCTTGTCTGTCGTGTTTAAGCAACCAATGAATACAAACCGAGGTTAATCAACCTGATTTCTTCAAGTCTTATCAGACACGCAATACACACAACATCATCACCATCATGCCATCATGTCATCATGCCATCCTCGATTCCCGTCTATTCAGGTTGGATCACTTAGTCTTTCTGCCGGAGGAAGCTGGGCACCTGCCTCTTACCTATCTCAAAACTTGTTGAAATATTACGGCGCTTTACATTTTTTCCATCGGAAGCAGCTAGAAAGCTAATAATCAATACGATCTTCTAGGATCAGCCAAGGCCTACAGCTTAGCTAAGTGGATATGAGACTCCGATACCGTCGACCTAGTTGTGTGCATCTCACTACATTCTCTGTAAGCCTGCTATTTGAATGATGCAAGGACGTTTATGTCGAATGGCCTCGCTACGGAACGACCGACGAGGCAAAATACCTTGCTCAAATGGCTAAGGAAAAAGGCGTCTGAACAATCTTTGGCTTTGGATCTCTCATCAGCCATGTCCACTCTACTATGAAGGAATACTTGACAGTGGCAGGATTGGCTGGACTCTACCTTTCGCACATCATTTTCAGCTCCACTTCCCTAGAGACGGGGAACCGACTGGACAAGCCGCAGAGATTTGGATAATGATGATGACTCGACCTCGACCGTTTGGTCATGCATGCGCTCGTCCTTCTTTGCCCTGCAGGTTTGCTGATTGCAGGCCCAGGCCTTTGTTTCTTTCTTCTTGTAGGCCTATATAGGCCTTTCCCTTCTTCTTTTCCTTCTTCGTCTTCTGGTTCTCCTAGATAGACCAATCTGACTTCGTTCTCCCCTGCTTCCTGTGTGCTTGGTGTCTATGACACCATCAAATGAAAATCATGATTAAGACCGTGATAAACCATTGATATCATCAATTCCTACCGACCTATCAACCTAACAACCTTCTTGGTCCTGAAATCACATCTGTTGTATCCAAATTACAAACGCGCAATAATGCATCACGTACAGAAGACATAAAAGTATACACAGAAAACCTAGTGCAATATCTTACTGGCGTAATGGAATTAGATATATTATTTGGAGAAGATCCTACAAGAGATTTAGAGGGTTTGTTGCCCGATTATTTATATGGGATGCAGAAAATAAACTCAAGCTTATATATGTTTCTTCGCCGGGGAACGCATGTCTTGTGGGCATCTCATAAACAGGATACTGTCGTACCATCATCTACAACAGCCGAATACATATGGCGCAATGAGTACTGCGTCCGAAGAATGATAAAAGTTGGCTAGATTGGCCAGAAATCTTAGGCTACGACCCCTATTGAGCGAAGACAAGAACTTTGAAGACAATACCCATTGCCATTTTCTTGCGATTCGGATGATGCGACTGAACCAGTTACGAGCGCAAAGATTTATCCCAAGGTGGCCTGGATCAGTACTCGTTACCACCAGGTACAGAATATCCTGGGGAATAATCTTATGGAAATAGTATATGTCCAGCAAGGATAACACAGTGGATATTCTGACGAATTACACAGCAGTTTTGAAGACGATTAAGAGAGATTACTTTGAATATGAACGTCATTGGATTAATGAGCCAAATTACAATAGTTTGAGTTACAGATTATTTAAACAGAATGATTAAATAGAATTTCCGATCACTTTGCCTCTAGTCCTGCAGGGGCAATAGTAGATATAGTAGAGATTTCCCTTCAGGAGATCTCCGTTGGTGGATCTTGCCATGATGAAGGTTTCCCGGACCAGCGTTTGCAGTTTTCTTTGAGGGCCATTTAGCTCTTTCTTTCTTTCTTTCTTTCTTTCTTTCTTTCTTTCTTTCTTCTCCTTGATAGATAAGCTCGTGTTTTTCTGGTTTCTCCCTCTTCGGATTCTTTGCGTCAACACATGAGCCGTCTTCAAATTTCAGTCATGTGAAGTCAGAAGTTTACTACTTAACTTCGGACATCTCCAACTCTCATTCTAGTCCCTCTTACTCCCCTCACTCTATATAAATATAGGCTATTGATCCTTTAGGGTAGTTTGAAGGGAGACAGTAACTAGGACGCTGGAGTTTGTGTTCCCTTGGCCCTGTTTTGAAGATCTATACTAACTTCCGAATAGTTTGTCCAACTTGCAAATGAATACTCGAATGGCCCCTTTTCCAGCCAAAAGTCATACACGATTTCGATCTCTTTGAGGGTCCTGAGTTCATAGAAAAGATATTTATCTCTGAAATCGACGAGGAGAGCAAGGAGTATAGCTTCGCCAATGCGGACGAGACAAACGATTTAAAAACTTTAACTGAGATCCAAAAGATGACCGAAATGGAGCTCGTGTTCAGTAAATACGCTCAGGCTGTCATTGAGGAAATTCGCAAAATTCAAGGTGGTCGGCTCTCCTCCTTAACGGCAGACGATATCTTCCCCCGTCAGGTTTTCCTGCTCAACACTATAATCGTGAACGCTTCCTTGCCCAAGCCCCACCTCAGGCTCATCGCAAAATCTATATTAACAGAATAGCGCTATGTGTGACGAATGTGTGTATGCGGCTGGATTCGAACCCGCGACCTTGGTGAGTTGAAGCAGAGATCTGATGAGATTAGGAAGGAGCGACAGAGGGCTCGCAGGAAAGGAAGGAACGAAGGACGGAGGTAAACAAAAGGGCTCATCGCGCACCTTCGTAGCTTTCTCTTCTTCTTCTTCTTCTTCTTCTTCTTCTTTTCTCTAGACTTAGTTTCTTCGTTTGAATGCACCAGAATCTACGCTTTCTTATCCTTTCTGATTGTCTCGTGACACTATGGAAACAATTTTGAAGTCTGCTCAAGGGAACGAGAACACCACACCCTTTGTGTGACGAGCAGGAGGGATAGCAAGGCAACTGGTCAATGAGTGTTTGGGTGTTTGATGGAACTGGGAGTTTCCGACACGCATCTTCTTCTTCTTCTTCTTCTTCTTCTTCTTCTTCTTCTTCTTCTTCTTCTTCTTCTTCTTCTTCTTCTTCTCTAGACTTGATTCTTTCGCAGATAGCACCGAATGGAGGCTTCCGTCATCATCTCGCTTGGCTTGTAACAAGGACCAGGTGTGCTGTTTAGCCGAGGTCTACTTAGCCCTCGATTTGCCCTTCTTAGTTATCCTAGAGGGTTGAACATGTGATTTTTCTTGCTTCTGACTTGCTTTGCGTAGCAGCAAGATTCGCCGTCTGTAATTGTGGTGGATTAGACCCGGCCGCAAAGAAACTTTTCGAGAAATACTCGATTACACTGGATGTGTAATTATTCCGATTACAGCCCTTTCTACCCAAAAAGAAAATTCTACCCATGGCCAGGACAGCCAGCTCGGCTACCTGGCTAGGAACTACGTTACTACTATTTGGGCCTAGTCATCGTGACACCATTAACTAAGTAGTAAGGCTACGGTTCACTGTCAGGCTTCATTGCCCTCTAGAAACCATAAGTTCTTAAATAGCATAATGGAGGATATCATAGTAATAAAATACGTATACCTAGTCAATAGCGACTTCCTCCCCCCGAGCTATGGCCCCGATCAGACCACCGCTCCCCAATTATAGAGACAGGCCCGCCAGTTATATATATACACGGCTTTCAGTATCTAGATATACACCACCGGTGTGATTGATATCCCAGGGATTCTGTACTAGAAGAACCACAATCCCACGGCCTCCGACATTCTCGCAACCCAAAGTATCTACGGCATCGTCTCTCACACAGCAGACACGAGTAATCTTATTTGGCCGAAGAAGTCTAGGGCCCTTGATGGGGGTTGCTGATTCTATAGGCGGAAATACCGTGTGTCTAGCGGGTTTCTGCATGAAGCGATGCCGAAGGACTGGCGCCAAGATCACCCAGAAGTGAATGATCAAGAGTGGGCCCACAACTTCCCCAGACGTCTGCGCCAAGGAAACTACCGTCATTCGATCATATTTATCCGGAAGTATGGGTTAAGCGATTCATTTAGCTCTTCTTCAGGTCCCGGTAAATGCGGGGATAAGCATCTGCACAGGCCTGTTTGGGGCATTTTTGCCGGCACGTTCAGGGCCCAAGACGGAGGTTCCTCCGCCATGAGGAATTGAGAATTGTCAACTTCGAATTGAGATCACTTGAGCCAAAGTATGATGATGTTATTTATTGGAATCGCTACTCTAGTTTAAAATTTATGATTCACATGAGTTTATTGGGAATGGCGACTATTTGACAGGGTCAACTTGTTTGAAACATGTTTATCAGCCTTAATCCAACTTGAAACGTTCGGGGCTTTGGACGGCCAAGTCTCCTGGTTCCTCATGACCCCCATCACGGACGAAGAACCCATTTTGGTCAAAAAATTCCTATTACGTCTTTTCACTTTCGATAATTCCTTCAGATTAAGACTAGCTCAGCTCGATAAATAATACCTTTGGGCTGGATGGGTCTCTGTCTATAATAATCCTGCGTAGAAGATGGCCCCTGAAGGTAGGGTCCAGTAAAACACCTCGTAAACATGAAATTGAAGGCTAAATGATCATAGTGCCTTGTTGTCTTTGGAATAGCCGCGACTACTACGCCACGGGATAATAGTCCGAATCTATGTGGATAGTAGTTGTTCCTAGCGCCCGGAGGAATTATTCAAGGGACCTGGTAGCTGAGCCCTTCCGTTTTATAAAGGCCAGACAATGCCAAATTAGTCGAGCTTTTTGTAGAGACACGGACAAAACATATATCTATTTGCCATCAAATCAAACCTTCAAGATGGTTCATCTATCCGCTCGCTCTCTGCTGTTGGCGGCCGGTATTCTACCCAACCTGTACGTACACAACTCGGGTGCAGGAGACCACGATAATCGGCGCTAACCATGACCTCCAGCGCTTATGGCGCTGGGTTAGACACTGCTGCAGCGGCCATTGGCAAGCTGTATTTCGGAACAGCCACTGACAACCCCGAATTGACGGACACTGCCTACGTCTCGCAGCTGAACAACACAGCTGACTTTGGCCAAATCACACCCGGAAACTCGCAAAAGGTGGGTTGACCATCGCGTGCCCAGAACCTGGAAGGATTATTCACTGACAATTGTTTCGTAGTGGGATGCAACGGAGCCATCGCAAAATACTTTCACATTCGCCAATGGAGACACCATTGCGAAGTTGGCTGAAGCCAACGGTCAGAAGCTGCGATGTCACAATCTGGTATGGCATAACCAGCTTCCAAGCTGGGGTAAGAACACCCAATTTCCATTGAGAAGATCGAATTGCTGACAAAATAATAGTCACCAGTGGTACTTGGACCAATGCGACGTTGGTGGCGGCTTTGAAGAACCATATCACCAACGTAGTTACACACTACAAGGGGCAGTGCTACGCATGGGACGTTGTCAATGAAGGTAATTGCTCTGAAACCTGGTTTTACTATTTTTTTCAGGTCTAATCTCAAGTAGCTCTCAACGAGGACGGAACGTATCGCACGAGTATCTGGTACGAGACCATTGGCGAAGCCTACATCCCAATTGCATTCGCCACAGCCGCAGCCGCAGACCCTAATGTCAAACTCTACTACAACGACTACAACATCGAGTACTCCGGCTCAAAGGCTACTGGTGCAGCCAACATTGTCAAGCTGATCCAATCCTACGGCGTCAAGGTCGATGGAGTCGGCCTCCAATCCCACTTCATCGTCGGTAGTACTCCCAGCCAGAGCAACCAGGCAAGCACAATGGCATCATACACAGCTCTGGGTGTGGAGGTTGCCATTACCGAGCTCGACATCCGAATGACCCTTCCCTCCACCGACGCCCTGCTCGCACAACAGTCAACCGACTACAGCAGCACCGTTGGCGCATGTGTCGAGACCAAGGGCTGTGTGGGTATCACCATTTGGGATTGGACTGACAAGTACTCCTGGGTTCCAAGTACCTTCTCGGGACAGGGTGCTGCATGCCCGTGGGATGCGAATTTCGTGAAGAAGCCGGCGTACACTGGCATTCTCACCGCTCTGGGAGGAACGGCCACTGCAACCTCAACGACTACTGCCACAACTGTGAGCACTTCGACCACTTCTTCTAGCACAAGCACGTCCACGGGCGTTGCTGCGCACTGGGGTCAGTGCGGTGGTCTTGGATGGACTGGTCCCACTGTCTGTGCGAGTGGATACACCTGCACCTACTCCAATGATTGGTATTCCCAGTGTCTGTAAGGATATGTAGGTGACTATGGGACGGAAGGGGTTGGGGCTGAGTCTTGATCAACTTCAATCATTTTCTTGCCTTGCTATGTCTATTGTTAATCAATGTGATTGGATTCACTTCAACGATTGACCAACAGCCCGGTTTCAATTTAAGACTTGAGTTTGAAATTCATGGTTTTAATAGTTTACCTTTCTGACCCTTTTCCACCTGGATTATCAATTATGGCATCAGATATTAGAAGAAGAAACCGTATCTGTTGGAAGTTTCAGTCATCCCATCGGGACATAGAGTTTCAATAACTTGGTCAATACAGAAAAGAGTAATTGAATAGTTCATAGTGAATGTTCTGCAAATCCCATGTTCTGCTTCTCATTTCTTACGGCCAATAAATTCCACTGAAAGGTATGACTCCCAACTCATCATTTACCATAATTTCAACGAGCTGACCTATCGTATTTGGGCCACCCAATAATCTCAGAGTATCCTACACTGCGAACGGCCGCCCGCGCTCGCTTGCAAATACGCAAGCCCTCTTCATGCTTGTCAATCTTGAGATCTCAGACGAGCGTATTCTAAGGAATACAGAAAAGCGCACTTTGAATCTTGTTTTGTGATTTTCAGTATAAAGCTAAAACCAGTGAACTCCCCGCCCTTTGCAACTCAAATCAACGCTCGCTTCAAAATTTCATAATAACAGGCGTAGCAGCCACACCAAGTGGTCTGCTTTCATGCACCGATGCCATAATCAAGGAGATTCGTTATCGTAATGCCAATACCCAAGACCCAAACTGGTTTTGCTCTCAATTATCAAAGAAGTACGGAAACACGTAGCCGTCCATGTGCTCCCCATAGTGTTCAACACCGGGGGTGCTGATGTTGGAATGACTTGAGGAGGGAAGCTTTGGAGCTCGTCGTAGGACTCGGGGATGAAGGGTTGGGAGGCAACATACACAGGCGGATAGTATGCTAGTGTGTGAGGGGTTGTAGTGGTAGATGGATCGGATTCCACACGGAGGCGTTTCCTCTTCGATTCTTGCTGAGACATCGATGATGATGATGGTCTTGGGTCGTAACTTGGGTGTATGGGTAGGTCCTGGTGGATTAATTGGCTTGGGCTGTGGGAGGGATGACGGAGGGTCGTTGGCGATAGATCCGAAGGTAAGTCTGCAGGTGCGAAGACAGATTGGGAGACGATGGCCCCCTGGCCGGGTCCGCCGCGCATGGCCATTGTTTCTTCGCTAGTCTCTTGTTCGTGTACAGAGGCTTCTTCGGTCGGAGAGCTTCTTCTGCTACGTGATCCTTGGCTGAATGTAGCCTCCACTGCATCGGGCAGATTCGCTCGGGAAATCGACACTAGAGCTTTTCCGTCTAGGGCTGGTCAGTTTCACTGCATACACAAGGTTAAAATGGGTGAACATACTGGTCAATCCCTCTTGAAACTTCTCTTCTTCTTCCCTAACTCGGTAGACCTCGTCCAGTATTTGTAATCGCTCGGTCGGGGAAATTTGGCGACGGATCGGTTGGTCGGCTTCCTTGAGTCGACGAGCAGTGACTCCATGGCTGGTGCGTAGCTCGCATAGTATGTGAACTAGGAGCTTGATGCGTTCTATACTTATTGTCAGTTGCCTATTTGACTTGAATTAAAGGTGATTCTCTCCCTTACCAGCCTTGGGAAGATGATCTGGCTCACGATGGCTCACTCCTGAAGGCCACCATGGCGGCTTAGTCTCGTCCGGCTCCAGCTGCTGGGTCCTGCCGGCAACGATCTTCCGTCCATTGTAGGGGTAATTGACCTGCTTGCGCGGCTCCACAAGCTTGACGAATGCCTTTGCCAGGACTCGACAGTTGGTCTGCTGCAGGTTCTGGAAAACCTTCTCGTAGTACCGGTGCAGGAAATCCTTGTCCCGAATTGAGATCAATGCTTTCTGATTGCTTCTCATACTAACCTCTTCGTTCCAAGGCCTTTGTCTGCTTGGTAGTTGCTGCTGCTGCTGCTGTTGTTGTTGTTGCATTTGCTGCTGTCGTGGCCACATGGCCGGCTGTATGGGAGGCATAGAGCCCATAGGGCCTCGATGGTGTCCTTCGGTCCCTACAGTTTCTGGGCTTTGAGCAGCACGGTTGAGTAAGGGCCGGAGAGGAATTTGACCACCGAGTACTCTTTGTGGTGGTGAGGGCGTAGTGGCTCCAGCCTCCACTGTTCTGGATCAGTTTTCCCCGTTCTGGTTTTTGACGGGTATGTGACACTTACACAGAGAATGTGATGGGACGGTTTCGCCAGACCGCGCCACAGCCTGAAGAAACGCATTGGTGACCCCAGGAGATAGGATAGCTTCCCGGCTATTACGAATAGACGGAGAAGCCTCGTGGCGGAGATTCCCGTCCTGATCGATGTAAATGAGGGCAAAGTGCGGGTATGCCAGCTCGTCCGGTTGGTTTTGCCTCGACATCGTGGGCGAGACCTACCCATCTCGTCAGTCCCTCTTTTCTTGTGCTGCAATGAAGAAGTGTAATGCTCAAGGAACGAAGGCAAATACCATAGAACACAGGTCCAACGACTGTGGCTCAAATTCCCACTTGGTGGGGGAACTGTCCAGGCCGAAGGAGGCACTCCAGCCAAGAACAGGAACAGACGAAAAGGACGGTTTATAGCCAGTGATCATTTCGGAATATTTGAAAGACAAATGGCAGCCAGCATTGAGGACGAGACGAGGAGATTAATAGGGCAATAATAAGGGAAGGATCCACCGAACGAAGAGGAGAGCCACCTTGGGATCCGGAGATTTATAGAAACCTCAGCCACCGACCATCCATTCTGTGGCGCACCACAGGGGCAGACAAAATGAATAAAGTGTGGAGAAAAAACAAACTCCTAGGAAGGAGAAAGGATGGGCGAGATGGGAAGGAAAAAGCACGGACTGCCTAGAGATACAGTGACGAACCGCCGCTCCGAGGTTGGGCCACTAGGGCGCACGCACTATGGCCGAATCGTTTTTGCGGAGGTATTTTTCTTACCGTTAGTCTACCGTATAGCTGTAAAGTTGTATAGTCGTCCCATAGGATTGTTATACTACTGCGAGAATTCTGTGGCTCGGTTGCTAGGCTGCCTCTTGAACGACTTCTCTACAGCAGGAAGGAAGGGGACAAGATCAATAGATGACAGGACAGTCGAAGACCAAAAAAATGTGATCCTCCCTCTCTACGCAAATGCGTGTCTCTGTTAGTGCTCCTTGGTGCTCCATAGAGATCCTCTCTCGTTGCATGCCAGACAGTAATTGCGGTTAACAAACTTGGTACTGTACTTTTGGAAAGTCATGACTTGCTCTTCCAAAGTCTAGTATATTGCAAAACGGGAAGGTCATCATCTGTCAATATGAGACAAATTGAGAATTCCATGAAAGTGCCGCGAATGACTCTCATTGGCAGCCAGTGACCCGTCTATCGGCCAAGCTAGATGGTAGCTCGAGATAGTCACACCAATACAGTGGTTACAGTGGTGTTCCAACCATTTGAAGCAAGGCTAGTCCGAGTCTATTACGATGGTCCCCGGTTGTGGGTTGTGCCGACCTTGGGAATGCAGATCAGTGCCAGGCCGTTGGTAACAGAAGTACGTCTCGTCTGTCTTATGTGCTCTGTCTAGTCTAGGATTTTCTACGTTGCTCTTCTGAGCTTCATGCAGGAATATGAACACCAGGCACCCTGAGTATTTGTAAAACAGCAGCTGTCCCACGCATGCAAGCTCCAGTCTTAAGGTAGACATTGTGGACCGTTGGCAAGCACAACGTCGTCACTCCTGTCAGTCCAGGGATCCCGCGTCTAGGATGATTGAAGCACCAGTGTAGCGCCCTATTGGGATCCTAGTTGGCTTGGGGTCCCACTTGGCTGAAGGTCGAGCATACGAAAGTCAAGCATGGAGAATGCAGATCGACTGGCGAACGTTGAGAGACAATCTGGCCCACAGGACGGAACTCTTAATTGCCCCGGCCCGCGTCCTTCACCATGCAAGAAGATCAGATCTTCGGTGAATGTACGATCCCGTCCACATGGTCGAAGTGTCCTCCTCTCGGTGTGGATAGTGATTGCTAATCTCATTCTCTCTCGCTAGTGTCTAGTTCCACTTTTAGTGAAAATAGTAATGTGCACAAACTATTGCTTGTTTTGGTATTTTTAGGGTCGGCGACCAGGACCACTGCTCCGGGACCCTAACGCGGTTTGGCACTGACAGGATCCGATTAAGCCATCGATTGTGGCTGGAGTTGGGCTTGGCACGCACATTTGCGCTCCAGGAAAGTCATGTGCGATGAAGTAGCATTACCATTCGTGTCCCATAGATATTCACCGTTTGTATAGTTTAGCTACATGCATCAAGTCCACAGTCTCACAACGGCCTCTTTTCGCGGGAGGTCAACATGCTGTACTCACTTAGCCCTGCAAGAAAGCCCCTTCTTACTCATTCAGGAAGTGGGCCAGTCTAATTGCACAAATCCATGGTTCCGAATCCTTCTGTATCCTCTGAACCCACTGCACAACGGTGACAAATTGCACCTCATGGTCTCCAGAGCTCATCAGGCTCCGCTTTTCGGTTGCAAGTCGACAGTACATATTGGTTGTACAACTAAGCCCTACCAGAAGCAAATATGGACATGAATGGTCAAAATATCCAATAGAATTATCAGTATTCGCTATACCTTCGTCATCAGGTCTTTCTATAATCAGAAAGATGTCCCCGAATCGCCGCTTATGCAATGTGACGGATGTGAATACGGGCGATACCCGCGAGGAGTGAGATCCACGATCGTCTTGGCCATGGATCCCCCTGCCACGAAGATTCTGTTTTTTTCCCTCTAATCTCGTTCTTCCAGTTAAAATCGACTACAGTACCTAGCCCAGATTCCAGAGGCCAGCCATTGGTGCGCCACTTTGTGGCTGAGTTTGACCTTGTAGTGCAGATCAACCACGCTCTTTGCCGACGGAGATGATCCTTACCGCAAATCCTGGACGAAGGGGTTTCCCCGCCAGGGGAGCTGAAACTCGAGGGCCAATGTAACGCCGTCATGACCCATGGGTGTCACCGCAGGGCCACATTTCTTGTCTCTTTTGGTGGGAATACTATTAAGCTATCGTATAGATTTTGCCACCCTGGACGGGGCCGGTCCGGACTCGATTTGCTTCGGCCGGGCGGACTCAAACTCGGCCCAAACCCTGGGAACCGCGGATGTACAGTTGAGGGGAATCTCTACCAATCGACCTACATAACAATTTTCTGAATGATTTGACAGCTTTTGTACAGTGTTGATGTATATCAACGGCTATGGACCCATCTCAGCGATAATTATGCAACTCACGATTGGCATACTAGCCCAAAATCCCGCAGTTGACACCCCCATCGACAGTTTAGTGACAGCCTGTCTGCCGATCGAGGTATTCTTCCGTATGTGGCGACATACTTTCGGGGGAACCTAGAGCCCCCCACGGGTCCGATCTATGGTTCGTTCCATCGTTTGGTCTCGAATGTCCTCAACACCACTGGTCAAGAGACGCCGGTGATATTATTCCCCAATGGGCTTAATTTCCAGCCTCGAAAAAAGAAGCTTAGACGCTGCACTAATCCCTTCGTCGCGCAATAGGTTTCGGATGATCCAGTGTGCTGGAAACTTGGGAATCTCTTTGCCGAGAGACTTTCCGTCGATCTCTCGGTCTCCCCGATGTATCGAGCGAATCAAATTGTATCAAGGACATACCGTAACGGAGAACACAGATCAGAGTTCTCCGGCTGCAAGTCATGCATGCACACGATGTGGGCCAGTCTTACCCCCTCAGTTAAAGTTGACAAATTCTTGTGGAGGGAGGGGTTTTACTTATTATTGGGGGCCTTGCTGTATTTGTAACATAATAATGTGGAATACTAACTGAACGGGAGACAACGATTGGGATCGTCCGACTGTCACAGGTTGTAATGTGTTGCTTAATATGACGCTTGAGATAACTATATTTCGATAGTTCCCGTCTTTGACAGGGGGTTCCGGAGGCGCTCAGGCTCATCTGAAAAGCGTACAGTAGTACTACGAGATATTCAGTTGTGTTAATGAGTGTAGCGTACGAGGTTGAATTACGGACAATCTCCTTTTTTGTACTCCGTACTGGTCACCGCATAGAAATACATTTTTACATGCACCTCCAACACCGAGTACCAGGATACTCATACCGTAGCTCAATGCAAGTCCGTGTAGTGAATCGATCGTGTACACCGCGAGATGCATCTCCTTGTCGAGTCATGCTCGTCTGCTGCAGAGGACTAGTTGCCTCCTCTCTAGCAGGCGGGCTACCCCAGGTCCAGAGTGACAAGCAGTCCAGCGCCGGTCCGTGCCTGAGCGGAAGTTCACCACCATGAGCCTGCGCCCACTGTGGCTGGCTGAAACAACATGGCAGGGGATCCTGTCATCTTCTCGTTAGCGCATAGCCTTTTCTCCTCTTCGCAGCCCCAGGGTCATAGTTTATCGACGAGCTTTTTAGCCTGTACACGCGAGGATAAGATCTCCAACTTGCATTTCCTGGAAACTGGGAAAAATGGATCCCTCGCAAATGGCCTGGTGGCGTCGGAGTGAATCCTGCCCGCTCCACCTGTACCTCTCTTTAGCGAGCTGCAGGTTACTGCACCCGTTCCTGATAATCTCCAATCAACACTGGTGGGCCCTGTTTTTTTTGTTTATTTTCTCTCAAATTAGAATGATATTATTTCGGAATCAGAGCCATAATTATTACCGTCACAGAATTATTGCCAATATGTGCATTGCTCGACGTCACCTGCCAGATGTTGCTATGGAGTATGTACTGTAAGTACCGAACAGTCGCCAAAGGATATTGCAGATCGCATTGCCGATCTCCTGGCGCCTATTGGTGCTCATGAGCACAGCATTGCCGAGTGCTTAACGGTCGGAAATTAGGAATGTCTCGTCTGATCTCAAATCCACTTGAGGGATCGGTGTCACCGTTGGTTGCCTGGAGACTGGATCGATACATCGACTCTACCGTGGTTCAGAAGGGTAGCTAATCGCGCCTCAATTTCGTGCATATCAGTATGTGGATAGGCTACGTAAGGCTAATTCTTTTCTTCCTATTGACACAGCACTGTAGATATCTACAAGGTCGTACAATACGTCTCCTATGGCGTAAGGCATGATCCTGAAGATTCGGGATATTATTGATCCAAGCAACTTAATCTGATCTCGCTCTCTATCACTCAATTCACCTTACCTTGGTAAATTAGGCTCAGCATCCATTGTTTTGTCTCTGTTCCGATATGTTTCGATGGTTTGAAGCATCCATGCAAGGTTGAATTGATTTGTTCCTTACTCACCGCATGGTGGTTTCTGCTCGAGTGTGAGACTTGCCGTGTTTCTGCATAACAAGAGCCATTCTTTGGAACGGAATGATAATAATAAATACTGTCAGAGCAGATTGATGCTAATGAAGTAATTATGGGCCTGAGAATGCCGTGTTGCGCCACAAAGCTCCACCTAGTGAGGCGCAGCAGGTGCGGCTGAGGAAGCTGAACTGCAGAGTCCGCTTCTCCAATAATTTTCCACTCGATGCCACACATATTGTTATCTCCGGACAGGCGGAACCGGCAAGGAGGTTGTGGCTCGTATGGGGAAAATGTAAAGAGGGTCTCACCGGGTCAGGTGGGCAGTAAGGGATCATCATGGGCTTCCCAATCTAGCAGTTGCTCATTTGTTTAAGCCACTGAACAGTAGTTTAATGATCGACTGTATGTGTATTACGGATTCTTTTTCCGGTCTTTGGTGCACAAACTCCTCTGTATGGATATACGGAGTACTCCTGTACTGTACTCCTTCAACGGCCAACGCCGTTGGTGCCTGAGGTTTCAATCCACGTGCGGAGGTATTGTCAGATTAGGACTAGCGTGCATGTCACATGTCAATGTTATGGTCTGTAATTTTGATACGTCGCAAATACTTTGAATACCTCGTACACAAAGCCATTCCAGGATGGAGTCGCAGCCGTATTCGGTATCCCCAATACAGTCCTCTGCCGGTCTCGTGACTTGCTGGACTCGTTCGTCTCCAACCATCTCCTCAGGTCAACATGAGACTTAAATCTCACCCGATCTCTCACCTGCAGGACACACATCAACTCCCGCGATCGAGAATCATCATTCTTATTCACCGAGAACTCCTCCATCTCCACCTCTCATTATTATTATTTTCCGTTCACCATCACACCGTCGGGGCCCGTGTCCCCACTCTGACCAAAAAGGCTCCGCTGCATTAGCCCGTCCGCCCACGGCTGATCGCGCTGAATCCGGACCACCGTCCACCAAAATTCTCGTCGCTGCTCCGAGGGCCACCACGTCTTGTCAAGCCAGAGGTCGATCTTTGTTCGAACAACTAACATCCCCCTGCCCAGTCTTCCTCCTCGGGCCCAATCATTGTCGCCCATTTCCGTTGTTGCTCGAGATCGCTTTCCAGAGACCCTCCAGTGTCCTGCGTCCAGGCCCTTTCAGCCACTTCATACAATTATCCTCAGCGTGCCCTATCCCTGGATTCCCGTGAGGCCTTCCGTCCGCCTTTCTCCTCTTTGTCTATCTTCCTGTCCGTGCGGCGTGCGTAATCAAAGGCGCTGTCCACCCGTGGCTTCCCTCGGGCTCCAGGAGGCAATCTCGAAGGGGAAGAGATTATATTGGGCGTACTCTGACGCGCCCCAGGTCCCCCTCATTTACCGCCATCTAGACTGGGGACCGTGATATGATTCCTTCGTACACAATGGACCCCAACACTGGCTATCCCGCTGGCTATCCCGTGCCGACTCAGACTCCTCCAAACCAAATGTCTTTTTACCCCAATTCGATTCCCCAGTACCCCCAGTCTAAGACGCCTCTTCAGCCTGTCCAACAACAGCAGCAGCAGCAGCAGCAGCATTCCTTTGGTGCCATGCCCATGCAGCCAGGCGGCCCTGGGGGAGCTATGATGCCCACTGGCTTTCCCCCACAGACATCTGGTACGTGGTCAACTCTCACTCACCCCCTTTATCTTGTGCTCCTTCATTATGATTAGCCCAACACATCCGTCACCTTCCCCTGGCGGGGTCGACCTGTCGCTTTAGAGCATTTGAGGACCAAGACCCCGGGTCTGCTTTGAGCTTCATTAGAGTGTCGACCTGTCTTCCTCTACCTAGTTTTCCCCTCTCTCTTCGGACGGCGTGTGGCCAATCTCTCTTTCCCTTCCCCCAGGAACTCTGCAGTTGTGATGGATCCCAATCATAGTGCCACCGCCAGGTGTGGCTCATTGGCAAGAATGAACGCCACGATTCGTGCGATCTAGCGGGATCTGCCAGTGGGAGAGAGTTCTCGGGTGTTGAGCTTACCTTGAATTGACACGGATCTGACCGCTAACATGACGACAGTGTCGATGGACACTTTCACCTCGCCTTTCACTCAGCCTCCCCTCCCCGCAAACATCACCCCTTTCTCTCAGCCAGGCACCATGCCCAACGGACCCTCAGCTGTCCAACAGGCCTTCTCCCAAAATATGGCCTCGATCCAACAAAACAACCTCCTCGCTAACCAACCGAAGCCACCTCATATGAACTCTCCCCAGATACCCCAAACCGGAACTCCAACACAGGCCCAGTCACCTGCTCAGTATCAAGCCCAAGCTCAGGTACAAGCTCAAATAGCGGCTCGCGAGAAGGCCCGCGTTACAACCCTGCTCGACATCAACTCAACCTTGTTGCAGGAGGTGGTCAACCTACAAGCGTCCGGCAAGGCAGGCACTGCTTCCCCCGGTGATGCGAACGCGTCACCAACGGATCAGGGCGGAGAGGCTGCTAAGGTGCAGAGCACTAAGCCAAGTCAAGAATACATTGAGTGCATGCGCCGACTACAGGCCAATCTGGCTTACCTTGCCACCATAGCCGATCGTGCCAAAAAGTCCGGCGGTGTTGCTCCCCAAGCACCAGCGATCATGACGCCTCCTCCGAATCTCCCTGCCGTTCACGAGCTGTATGCCAAGTTGAATGAGCTATTCCCACGAGCCGGCAAGACCTCGACACCTCAAACACTCAGCCCAGGAGCCATGCAGGGTAACGGTGGACCTAGTCCCTCGCCAGTCTCGGAATCCGTTGTCTGAAGAGGAGGGTGTGAGGTCCGTGCTTCACAGCTTGTCCTCGTGAACAAGCTTCTTGTCTCCCCCATTGCAACGTTGATCGTCATTACCTTGTTCAGCATGTCCAAGCACGCGCGAATCGGGATCCGAGACCCCCCCTTTTACCTCTCTCCATGTATTAATATCTGAATGGAGGAGAAGCCCTCGAGAACGGCGCCACCCGTCTATTCGGCAACCCGAACTATTTACGCCACCCCCCAAGAAAGGCACCCCCTGTCCTGCAGCCCTGCTGTTTGGTCCTCAGGAGTACCGCCGTCATGCGGGATGTCTGCGCTGTAGCCGCATGAAACCTCCCTCTATCTCAACAAGCAGACAGATAGAACTCCAGCACGAGGATCACCTCGAGTATGACCATTGTGTAATTCTTTCTTTTTGTTTCTCTCCTCTTATCCAGGAGTCTTGTTGGAAATAGGCACAGCTCGACTGCGACTGCTACATGTTTCCGTGCCCGTACTTCGAGCGAAACTTGGATGTGCGCGATTATCCCATGTATTCTAGTCAAGTTTAAACAGAAGATATATAAGGCTTTGTCTTTCAGAGCAATGTGTTGATCATGTGGGACTTGTTTGTATACGTAGAACGGGAGTGCTAAGGGTACTTGATCTCCAGTCACGAGGAGGTTCACCACCGATAGACAGACAATCTGTAACATTTTTTTTATTCAACTTAGCTCTAGTTATCACTTGTAACTGGAAGTATCGAGTCTTCTGCTAACATGTACGGAGTCCTCCGTTGCCTTAACCTCCTGGTTCATCCTGCACGGATCGGCGCTCGTTAGGCGCGTGGCCCAGCCATGGGATCGTATCGTGTGCGTCACCCCCCCCGGCCCAATCAGCTGTTTTCCTCCACTCCGCCTCTTTTTAGCAACCGCGAATGTCTCTGCTGCTGCTGCGCTGTAGACGAAGCGTCCAAAGCTCTCAATCCCGTTCGGTCGTTACTTCTGTGACTGCTGTGACTGCTTCGACTGCCTCTGCCGTGCATTGGCCCCTGGTCGCGCCCCGACTTTCACCTGATCTGTCACCTGCGCGCCACTTTGGTCCACCCTCGATCCCGTCGTTTCGCTCCATCGCTTTTTTCCACCAAGTTCCTCTGCGGCGCTTCAACTCAGCTTCTCAAGCTTCCTTTCGTCGCCCGTCGTCGCTCGCAAAGAGCATCATGGACGCAAACGGGGACATTGGCTCTAAGCGCAAGCGCAGCGCTGTCGCTGGTGCTGTGGAGCGGCCGGCGAAACACCTCAAGCCTGAAGGTTCGGTGTTGACTCCCGGTGACTCTACCCCGGCCAATGGGACTGTATATGATGTGGAGGAGGAAGAGGATGACTCGGGTCGCTTGTTACCCCTTGTCCCTGCGCAGGCAGATTCGCCCGAGTGGCAGGCGACGATCGAGACGGTTGTGAAGAGTGTGGTCTCCATCCACTTTTGTCAGACTTGTTCATTCGATACCGAGCTGTCCATGAGCAGTCAGGCTACCGGTTTTGTGGTCGATGCTGAGCGAGGATACATTTTGACTAACCGTCATGTGGTGGGTGCGGGTCCGTTCTGGGGATACTGCATTTTTGACAATCATGAGGAGGTAAGTCAGAGAGCATCTGCCAGAAATCTTGCATCGTCTGGAAGCTAAGTGTCTTTTTGTGTCAACAGTGCGACGTCCGCCCCGTCTATCGAGACCCCGTACATGACTTCGGTATCCTCAAATTCGACCCGAAAGCCATTCGCTATATGAAGCTCACCGAGCTCAAGCTCCAGCCCGACAGAGCTCGAGTGGGTGTCGAGATTCGAGTCGTTGGTAACGATGCTGGTGAAAAACTGAGTATTCTATCCGGTGTCATCAGTCGTTTGGACCGCAATGCTCCCGAGTATGGCGAGGGTTACAGTGATTTCAACACCAACTACATCCAGGCTGCGGCTGCGGCCAGTGGTGGTAGTTCTGGTAGTCCCGTAGTCAACATCGATGGCCATGCTGTGGCTCTGCAAGCAGGTGGACGTGCCGACGGTGCCGCGACTGATTATTTCTTGCCTCTGGATCGCCCGCTCCGTGCTCTGGAATGTATTCGGCAGGGCCAGGCCGTCACTCGTGGCACCATCCAGACCCAGTGGATCCTCAAGCCCTTCGATGAATGCCGTCGTCTGGGCTTGACGCCGGAGTGGGAAGCCGCTGTGCGCAAGGCTGCCCCCAACGAGACCAATATGCTTGCTGCTGAGATCATCCTACCTGAGGGTCCTGCGGATGGAAAATTGCAGGAGGGAGATGTGTTGCTACAAGTGAACGGTGAGCTGCTAACGCAGTTCGTCCGCCTAGATGATATCTTGGACTCCAGTGTGGGTAAGACCATCCGGCTGCTGGTTCAGCGAGGAGGCGATGACCTGGAGGTGGAGTGCGAGGTTGGAGACCTCCATGCGATTACCCCCGACCGATTTGTGACGGTGGCGGGTGGTACTTTCCACAATCTGTCCTATCAACAGTCTCGACTTTATGCCATTGCTACTCGCGGAGTGTATGTCTGCGAGGCTGCCGGCTCGTTCAAGCTTGAGAACACCTTGTCTGGGTGGATCATTGACTCGGTCGACAAACGGCCAACTCGCAACCTGGATGAATTCGTAGAGGTTATGAAGACTATCCCGGACCGCTCCCGCGTGGTCATCTCTTATCGTCATATTCGGGATTTGCATACCAAGGGGACCAGTATCATCTATGTGGACCGACATTGGCATCCCAAGATGCGTTTGGCGGTCCGCAACGACGAGTCTGGCATTTGGGATTTCTCGGACCTGTCTGATCCTATTCCGGCCGAGAAGCCTGTCCCACGCAAGGCAGACTTTATCCAGTTGGACGGTGTGAGCCAGCCCGCCGCCGCCGAGATTGTGCGCAGCTTTGTGCGGGTGTCGTGCACGATGCCCTTGAAACTGGATGGTTATCCTCAGGCGAAGAAGACCGGCTTCGGTCTGGTTATTGATGCTGAGAAGGGCCTAGTCGTTGTCTCAAGAGCCATTGTACCCTATGATCTTTGTGATATCAACATCACAGTCGCCGACTCGGTCATCCTTAGTGCCAGGGTGGTGTTCCTGCACCCGCTACAGAACTACAGCATTATTCAATACGATCCCAGCCTTGTCCAGGCGCCTGTCCAGAGCGCTCGTCTCAGCTCCGAGTACATCAAGCAGGGACAAGACACCATATTCGTTGGTTTCAATCAGAACTTCCGCATTGTCGTGGCCAAGACCGCTGTGACTGATATCACAACCGTATCAATCCCCGCCAACGCTTCGGCTCCTCGTTACCGCGCTATCAACTTGGACGCCATCACTGTGGATACCGGACTGAGTGGACAGTGCACCAACGGTGTATTGATCGGTGAGGATGGTGTTGTGCAGGCTCTGTGGCTGAACTATCTCGGCGAACGTACCCCGAGCTCTCACAAGGACGTCGAGTACCACCTTGGTTTTGCTACCCCGTCTCTACTTCCGGTGACTTCTAAGATCCAACAGGGTGTCACCCCCAAGCTACGCATCCTGAACATGGAGAGCTATGTTGTGCAGATGAGCCAGGCGCGCATCATGGGCGTCTCGGAGGAGTGGATTCAAAAGGTTGCTCAGGCTAATCCTTCTCGCCATCAGCTCTTCATGGTCCGCAAGGTGGACTGTCCGCCGGCGACTTTCACCTCTGATGTCGATAGCTTCCAGGAGGCTGACATCATTCTCACACTGGATGGCCAGCTTGTTACGCGTGTCTCGGAGCTGGATGTCATGTATGAGAAGGAAATCTTGGAAGCTTTGATTGTTCGGAACGGCCAGGAGATGCGTATTCGCGTCCCGACTGTCCCTACTGAAGATCTTGAGACTGATCGTGCGGTCGTCTTCTGTGGTGCTGTCCTGCAGAAGCCTCATCATGCTGTTCGGCAGCAGATCTCCAAGCTCCATAGCGAGGTTTACGTGAGCGCTAGGGTAAGTAAAACCTATGTGGAGAAGTATATGCCCGTTACTAACTATTATTACAGAGCCGCGGTTCACCCGCTTACCACTACGGGCTTGCTCCGACTAACTTCATCACCGCTGTCAATGGCGTATCCACCCCCAACCTCGATGCTTTCGTTGAACAAGTACGCAAGATTCCCGACAACACCTACTTCCGCCTGCGTGCCGTCACTTTCGACAATGTTCCATGGGTGGTAACCATGAAGAAAAACGACCACTACGTGAGTAAATCTTTTCTCTGCTTTCCCTATCCTTCTCACTAACCAAACTCCCGCCAGTTCCCCATGTCCGAATACATCAAGGACCCCTCTGTCGAAGCCGGCTGGCTCACCATCTCCCACGACAAGACCAAGGACGGTCTCGGCGCGGCCTCAGACGCTGCAAATCTGAACCCCGACGCCATGGACGAGGGCGGTGAAGCTGGTGGTAGTGACGTGGAACCTGACATGGAGTAAGTAGTCCGTGATCACGCCTCCATTGGGATAAGGTTGTTTACTAGACGCGACACGCGGTCTCTTCCGGGCGGCTGGTCTTGTATTATATTTGGTGTCGACGGCGCGATCGGTCGGGGTGGGTGTAGGTACCTAGGGCCTGGCTTGTTCTGTGGTGGTGTCTTGGAATTGAGATCTTCTTGTATATCGTCCACGGGTGTGATCTGGGAGAAAATCTATGTGGCTGTCTTGTATGGCCTTCAGTGTAAAATTCATTTCCTGTTTCGAACGATCGGGCTATTCTTTGCTTGTGACTACCTTTCTGTTTGGAAGAAATGTTTGGTATTCATCGTGGTTCTAAGGTTGGTAGTCATTAACGTCCATTCATGTGCATTGATCCGACCAGTAGGCTCTGGTACATAGGGGAACAGCTACCTAGGTAAATACCTGAATGGCTTTTTGGTAGCTGCCGTGACTATATATATCATCGGTCTCAGAGTACTTATGGTCAATGGTGCATCGAAATGTCCCGTTCCTACCTAGGTTAGACTAGGGCTCACGGCTCATCCCGTACTGTACTAAATATATATTTGCTTGAACCTCATCTAGGACAGACGCTGGGAAAAAAGATAGAGCCTGAGGAAGCACTAGGTACTTCACAGTAATTAATCCTCGTACTATACTATAGACCTGTAGACAATGGACAAATGCAAAAAAAGCCAAAAAGAAAAACATGTGCTTCAAGTGTAGTAATGAGAAGAAAATAGCCAAAAAAAAGAAGAGTGCATCATCCGTGAATCGAACACGGGCCTCGTCGATGGCAACGACGAATTCTACCACTAGACCAATGATGCTGGTTCATGTGAAGAGCACTCAAATATTGATATATTAATGTGGATGAAGAATAGTATCCCCAGACGAACTGGACTGCTCATCAACGGTGTGATTCCAAGCGCGGTTCTTGGGAAGGTCCCACTCCATCGCGGGCAGGTGTAAATCCTCCAAGTGAGTCACTGATACGCGGGAAAAGATTTAGTATGGGATAATTCAACGAATTCAATTGATGACCATATGCAGAACGATGGATGCTTGCTATGCCACTCAAGTGACACTCCTCAAATGGCTAAGAATGCAAGATAACGCCATTAAATTAACCCACCCCAACCCCAAGAACTCCGATCCAGTTGCAATATTACCACATGGCCGCCGCTGTTTGATATAACACAATAATACACCAAGCAAGGACCTAGTAGTCCAAAATCGACTTGATTGCCTATTGCTGGAAAGACCATCCACCGTTGAGCCGCAGCTTTTGCCGCTCGATACGGTCTTTGCGGATCTCCTCCTGAGTGAGACCGTCGGGGCCGTTCCAGTTGGCGCTGCTGGTGCGGTCACGGTATTTCTTGATCTTCTTGTCGGCCTTGAAGGTTTCCTCTAGGGAGAACGGTGCAATTGGACCAAAAATGGAGTCAACTTCCATTCCGTCTTGCTGCCGCAATAGATCATCCAGTTCCTTGGATTGAGCCCATTTGGGAACGGGGAACATCTCGGAATCTGAATCATCCTCATCTTCGCTATCCGTGGCAATTTCGGGGAGATGGATGCTTTCTCCACTCGGGTACTTTGGTGACGGCTTAGCGGGAGGTGGAGGTCGCTGGGCAGAACCAGGTGCAATTGGCTTTTGTACAGCCGAAGGTGGCGCGTGGTTAGGTTCCGCGAAAGGAATTTTGTTGTTTGTATACTTTGCCAACTCCGATGGGTGGGCAGGTCGTTGAGGCTGGCCGGTTTTGAAAATCGAAGAGCCGGGCTGTCCAAACATAGATGGCTGCTGTGCAAGATTTTTAGCATACGCATGCAAATGGTTGATCTACGCGGAATATATTGAGCTTACCTTGCGAATATTTGACTGGCGGATCGGAGGGGCCATCGTAGGACGCACAGGCTGCATATGGTTTTGCTCATCCTCAGTCTTGCGTCGCTTGGCCTCGCCCAAAGGTTGAACATTGCTGGGATTGGCAACTGCAGCGCGGTAACCAGCTTCATCATCCATATTCCTCTTGGGCGGCTTGGCAGGGTTTGGTGCTGGGGGATTAATGGGTCGACCGTATCCAAGGCGAGATGCTGGCCTTGTCGCACCCAAGTCATTTCGCTGAGAGGGTTGTGATGCAGCCTTCTCGTGCTGCAGAATGGGAGCCTAGGCATCGTCAGTAATGAATCTTTATCAAATGGTAATGATCTACAAAGTTTACCTCGCTGATTGCCTGCTGACTGTCTTGGCGCACGTGTTTCCGAGCGTTGTTCTCCTGTCGTCGCCTCTCAATTGCCCGCATATGAGCACTCTTCTTGGGATCCTCGTGAGCAGAGCGTTCCCGCTCAGCCTCAGCTTGCCGCCGAGCCTCCTCATCCTGCTGTTGTTGGAGAGCTCGTTTCCGCTCTGCCTCACGTTTCTGCTCCTCCTTCCTTTGCTCCTCCTTTCGGCGAGCCTCACGATCCTCCTGCTCTCTCTTTTTTCGCTGGGTTTGTGTTTGACTCGAGACGGAACTCTTGAAGCTGCTCGCCGAAGAAGTCGTGTGCAGAGATTGATTGCTACCTTTCTTCTTCAATGTCGCTGCTTTTGGAGCAGGACCGGGGGCGGCAGGGGGTGCAACGGACTCCTGGCTATTCGAAGTCATAGAGGAAGCGATAGGCATCGGCCGTGAGAGTGTGCTACCGACACGAATCGAAACCGGCCGCGGGTTGGGCTTTTGGGCCGGTTCACGAGTGGGTGGCTTGATGCGCCGATCATTCTGCTTCGGCTGGGAAAGGCCAAACCTCGACCCATCGTGAACAGAGTCTGGCTCACGCGATTGCTGTCGAGATCCCTGCATTGACCGTTGGGCGGCGCTGCCTGGCCTCTCTTCAGGCTCTACAGATGACTTGTTTTGCATTACCTTGAGTTGCATAGCCCGCTGCTTCTCCTTTTCACGTACTTTCTCCTGTCGGATTTCTTCTTCTTCCCGCTGGCGATCCTCTCGCTCCTTCTGTCGGCGCTTCTCCTCCCTCTCCGTAGAGCTTCGTGTTCGACGACCCTCTTGTCGTGGGGGGCTGGAGATCTGACAAGGCTGTGACTCGCGCTGATCATCCTTGTTCTCTGCAATAACACTAGCTTGTTCTTGAGGCCGGAGGCGTGGCTGCTCGGGAGAGGAATTCTCCAGTCTCGAAGAGCTACCAGTGCTTGTGAATAAGCCCTTGGCGGACTTCATAATGGATTGTAACCTCATTTTTGACGCACTGAGAGGTCCATCAAAGCGCCGAGGGGATCCGGTAGGAGTGGTTGAGGCTTCTGATGCAATATTTGACACCGAAGCAGTTTTTTGATGACCATGTGGGCGGGGCGAGGAGAAGATGGAATATGCTGATTTGGGACGTTCTGGTTCAGTAGACTGCTGCCCCGAGGCATTCATTCCATTCGCTTTCCCTGGTGATTGATCGATATCAAAGAGCTTCTCCATCGCGTCTTTGGTTTTGCTCTTCGTGAGATCGAGTCGCTGCGGCGAACTCAGAGGCCTGATCCAGTCATCCACATCCATTTCGGTGGACTCCGGTGTAGGAGCTGCGCGTTCTCTCTGCACCGGAGGTTCTAGCTTTGTTTCAGGCTTTGCCGCAGGAAGGTCCGGGTAGGGAACCTGACCAGCAGATAGGCCGGCCATCGACGCAATTGACTTCTTGGGACGAGACGGCTGAAGCTTTCCGAGCATGCTAATCCGCTCATGAAGGCTTTGTGTCGACTTCTTGTTGTGCAGCTTGCTAACCTGATCCATGTCCATGGTTTCTTCCGATTCCTTCGCGTCATTTAGATCCATTGTGCCAGCATCGACCACGTCATCCTCCACTGCTGCTTGGGTCACTCTGTGCCCTCCTGATTGCTTACCCAGAAGACTAGGGCGGCCAGTAGTGCTCAGCTTCGGAAGATCAATGTGGGAAGAGAGCCGCGAGCCCTTCAGAGGCTCTCGTGCTGGCAAAGAAGCAAAGTTCAAACTGCTTTTCCGCATTGGGAATCGTTCGGGAGTGGAACCATCCGATGGAGACCCGATGTCATCAAAGTTATCGTCGAGAATTGTGTCTTCCTTGCCTGCATCTTCCATTTCAACGTCTGGGCTTTGATGCCTTGGCTCCTTGGTTTCTGAAACCCCGGGTTTGGACGAGGGACGGTCATCGTTTGCACTCTCCTTGACTTGTTGAGCAGGTGGGCTCTCGCGCCGCTTCTCAGCATCCGCGACAGTCTTAGAATTAGGCTGCGTCCGGGGTTTGGGTGTCAAGTCTACCTCCGGTTCTAAGGCCTTGGAAATTGATTCCGACTTGGGCAGGGTTCGTTCATTCGTTGGAGTTGGATCTGTGTTCATCGGCTCGATAGTTTCCCCTCGCATACGCACATTCTCCTGCGCAGAGTGAAAAGAGTCCTCCGTTGGTTGTTGGTCAATCAAGACATCCACCTGAGAGCTTAATCTAACGGGCTCGTCGACCTCGAAGGGTTGCGTGGATGTCTGGGTCGCTGGCTGTGTATCCGGCAGAACCACCTCATCATCGTCCTGCAAGCCATGATAACCCGAGTCCGTGTTGTACTGTGAGAAGGAATTCAAATTCTGAGTGAGGTCGGGGTATTGTGGCTGTAAGCCCTTTTGCACAGGTTTGGACCGAGAGGTAGCGGGGGAAGTTGCGGATGCGATCTCCGTCGCATTTGTTTTCGAGATGACACGATGTATGAAAGGACTGGGACTGGGAACTGCCTTGTTCTCTACAGGTTTCTGAGCGGACGAGAAGATCTCGCTTAGCGGCTAAGGAAGGGAGATTAGCTTCACCACATTGGGCTTCATCACGATAACTCCAAAGCGACTCACCACTCGACTCTCTTCCACATTACGCTTTCGTGCCGTTCGCGGAGTCTTGCCTCTCATCTTTCCTGGCGTTTTAAACACATCGGTAAAGTTTCTGCGCAAATAGTGAGCAACGAAGCGAATGCCCGCGAGATCCACCGGTCGCAACTCACGTTTGGCCCTTGGAGAAGATCTCAACCATATGTTCATTCAACCAGTCCAGCTCATGGCGGACTGGGTATTCCACTTCTTCCAACTCCTGCTCAATCAGCTCTGCCATGCTTTCTTTCTCTGTGGCGATCCATGCGGCCGAGCCGACGGCCCTCTGAGCCCTTGCGCCAGCGGCGGCCATGATGTAAACAACGCGCTTCGGGCAGCGGGGTCAAAAAGGTTGGATGGCGCAATGCAGTAAAAGAGAGACGTGCGGGTTGAAACTGGGTTTAACGGTAAAGAAAGCCCATTGGGATCATTAGTCGGGCGTCGAAGGTGGTGGTGGTGGTTGTTGCTGTTGGAGTTTGTGTGGAGAATGAAGGCGGTTTCGAGATCAAAACAGACATCCCAACGGGGAAACGCGTGGAGGTGCGGAGTCACGTGATGGGCATTTGGCCTGTGCTTTTAAAGTATATACAGTATTGTGCACTCGAACTATTCCACTTCTTGAAAAGATCATTGATGTTAAATGATAATATATGATAAAGTAAGTAGTCATAGCAAAAATTCCTCTGTATCGTTCTATAATGATTACCCTCTTTGCTGACTAAGAAAGTGTCCATCACTTAATCAACTTACGTGGTTGGTGTGCAAGAACATCGTGACAGTCCTTCGCGTCTGGTTAAACAACCACGAATAAGCTTCAACTCGCCTTTGTTGTGACTGAAATCGAGTTTGCACTTGGAAGGTCAATGAATCAGCATCATATCTGTTCCTAAGAGAGGCCAACGGTCGTGGCTTCTCATCTCAGATGTTTTGGTGAGTATGATTAGGACCCCGTTCCAACCACTATAGCGGCTACATTAAGCATGGCTAAGCTTTAGCATAGATCTTATATTCAGCTGCATGCTATTCCGAGAGGTAGTAGCCTGAAGTGATCAAGCGCCAGGAGGAAACAAGGTCGGGAGCGAAGCTGACCAAAGCTTGGTAGGATTCGATCTGCCTCATTTAACTCTATAGACATGGTGATGTTCGAGAGGTAATTTTCATCTAAGCTATACTACGTAAGCTATACTACGCACCTAATGCCCGAGTTGTTATAGGAAAGAGTACATATTTTATTATTAATTTTTCATTGAATCCGAAAAGAGAGCACCGTCGGGCGGGGTTTCATGCAAGCTGTCCTCCGTACTTATGATCCATCGTGGCTAGGCAGATATGCTCATGTTGGCGGAGGATGACGGAGACGGAGATGGGTTGGTGCTAGTACAAAACCAACTATGACGAGATAAGGCCCGAACAAGATGGATTAGCTCCTTGGAGTCGTAGTCAGGGGGAATTTATGAGAGACATGTAGGTGCTAACCCTGTGGCGTACCAGCCAGCTCCTGGCCAAAATTCTTGCCTCTTTCGCAACGTGTACCTACCTTGGAAACGCAGAGTTGACATCATCCAGTCGTGCCGGTCCAGGCTTGGCGGGCGCACATGACAATCGGCGGTTGCATCACACCAAAACAATTCCTGCCCACCCAACCCTCTGGCCCTGGCCCTTATCGTTCCTTTTTTTCCCTTCTTCTCCCTTCCACACACACCCCTCCAACACTGCTCTTCGAAACC
Source organism: Penicillium daleae (assembly GCF_028827525.1). Lineage (NCBI taxonomy): Eukaryota > Fungi > Ascomycota > Eurotiomycetes > Eurotiales > Aspergillaceae > Penicillium > Penicillium daleae. The sequence goes on from NW_026623153.1 coordinate 4,400,093, forward strand.
CTTTGATTCCCTTTTCCTCCAGCTCTAATTTCCATACCGTGCTCTTGCTCCCACCTCTGACAACTTGATCCCGATTTCGCCATGGCCGACTCTGGTGATGTGAGCTACCCTAACACGGGCAGTAAGGTATGTTCCCAAGCAACCGGCTCCTCCCGATTTCTCCTGCATAGTGGTCCTGACCAGCTTGTTTCATGCAGTCATTTCCCTTTCTTCGCTCTTCGCTCTTCCCTCTATTCCGGAAAGCTTCCCAAAGACCACGCCAACTGACCCTGGATTCCCCCGAGTCTAGGCCTTAGCGATGCCGTTACAAAGGGTATAGTTATCCCCCTCCCCCCAGTTCGCCGGGTTGCAGGGGAGCTATTTTGTGGCCTGATCATATCCGTTTAATGCTTTCTTCTTCTAGGCCCCGTTGTCGATAGCCTCAAGGCAGAGGCTTCCAAGACCTCCGACGAGTTCCGCGACCTGAAGAACGCCCGAGTTACCCCTTCCACCACAACTACCAATGGCCAGCCATTGACCCGTACGTGCTCGCTATCTGCAACCGATGGAGACAAATGGAATGAAGAGAGAATGCTAATAATCGTGTAGACTACCACTCGCTGTTGTACAGCCTATTGAGCGTGAGTTGTCTCGAGTCCCGGTCTGTGTGGTGATCCCCTTTTTTTTTTCTGACCCATTTTTTTTTTGGTTGACAGTGGGAACAACCTCGTGCGACCGCTGTGTCCTATGCCACCGTGATCGGTTTCATCTTTGCCGCCCGTTATCTGCCTCTTCTCCGTTGGGCCTTCAAGTTCCTGTATATGTCGCTGGGCTGTGAGTTGGTCGCGTGACCCGTGGTATTCGATGAGAGACAGACTGACCCGCTGTTGTAGTGACCGCTGCCGTTGAGATCGCCGGTCAAGTCATCCTCAAGCAAGGCATTGCCAGCTCTTTCCGCCCTCGCCGCTACTACACCATTCCCAAGGAGACCCATGAGGCTATCCTGGAGGACCTTTCCCAGCTGTTGGACTTCTTCCTGATCGAGTTCCAGCGCATTCTGTTCGCCGAGAATGTCGTCCACACTATTGCCGTATGTGATCTTGTGACGTGAATGATGGATATAATCGAACGTTTCTGATGGGATTCTAGGCTTTCACTGCTGCTTTCTCCGGCTACTGGCTCGTCCGATTCGTTCCCCTCTGGGGTCTGGCCGTTATCTCCGTGACTGTGGCCTACCTCGGACCTCTTGTGTACATCAGCAACCGCGAAATCATTGACGAGCAGATTGCCAACCTTCAGGAGATCATCAGTTCCCAGACCAACCAGCTGAAGGACCTTGCTGGCGAGCGTACCTCCCACGCCACTGGTGTCATGAAGCAATACGTGGGCGAGTACAGCCACAAGGCCCAGGAGTACATTGGCCGCCGCTCTGCGTCCCCCGAGACGGCCAAGGTCCCCACCCCCGTGAAGATCGAGCCCGTCGCTGAGCCCACGATCAAGACCGAGGACTTCCCCGAAGCCCCCAAGATCGAGCCCATTGCCCAGTTGGTAGAGACCGCTGAGCCGGCCCCTGCCGCCGTGGAGAAGGAGCCCCTTCTGGCTCTGTAAATGAGCGTGGCCTATCACCGGGCTTGATCGGTTGTCAATTACTATCGATTCGACGAGGATGGAAATCCACTTTGAAATCCATTTTATTTCTCTCAGCAGATATGTTTTTGACGACATGCAGAATTGGTGGTGAGACTCTTTCTTTTGCTCTCCAGGGTCTGCTAGCAGGAATGTATATTGGGCTGCACTCCCTCGTCCTGATGACGGACGGCCACTCCCCAAAAAACCCTTCGTGGGAATGTCCAGACGATGAATTGACGTTCATGTTCTTCTGTACTTTCCTTCCTTCCTTTTTTTTCTTTTCTTTTTACTTCGTTTCCTCACTGTTCTTACCCCCTTTACCCTTTATTCTGTCTATTCCGCCTTCTTTACACCCGCATCCTATTGTTACTTTGTTTCGGGTTGATATTGTTCTAATGCAATTGTCCTATGAATAATTTCACGACTTGAACGTTTAGTTACCTCGTCTGATTCTCGAGAAATCCCGTAGCTTCTCAATCCCAATTCCCAATGCAACATTCCGGTCCTCGAGCCTCTTCGAGCCACCTTCCCCCCAAGAGCTAGTCTTGTGTCCGGGACTGTACGAGTGCACGCTACCCTTTTATCAGAGAATAAACCTGATATCAGCTCAGGCCAAAGATGAACCATGGTTGGTACTTTGCCGCGCTTAAGCCCTCGACTCGACCGACTTGGGCAAGTGTTGTCTTCGAGCCTGCAGCTGCGCGCGCAGGCCCAGTCATGCTGATACTTTGCACTCCCGCATGAGTAACGAGTAACGAGTAACGCTTCCTTTCTCCGCGCCGTGCGAGGCGAGGCGAGGCGACTGTTGGGTTTCATCCGAGACTTAACGCTAGGCCGTTAATTTCTCCGCATCGTAATTCGGGCTGGTTTAGCTGTGCTGTCCTCATTATCTTAGTGACTATGTTCCTCGCCCGTGGCCAGGCAGACTCGTCTTACTCGGACTTGATTGTAACCTTCCCCTCATTCTCTAGGCGGTTCTGTCTACCCCGGATGTGAGATGTTGCACGGTTTCTGTGGTAGCTCCTTGTCGTGGGTTGGACGTCCGATTTCTGTGGATGGTTCTGTACATGGGACGGACTGGGCGCGGCAATCTAAATCCGGCTCGGAGGGGTTGGAGTCTAGAATGGCTGGGAATTCATCGTCTGTTTCCAGATCCGTTGACTTTTGGGTGTGGCAGGTGTGCTTTCGAGGGTTGGTGAACTCGTTCATGCTATGTGGTGTCTCAATACCTCTAGTACATTGCTCAACTCTGTATTGTCGGGCATCGAAGGACACGATAGTCTGAATTTAATGATCAAGGTAATGTCTCTTCTATAATTATTGCTCTGAAGATGGAAGTTGGAAGATCTTGACTCTTCCCAATCGATATATGAGTACCTATGTGCTTCGAAACACTCAATAATATGCACCTCCAAGGCCCGAGCCCTCGTAGCAACAGCCCAAATGAGACCTCTAGCTTTTCCTACCCCTTTTCCAGAAGCTCATGAGAGTCCAAATACACTATAGCTGGAAAAGCCACTTAGACTCATATTTACCGCCCTTTGGAATCCAATCAACTTGGCCATCATCGATAGGCTGTCTTAGACATTGGGATCCGAACCTCCTTACTATGCCACTCTTAGTCTCAGACTCGTATAGTTAGGCTGAAGTCTAAACATAAAGCTGCCTGACCGATTCTATGAGAGTTGTTGACCTGGACTAGATTAGTAGTATTGACAAGTTCGACTGTTGTGGTCAGCTTCTAGAATCTGTCGTCGACTCTATGAGAACTCGGAACGGTAAAAAATGGAGTAATCTGTGCCAATTATGCAGTGTAAATGGGAAAAACTGAATCTGTAACTATGTAACGGTCATTTTTATTGGCATGGAGCAGAGTGAGGACAATGGGGAAATGTTCAAGAATGGACTGGGGCGGAGAGTCAGTGTGGCATACTGGGATCAATGACTTGAAGTCGGAACAGTATCGAAAGAATAGGAGTTTCCTACCGCCACCAACGTGTCATACCTCTGCAAAGAAGCATGCATAGAATGTTCTTTGGGCTTTTCTTCCGAGTAGTGCGGGATCTATTGGGAGAAAGTGACCAAGGATTCCGTGATGTCAACTCGATACAGGGCTCAAAGGGCGGTCTCCTCGGATGCGTCTTAGGGCTGTACATCCTTTGTCAATGGGAGCTGACGGTAGCCGAGACGCATGTCTCTCCTATATGTCGATGTTTCAAACCTGGAGCAAGATGCTTTTGAAAGAAGGAGGCTCGGCCAAATTGTAGGAGGACGTTTGTGAGAGGATGAATCGCATGGCATGGGCATTCCCTCTTTATCTCCCGGCACGGACTCGCATCTTTGATCTTTGATCTGGTCAGAAGTTTATCTCAGTGACAGGATAGCACAGGCTTCTAGACTGAGAAGGACTCGCTCGCGAGCTATGTGGCTTCCCGTCATACAAGGAAGAAGTTGGCCCTGCAGCTTGCCGTAGGTCTCAGGCCCCTTTGATGCCCAGGTCGATGCCTTTGAGGATATATGGGTTTTTATTGGCGCTCTGACAGCTGTCTTGATTGTCTGCTCTTGCCATGGGCCCACTTGGTACTTGTCTAGTTTGCTCATCAGCCGGTCATTATAACTTCAACAGTTGGAGCGCGCGCTGGAGGTGATTCTAATGTAGCAAAATCGCATCATGAATTAGGTCGATTCCTGTTTAATAGAATTAGACCTCAATCGAAGAACGCCGATAGGATGAGAAAATTTACTATACCGCCATACCTCAGACTACCACAACGGTCTGTTTGCATGCATCAAAATCCTGGAGGGAGCGGTGCCCAGCTTCGCATCTTCACCTCCAGCAACGCACAGAATCTCCACATGGTCCCAAACGGAGTACTAGAGGCAGCAAGTAGCTCATTGGACTCTTCGGTAGTCCTTTGGCTTTGGCCTTGCAGGTCTTGGGTACCCACAGCTGCGGCGGTGCAACAGGTAAGGCCTCGAAGCTTAGAAACATAGGTTTCATGCTGAGTGTCCTGGGGGTGATTTGTGGCCCCCCACTTGCTGTGGTTGTAGCCTTTTTCTCAGGAGCATCAATGGCGGTCATCGATGACAACATGCGCACAGCATGGCGGTCAGTCCAGATTGAACGTCTCCGAGGTGAGAACGGGCCTCAATTGCTTGACTTCGTGGTATCGTGGAAAGACACAGGCCCAAGCCCAAGAAGACTCGTCCGACTCCAGCTGCCTCGTGATTATCTGCGAGGAGCTAGAGGAACCAGAAAAATCTGAGGAGGAATCGGTGAGAACGACAAGTTGAAGCTATCCCGAGGAAACCACAATGTACTTTGGACTCGTTGTTTCTTGATTGTACACCGCTACGCTCTCCTTCCTTATACAGAATATATTTGAACTTGATATTTGCCTTTATGACCATCTGTCTGTCCTCCCAATTATTCTCTAAATCATATCATCAACCCTCAATCCTAAGTTCCTGTTTTGATCATAATAATTTCCAGATATCAGAACAGCTCCCGTCTCAGGCTGTATACAAGTCCGAACAGACAAACATAAAACTGTATTCACCCTCTCTGGATTTGGTAAAACAGAAACACAAAGCAGGAACACGCGCAGAATCAGCACAGACTGGAACAAACCTTTAAACAAAGCCAGGGGCTGTCTTGCTTGATGCTTCAGAACGCCCATTGAGAGTGGATGTCCAGGTCTTGCTTCTCACGGCTTCTGGAAAGCACGTCTTGTTCCGCACGAGGATTGCGGGATCTTATTCTGCTTGCTTGCTTCTTTTTTGCCGACTCTACGATTCCTACTTTTACTGAAGACTTTTCCCTCTTGTCCTTCTCGATACTTTCCCTTAAAACGACTACTCTTCCTTCTCCTCAGTCTTTCTCTTGTGCTCTTCGAATACCCTTTCCTCCAATCCCTTCTCTCTGAAACACGAAACCCTTTCCTCTCATTCATGGGCTCCATTCGCGACTTGCTAAATCCGCTCCCTGAGGTGACACCAGGACATTTGGGCTTCATGATGCCGGCCCCACGATCCGCAACTACAAGTCCTCCATATTCGGATCGGCCGAGAAGATCCAAGGTAGCCAAGGATGGGGCTGTCTTTCGAGCTGGACCCATCCAAGGGGAGCTTCGCTATCCTCCCCACGAAGAACGGACCCCACTCCTGGAAGAAGAACATCGCAAGGCGGATCTGAAGCCCTTTGGCAACATCGCCGACTTCCCTCGCCACATCCCGTACCAGAGTGACAAGAAGACCTTTCGTGAACGGACTGGACGGGATAGTTTTCACTGTGAGATGACGAAACTAGCTGTTTAGCTGTAAGCCGGAATACTGACGAGTCATATCTACAGTGTTCCAGTATACCTTCCAGAGAAAGGGCGTGGACGCGGAGCCGTGGACCATAACTTGGGACTACAATATCGGACTGGTCCGTACTACCCATCTGTTTAAGTGTCTGGGCTATTCCAAGGTATGTGTTCTGCTTTCCACCGATTGAATGCGACGTATGTTCTAACACCGTAGCCATAGACCACCCCCGGCAAGGTACTCAACAACAACAATGGCCTCCGCGAGATCAGTCATAGCATCACTGGAGGAGCGCTTGCGGCTCAAGGTAAGAAGACTCAATGATCCCATCTACTCTTTGACATATGTGACTATGATTGCTGAATGGTTTCCTCTTTGCCAGGCTACTGGATGCCCTTCGAAGCCGCCAAAGCCATTGCCGCCACGTTTTGCTGTGAAATCCGCTACCTCCTGACTCCACTGTTCGGTCTCGACTTCCCTGAGATGTGCATTCCCCCAACAGACCGAGTCAACTTTGGTCGTATGGTCATCGACCCCGCCATCGTGAACGAAGCTGCCGAAACCTCGCGGCGCTACCGTCTGCTCGAGCCTCGGAGCTACGACGAGATGTCCACAACCTCCTTCCCTTCCCATGCCCTAGGGAAGGAAGTCGACTATCCGTCCCGAGATATACGAGCTCCCCATATTCCTAACAAGTATGCTCGACGCAACTACGCTGATAGTATCAGCAGTGCGCGGGGCTCATCATCCGAACCCTATTGTGGCTCGCCTCAAAGTCCCACGCACAGAGGCTTCCTCCCGATCAATAGACCTCCCAGCTCGCATCCGGTGACTCGCACGCCCCATGAATCTTTTAATAAGGCTACCGAGCGCCGGAAGAGAGTCATGAAGGCTACGGGTGATGGGAGTGACTCGGAGACTGAATTCTCGTCGACGTCGCGCTCAGATCTTCATCCGAAGCCGGTGTTTCCGATCCATTATCGAGATGAGCGCGTGTCGGCCGATGGAGACTCGGAGACAGGTCAATCTGAACTCACTTCTTCGGATGATGAGTCCTTGTCAGAAGATGAAGGTGACGAGGAGTACCGAGGGCCACGTACACGAGGCCCATCGAGCAGTGAGATTGCCTGTGGCAAGACCGGGCTCAAGAAAAACCCCTCGCGCTCTGCCAAAGCGAAGAATGGTGAGAAAGGCCCTCGTTCCTGCCGGTTCGCCAAAGAAGTCAAGGCTGCCCATGCCTTGCTCCATTTACACATGCAACAGGCTTCGTCTAAGAATGAAGACGATGATGAGATCATGGAGGATGCCATGCTTGGTCCTCTGTTGGGATGTTTTGGATCTGGAGACAAGAAGAGACGTCGTGCTTCTCTGTGAACAGATTTGAGCATCCCTGAGTAAGAAAGAGTACGGGGTGATGGGGGTATTATGAGAATTATGCATCAAGATCGGTGTTTGGTTAGACTGGACGGCGTTGTTCGGGGAAGGGAATGAGTTTCTGGAGTTTGGCGCTGGACTGCAGATTTGTGGATTTCTCGAGTGTACTTTTTGGTCGTTTCTGTTCAAGTAGCCAGTTGAATTTCAAGCTGTTTGTCAATGAAGAACCCGACCTTGTTAGATTTCGATCATTTTATACGGAAGCATACGACTACAGCTCATCTCAACGAGCCATTTACGAAGGCCATCATATTCCGAGCGTGCAGGCAGGTGAGTTAACGAGCAGCAGGCTCAGGTATCCACTAAATCTTAAGATTCTAGGTACTGTACTTGATTGGAAATGAAGAATATTCAAATTCACGTCATGTAAAACTAGTCGGCTCTGCCTGACCACGACAAAAAAAAATGCAAACTAAAAACACAAGGGGATAAAGAGATCAGAATCCAAGAAAATGAAAAAAAAAAAGGGAAACCAACATCAAATCTCCGTTAAGGGGAAACAATGCAAAACAATGCACCGCGACGCCCGATGAGGTACCATCTAATCACTCTCATCTTCCTCAAAATCATCAGCAGATTCCTCCTCATCACTCTCTTCCTCGACCACGTAGCTCTTCTTGGTCGCCGCAGCGGTGCGGCGAGCGGGACGGCTAGCTGCCGCACGTCGAGGGGCGGGCTCGTCATCCGAGGCGTCCATCTTGCCAGCTGGGGAATCCAGAATGTCGTTGGCCATGGCGTCGATATCGTCCTCGGAGAAGTCGTCGTCTGCAGCCTTCTTGCTAGGGGCCTTGGTCTTGGCTAGCTTAGAGGCATATCCCTTTGCGGCGGGAGAGAGTGCAGGCGCGGCATCCTTCTTTGAACGACCACGAGCCTTAAGAGCTGCAGCTGCCGCAGTCTTGGTAGCAGGCTTGGCTTTGACTGCAGCCTTGGCCTTCGGCGCGGGCTTGGCAGGTGCCTCATCCTCCTCTTCCTCATCGTCATCGTCTTCAATTCTAGAGACATCCTTGGGCTTGACCAGAATCGAGCGACGCGGAGAGTTCTGTGGGATCAGCTTGCTGTAGTCTGTCTCGTCCGCGTCAAACTCGCTGACCTTGGACTTGCTCGGAGCCATCAGGCTGGCACTGCTGCCGGCACGAGAGCGCTCAGAAATGAGAGGCCGAGTGTTCGAATCATCGCCGCCAATACCCTTGACCATCTGGCTCACGTCGCCCAGAAGATCGTCTCCATTGTCGCTATCGGAGTCACTGAGTGCGGTATACTTGACTGGTTTGCGAGCGCGACCGGGCGGGGCGGCCTGCTTGGAAGGTGCCGTCGCACGCGCGATCTCCAGGAACTCATCACCGGAATCGTCATCGGCAGGTTTCGCTTTGGCCTTGGGTCCACGCTTCGCTGCCGGCTTCGGCTTCGGCTTCGCAGCGAGTTCATCATCGTCGAGATCCATAGGATCGGCGGCGGGCTGTACTGACGCACGCGAAGAGTTGACCGCGGGGACTTCTTCAAGATCGAAATCATCGTCCTCTGCCTTGGTCTTGGCCTTTGGCTTTGCCGCTCCTCGATTCTTCTTAGGAAGGATTTCCATATCAAAGTCAAAGTCGGAATCGGAATCGGCAGCGCCGTCAGCGCCTGGCGTAGGCTCCTTGGCCGTTGTCTTGTTGAGGAAGTTAGCCAGGCTGTTGACAGGCTGTTCCTTCTTCTTGGCTGCAGCCGTCTTCTTTGGCTTTGGTGCTGCAAAGTCTGCATCATCGGGATCGTCTCCAGCCGCAGCCTTACGCTTGCGTGCGGCCGCGGCGCCACGACCTCCGCCGGTCATGAGCTTAGATGATGCCCGGCGACCCATGTTCTGCATCTTGCGCAGACGACGCTCCTCGTCCTCGAGCTGGAAGCGCCACTCGTTGATGAACTCCTCCAGATCCTTCTTCCAGATATCCTCCTTGGACAACTTGATTAGATCGTCAACCTCCATCTCACGGTCACCAATCTGGCGACGGAGTCTCTCGACACGCTCTTGAGTAAGCGACCACATGGGCATGCCGAGGAGGTAATCGTAGGAGCTGGACAGGACTTCGACATCCTTGTCGTCGACCTCCTCGGTGTCTTCCATGGCAGGTTCATCCTCGCCCAGCTTGGCGGCATCTGCGACCTTGGCAATCGGCTTGAAACCCTTCTCCTTGAGCTCGAGGACCAGAACGGACTTCTTCTTCTTGGAGATGACGAGGGTTCCCTCAATGATCATCATGATGAAGCGAGCTTGGTTGCTCAACTTCTCAAGTTCCTTCTGAAGCTCTCCGAGCTGGTGCTGCTTGCGTCGCTCGTAGTACTTAAGGCGCACAGTGAAAAACTCCTTGAGGATGTCATCAACAGTGGCGTACTTTGTAATACGTCCCTCAGGATCGAACGCAACCAAGTTGGACGTAGCGATTGTCTTGGAAAGCTTGAACTTCTCCTCCCAGCTCTCCGATGAGGTGGCCTTCATGTTCTTCTCATCAAGCTGGATCACGAAATGGACCTTGCTGTGGGTGTTGTAGTCCCTGTAATCCTTGATGAAGGAGGGGACCTTCTCAGCCTTGATAATATCCTCCAGCTTGTCCTTGAAGTCCTGAGTCCAGGTACGGATAGGTAACTCGGTGATCTCAACCTCCTTATCCCCAGTCTCTTTGATGATACCGCTGAATTTGAAGCGATCGCCGCCCATGTTGACAACCTCGCCAGTGAACCCACGGAACCAGGGTTCCATAGGAACAGTCTCCTGGCCAGCCATCAAACGCTTCAAGTTGGCCACAATATCTTCCGGGTTGTAGTTAGGAATAGAAGAACTCCAACCAGTTCCAATACCATCAGCACCATTGATCAAAATCATGGGCACCACAGGCATATAGGTCTCAGGCTCAATCTTCTTGCCATCATCCTCGTTGTAGGCCAGCAGAGGCTCATCAGCTTGGTGGAAAACCCTCCGGGCAAAGGGTGACAACCGAGTGTAAATGTAACGAGCACTGGCACAGTCACCACCACCTTGGAGTCGACTACCGAAGTTACCGCTGGGTTCAAGACAGTTGATGTTGTTGGAGCCGACGAAAGTCTGAGCCAAACCGACAATGGTTTGCTGAAGCGAGGTATCACCGTGCTGGTAGGCAGTCATTCCGGAAACAAGACCTGCAAGCTCGACAACCTTCATATCCTTCTTCAAGTTACGGCGGAAGCAAGTGTACAAGACCTTGCGCTGACCAGGCTTCAAACCATCGACCATGGATGGGATAGAACGCTGGTTATCAGCCATACTGAACAGAATCAGCTCCTTGTTGATGAAATCTGTGTAGGAAATCTTGGCCATAGAGTGGTCAAGGTATGTGCCGGGCTTGAATTGACGCAGCCACTCCTTTCGCTCGTCGGCCTTCTTCTTCGAGAAAGCCAGCTCGATAAGGGCTGCCTCGTCATCCTGCATGGTATGGAACTCTTTGAGGTGGCGATCGAGATCACGGAAGTAGATCTGGGCATCCTCGGTGGAGCTAGTTCCCAGACCCTTGTAGTACTTGTGGTCCCATCCGCGTTCATCCCTGTGTTCTTCTTTCCACGCCTCATATTCAGGCATTGTGAAGAAGGACCGCGATTTGGTCGGGTTCTTGGGGTCACCCTTCCAGACCTTGATGATGGGAGTGATGAACTCGATCAGGAACTCGGGAATCTTGAGCAAGCTGGGGAACTGCGCCTGGAGGAAGTTGATGAGCAGACCCTTGATGTGACTACCGTCATGATCCTGATCGGTCATGATCATGAGATGGCCATATCGGAGACCCTTCGTTTCGGTGTACTCCTTCTTGTGCTGCAATCCGATAAAGTTCTTGATGTTCTGGATCTCCTGATTCTTGGAGATCTGATCGAACGAAGCATCGCGGACATTGAGCAGCTTTCCACGGAGAGGAAACACTCCGAAAAGATCGGGTCCAACGACTGCACGTCCCGCCATGGCCAAACCCTTGGCGGAGTCACCCTCAGTCAGAATCAGGGTGCAGTGATGACCCTCCCGGGTACCAGCCTTGTTGGCTTCAACCAGCTTGGGGTTGTTCATGCGAGTACGGCGACCGGTATCACCCTTCTTGAGGATTTGGTCTGCCTTTTGGGCGGCAAAGTGCAGGATATTAGACATTACATCGGTCTTGAGGACTTTCTTGTAGAAGTCTTCCTCGAGAACACACTTGCTACCAAACTGACTCTGCTTCGTGGTCAACTGCTCCTTCGTCTGGGAGTTGAAAGATGGGTTGACAATGAGAGCGTTCACAAAGATGAAGATGTGGTTCCGAATCTGAGCCGGCTTCAAGGTAGCACCGGTCTTGTTCTTCTTCTTCACCTGGTCCGCCAGGCGATTACAGATCTGGTCCGCAATGTAGTTGACGTGAGTACCACCAGAAGTGGTGGCGATGGAGTTGACGAACGAGACTTGCTGGAAAGCACCATCTGAGACAGCAAAACCAATTTCCCACCTGGGATCGGGACTGCAGGTGATGATCTCATCCTTGGGGGCAGGGCCCTCATCACCACGCTCCTTGCGGATAGCCTTGGTGTACATCTCCATGTACTTGCGGAAATTGCGAACGGGGACACGAGTGCCATTCAGTTTGACTGCAACGCTTGCTGTACCTGCCAAGTCGTAGATACGGCGTTTCACGAGGGCCTCGAAGTCATCGTCAATGCTCTCCATACCAAATTTGGCAAAATCAGGCTTGAATGTGACTTTGGTGTAGTCATCACCCTTGGCCTCCGTGATCTTTGCTTTGCCCATCTTGGTCATGTTTTCCGTCCATGTCTGTCTGTACCTCTTCTTCTGGCGCGAATCTTGAGTCTCAATGGAGAATTCAGTGGAGAACACGTTGCAGAGCTTGGCACCGAAACCGTTACGACCACCAGTCACCTTCAGCTGCGCATCGTCATAGTTGGACGAGGTCAAAAGGTGACCAAAGATAAGTTCGGGGACGTAGATTTGCTCTTTGGAGTGGATTTCAATGGGGATACCACGTCCGTTGTTCCAGACGCTGATCTCGCCCGCCTCCCGATTGATTGTCACTCGAATTTCGTTCATGTTCTTGTCGTTCTGCTTATTATCGGCGGCGTTGACAACAATTTCGTCGAAGATCTTGTAGAGACCGGGGACGTAGGATACCATGCGGAACTCCATGGATTCGGATTCAGAGTTGTAGACCCACATCTGTTGGGTCGTACGTTCGACTGAGCCGATGTATGTATCAGGACGTTTGGTAATGTGTTCGAGTTGTGTAAGCTAGCAAATCGTAAACTATTAGCAAACAAGTCTCATAATATGATACCATTGCGCGCGCAGCTCACTTTCTGGTACTTCTCTGACGCGCCGCCTTTCTGCTTAGGGGTCTCGGAGGTGGCATCTCCCCCGAATGACTCGTTCTCCACATCAGCGAGAGGCTTCGAGCCGGCCCTCTTGGTCGCAGCAGCCTTCTTCGCCTTGGGAGGAGTCTGAGAGAGCAGGGAGTCGGCATCGTCGTCGGACATGTGAACGTCGGACATTTCGTCTTCGCTGTCAGCCTTGGCCTTTTTCTTTGCCGCGGCAGTCTTGCCCTTGCCCTTCAGTGTAGTCTGCGCTTTTTTAGCTGCGGGTTTGGTAGCAGCCTTCTTAGGAGCAGCCTTTGCCTTGGTTTTCTGTAATGCGAAGAAGTCAGTAACTTGGCACCCTGGTCTCACCACATGAGTTGGACTGACCGCAGCCGGCTTCTCAGGCACAAAGTCTGAGTTGTCATCATCGCTGATGTTAAAGATGGAATCATCGTCCATGATTGAGTCGTCCATGGCGAGGTCGAGTGTCGAGGAGGTGGCGCTGAAAAACCGAAAGGATCGGATTCAGGCCTGCAAACGAGGGAATGATCGGGTCAATAAAGCCCACGAAGTCTGTAAGAAGATTAAAGAGGGTGATGAATGGATTAGAGAGCCAGCATGGCGATGCTGGAAAGGAATTGCTAAAGGAGAGGACGAGTTCTTTGATTCTTTGTTTTGCATGAAACGCGACTGCCAGCGCTTAGTCGGGCGGTGACCGATGTGGCCACTCGGATCATCATTCTTCCTCACCGCCTGCCCCGCGCGTGACCCAAACAGGCAATTTCTAAACAAACCACCAGAGAAGCGCGTCACCAAAAAAACAGCGTAGCATAAAACATAAGAGAATTTAACCAGACCTCTATCATGATCCTTACCACGACATTTAGAAGGAAGTTAGGCGCAAGGCCTGGATGGCCTCCATAGACACAGCTACAGTGGTCGAAGTAAACACGCCGTTCCTTTGAACAGCCGTACGCCAATGTGATCTTGGTGTGACAAAGAGATTGACAGCGGGGTCTTGACTCTAGTAACAAAATCAATGGAGATGGTAAGATAAAATTAGATTCGCGTCAAGTCACTCTTCGATCTCTTTGATCCCCGTCATTGTCCGCCAATAAGCACAGATACTCGCCCCTTTGGTCGATTGGCCCACCTTGTGCATGAGTTAATGGAAGCTTTATCTAGCTACCAGGCATACCCGTCGTGGCTCTCGAGTGTTAGACTTCATGGGGGAGATCATCACACCAGAGAGACAGCAGCGGATGGCAACGAAGCAGATGAGATCTGAGTTGTCAACTTGAGTGAATCTGGTCAATGTTAAACGACTATTAGGTGCTTTTTTCAAAGACCTCATCTATCCTGCCATCTGCTCACCTACCTGGCCGAGGTGGTAGGAGGTCAAGAAGCCATATACAAAGAGAGCATGCGATCAGCATCTATTTTAGATACAGCCCTCCGCTTCGTATTTTGATATCAGAACGTTTCTTCTTATGTCCCTAGAAGCCTGATTCCGCCGGGGTGCGCCTATCGCATTTCATGCGTGCACAGAGATAGATATATTGCCACGGCAGGTAGGCTTGTAATAGCGCCATGCAGGTACAGCCGAGAGTTCTATGATTAGGTACCCTTCGCCCTTGCATGTTTTTTTGCGCTGCAACGGTGCAAACTAGGATGACCGACTGTATTCCCCCCCAGTAATGATTTTATGGGACAGTTTCTCCTAGGTGACCCTCCGCTCTGAAAAGGGAGGACGAGCTGGAGCGAGCTTTGGGTGTTAGTATATGTGTATAACTATGGAATAGATAATGGCGCTGGTCAACATATATCTGCAAGAGTACGAGAGAGTAGACTTGGGTCACCAAGTAAAGGACCTCGACCTCTGTCCTTGTAACAGAACCACAAGATTGATTGAGACAGTCGTTCAAGAAGATCCATTTTTGAGTCAACCTCTAACGTCTTCGGAGGTTATACCCGGTGACGGACCGCATGGACCAACGGTGATCTCCACCGAGGCAGGTGCGACCTCGAGAGATTGACAGGGAATTGTGTCGTGATGGTAGCAGGAAAATTGGCCACACTTCCTGATAGGAAACGGAGAATCCATAGGGTTGATTCCACGTACAGATTATACTCGTAAGAGGGACTTGGACTCCTTGATAGGTTTGCCATCCTTTTCTCCCCCTCTCTGCGCCCAAAGATGAAACTGGGCTGTCAAGGGGGGGTTCGTAACGGAGTTTCACAACCTCCCCCTCGGAAGTTGACCAATGATTGATTTATATACAGAAATAGTCCAATGGACGTTCAAATAGATTACCAAAGTAGATCTTTCTGTATTCAAGATACCACAAATACAGCCATCCCGTTCAGGGATCCTTCCAATTAGAAAATCGGAAGGAAAAGGCTGTGGTACCTGCAGGAATCAGTAATTTCGAAGCCCCGACTATTGTATGTGCTGGACTCCGTACTCCTAACGAATCAAACAGTCTCATCTACTTCATACATAGTGGACTCCTGGAAAGAAGGCCGTAATGAAATCACGAACCCGGGCAGTTCTACGTACTCCGTACTTTTTTCTGGTCGGCGGGATCGCACTTGTTCTCTGGCACGGCGATCGGGAGGGTCGCGAGGCGCGGAGGAACTTGGTAAATAGGGGACTAACCGCCCACCTTGGGAGAATTCACATCGCAAGAATGACAACAATAATGATAACAACCCCTCTGCTTTTCCTTCATGGACATGCCAAGAATTGAAAAGGACTAGCCTTTCCAATATTAAATAATAAGCCCTTATTGATGGTGCTGAATGCCCATCAGACAGTCGGTGTATGAGCGATCGACGGGGGGCCGAGACCTCCTGGAGGGGAAAACACTAAAGGGGGCTAGCGAAAGAGTTGTGGATATTCCACTCCTGAAACTCGCTCCCTTTTTCTTCTTCGCCAGCCTTTTCGCCTTTTTCGCTGCAGCCAGTTTGCGACAAAAACCATAGTTGCGGTCCTTGATGGTGCTGGATCACCTCCAGGTGCGTTTCGTTCCTGGGTTCCCCTCGTCGCCACGGCGCCAGTGCTGATCTCGTTTGCCGCTCAGAGATGAAGCTGGTCTTGAATAATTACACAACTCTCCGTCACCCGCTTTCCAGAGTCTAATTGCCTGGTCCTCGGTGACTACTTGATCATACCGCAAAGGGTAGTCTTGATTCACTTGCAGCAAGATGGACAACTTCGAACCCGCGTCGCCGGGTGTGCCACACGCCCCCAACCACGACTCCATGGTGACTGTCTCCCTTTCCGATATCCAGTCCAATTCAGAGCACACGCAACCGGACTGGCGTACTCTCGACATCCCTCCGACACCTGTCCTGGCGACCCAGGAGTCGGAAGCCATCAAGAGCAAGACCGAGTCATTTGGGCCCATGGCCCTGCTAGATGCCGCAAGGACGACCCCCATTCCCGTCGACGAGCCTCCGACCCCAACCTCAGCAGACCCCAGACATGTGAACGCCGAGCAGCCAGGAGAAGAGGATAGCGAAGTAGATTGGGAGAATCTGGATCGAACAGAGGAGCAGGAGCCGCGTGGAGAGGGATCGGACGATGTAGGTTGACAGGCCAAGCGCATTCTTCCCCCTCATGGACCGTGCGGTGTAGCCCGTGGAATGTGAGATTGACAATTTGCTCGTGATCTAGTCAACGGCTCTACTGCTCGCTCGCCTGGAGCAAGAGAACAATGCACTCGCTACCAACCCCAAGTCGGGGTTATCCAATACCCCTCGCATCCAGCGGCACCAGCGACAATCTCGTTCGCAGTCGCTCGTCCAGATCAAGAAATTGATTAATGAACCTCCGCGGTCGGAGCTGCGTTACTCGCAACTCCAACCCCCTCCGATGACCGAGCTAGAATTTTGGGCCGCCCTGGTGGCAGATTACCCGCAGACAGCTCAGCGACTGCCTACTTTGACGTCTAATAAGATCCAACAGGGTGTTCCTCCGCCGCTCAGAGGCGTGGTTTGGCCTAGCTTGGCCGGTGCTCGTGATCCAACCCTGATAGAGGAGTTCCAGCGATTGTCTGGCGAAAGCAGTCCCTACGATGGTCTGATTGGCAAGGATATCGGTCGCAGTTTTCCTAATGTTGAGATGTTCCGAGATCCTAATGGCGAGGGCCAGCAAATGCTGGCTCGAGTTTTGAGGTGTTTTAGTTTGTATGATGCCAAGATTGGCTACTGCCAGGGTCTTGGCTTTGTCGTTGGGCCGTTATTGATGCATATGTCCGATGCAGAGGCTTTCTGTGTGCTTGTCCGGTAAGATCTCGCGCAGAAAGAGAGTTTATGCATCAAATACTAACAGAACTGACTAGACTGATGGAGCATTATAACCTTCGGACCTGCTATCTCCCAGATCTGTCAGGCCTTCACCTTCATGTCTACCAGTTCCAAAACCTCCTGGCAAGGCATCGCCCCGAGCTTTTCCAACACCTGGAGTTGTTGAATGTTGAGCCAGTGTATGTGTCTCAGTGGTTCTTGTCGTTCTTCGCAGTGGCCTGCCCATTGCCAATGCTTCTTCGAATTTACGACGTAATTTTCCTTGAGGGTGCCTGTGAAACCCTGATGCGAGTTGCACTGTCTCTGATGCAGCGCAATGAGAAACGCATTTTGGCCTGCACCGAGTTTGAGGATGTCATGCAGTTACTGCTGTCACGCAGCTTGTGGGACACGTGCGTATCTCCTTATCGATAACCCCCGCGCCATATCGCGATAACACACTGACGTCGTTGCCCAGATACGCTTTCAATGCCGATGACCTTGTCAATGACTTTGTTTCTCTGACTTCCCTCGTCACCAACGAGAGTCTCCAGGCCCTCGAAGTCAGCTACAACCAGTCCCAGGGTGTACCCACTGGAATTTCCTTTCCTCAGATGCAAGCAGCTGCATCTCGGTTCCTCGGTCGACTTTGGGCGGGATCCAGTTCTCACAATTCTGTCAAATCTCTCAACCCAAACACAAGTCCATCGCGTCCCGCTAGCACCATTCGTCGCTCTACATCTAAACAGAGCTTGACTTCGACCTTGAATTCTGTGGAGTCAGCATCTGACGCGAGTACAGCCCCAACTGAGCTATCAGCGACGGTTAACAGTGATCAGAAGTCACGCAAATCCAATATGTCGGCGCACCACAAAGACCGTGATCTACACACGCAGATCGAGGATCTGTTGATGGCACTGAGCGACCTCCAACGTCAACAAGCTGATTTGACACGTGAACTACAACAGGAACGGGAGGAACGCGAAGAAGAACAGTCCTTGGTAAAGGATATGCTCAAGCACATCCAAGAGCAGCCTGTCGAATCACAGCCCCAAGAACTGATCGCAAAAGCGCAAGCTCGCTTTGCAACCAGTGAACCCAAGGAAGGCTCAATCTCCCAAACCAAACAGCAGCTTTACGATGATATGACTCGATGGAAGGAAATGCACGAGTTGGAAGCCAGCCGTGGTCTAGACCTGACACGGCGCATGGATGACTTTGAGAAGGAGAATGCCTCACTCAAAGAGCAGTTGCGCGAAGCTCGCAGCCGAATCCAAGATGGATACCGCGACCGCCAGCGACTGGAGCGTCTGAACAAGGAACTGCGTGCACTCAAGATGCCCGAATCAACACCCCCGCCCGAGGCTGCCTCCGCATCCGCTGATTCCGAGTCGGCTTCCCCCACTGGCGGGCTCCGTGAACTGAGACTGGTCCGGACCAATTCGCATAAGACCCCGACCTTCAACAAGCGCTCAAGCAGCTTGGGTCTTCAGACCGTGCTGGCCACCGAGAACAACAAGCCTGCCGCTGAAGATTCTCTCCTGCTGGAGTTGGTCAACGCCAAGACTGCCGAAGCCGTTGCCAAGCAGGAGCTCGAGGAAGTGAAGGGCAAATTGGATGCATTGCGAAAGATGATCAGTAAAACCCATTCTCAGCAGGGCGCCAACCTCGAGAACCGCCATTCCTTCCTCGGCTATTCGCCTTCTCAAGCTAGCATCTCCCAGTCCGCCACCGAGCCTGTCAGAACCCCTGGAACTTCCAGTAATGTTGGCGCAGGCGGTGGTGGTTTCTTCAGCGGATGGGGCCGACGAGCTCCGCCCGCAAATAATGAGTCCCCGTCATGAGAGGCACGAGGTGCCACTTCTGTAACTTGTGACTTCATGACATGTGGCAGAAAGTTGTCAGCCATCTTGATGTGCAATTAATCTTGTTTAGATTTCGTGTCAAAATTTGTTCTGAGCTGAAGGGTTCTTCTTTCCTGTCTGTTACTAGCTTGTACATAGATGATATCCCCCTCCCGAAACCGAGGAGAGAATTGCACGTTACCTTTCTACTGTGAGGCTGCTATTAATTCCAAGCTTGATTCTTTTCATGTTTGCGCAATACTTTAGCTAATCTTTGTACACTGGAATATGGCAGAGCCATTCGCAAAACAATCACGAAGAAACACCCTCGATAATAACCTTGATAACACTCTCCTTTCCTTGCCGAACCAGATCAAAGGCCTCTTCAGCTTGCTCGAACTTGAACCGATTAGTGATCAAGCGCTTCACATCGATCTTACCACTTGCGATCAGGTCAACCGCAGTTGGGTAACATCCCGCTGTATAGCGAATGGATCCTCGAACATGAATATCCCTAATACAAACAGTCGTGATGGGGAAATCGACATTCTGCCAGGAAATCAGTATCTCCCCCCAGCATTATGGTAGTCTCCGACTCACTTCGCGACCCATACCCGCCTGCACATAAGTGCCACCCTTTCGCACCAAATGTATACCAGTCTGTATACAAGCCTGGGCCCCAGTAGCTTCGAGAACCACATCAGGTCCCTCACCCAGGTCGAACTTCTCCTTCATTATCCTCGCCACCTCTTCACTCCAAGCACTATCATTCACACCCTCAGGTCTCGCAGGAGGCACGAATACGTCATCTGCGCCGAACGTTCGCGCAAACTCCGCTCGAGACTGACTGATATCCACCCCAATCACCTTCTTCGCCGCGTATGCCTTACTAACAGCCTGGCAGAGCAATCCAATCGGTCCGCAGCCGAAGACGACAACCGTCTGGTTGGGCTTCACGTCACCGACCTTGGTGATTTGGACTGCGACAGCGACTGGTTCCACGAGCGCGCCTTCTTCAAGGTTCATGTGTGCGGGTAGTGGATAGCAGTAGTCGGCTTGGGTGAGA
Organism: Penicillium daleae; assembly: GCF_028827525.1. Taxonomy (NCBI): domain Eukaryota; kingdom Fungi; phylum Ascomycota; class Eurotiomycetes; order Eurotiales; family Aspergillaceae; genus Penicillium; species Penicillium daleae. The sequence continues at coordinate 4,419,977 of NW_026623153.1, forward strand.
TAGTATTTGGATAGTGTGCCGTCGTGAGGGGGGTGTCGCGGCGAAAACGGTATCGGGGCAGAGATTGTAGGAGCCGCTGCGGCAGTAGTTGCAGCTTGGTCTGTTGTTAGCGCTGTGGTGGGGTTGAAATTGGTGAAGATGGGACGTACTGTCTGCATGGTACGCCTGGTTCGATGGCGACTCGGTCGCCTGGCTTGAGGTTTTCCACGGCTGAGCCTACTTCGATCACAGTACCGGAGCTTTCGTGGCCGAGGACAATGGGTGAGTTTAGGATGAAATCTGGTTGGGAGAGGGATGAGCCCTGAGTTTGGAAGATGTTTCGAGACGCTGTGCTTACCTCCGATGCGACCCTTCTGCCAGCTGATGGTCAAGTTAGTCTCAGGATTAGCGTGAGCTATAATTGAGGACATACTAGTGGACCTATTCGTTATACTTCATATTAGCCGAATTTTCTGGATATAGAAGGGTAAAGCAGACGACTAACATCACTGCCGCAGATACCAGTCTGCGCCACTTGCACAATGACATCCCAAAGGTCCTTGAGCTTTGGCGCCGCGCGATCCTCAATAGCCACATCCTTAACCGCACGCAACACGAATGAACGGTTCATTTCCTGCAATGCACTTAGCGTGGGACTTTAAGTTAGGGCTTTGCGTATACATACACCCATTCTGTCTTACGGTCGCTGTTCTTGACAAGAGATCGATCGTGTCCAAGGTGAAACACGTAGGATTTAAGTATCATCTCGAGCTTCTCTTGTACTTCCATCATAGCTATGCCCCGCTGGATTCTCTGCACCCGGACTGGGTCGTCCGTTGCACGGCGACACCACCCCGTTGACAGTCACAATGCGGAGTGGAGAGTACCCGCCGTCAGACGTCCGTCCCATGGCGGTGTAACAGAGTGTTCGAGGTACCATACTGGAACCCGAGAGTTACCCACATATTAAATACAAACACAATAGGAAAGGTGGGACACATCTACTGTAGGTTAATCTCATGTCACTGGAATGAATGGGCCTACACTCATTCTCGGAATTGGCTTGATCAATACGCACTGAGCAACTCTTCCTTGGCCCTACCCCTAATACCTTAGCGTAAAATCTTATTGAAGAAGCCGCACTAAACCGAGGGCCGCAATATCAAGCCGCCATATAATACTGATGCCTTTGGAGGTTTATCGTTCAAGAATCAAAGAATAAAAAACGATGCATGTAATTTCAGGCAACAGTTACTGGCCCATGCCAAAGCATTTTGTCTTGCCCCTCGATTTAGTGCGGCTTCAATAAGTTTTCCGCGGTCAGGCCTTGGCCGGAGGAGGGAGGGGAAGCACGGATTTGCTCAGTGTGTATTAGTCAAGCCAATTCCGAGAATGAGCCTAGGGTGTCAACAATTTCGAGACATACTGTACTATAATTATGTGCGAAGGAATGTAAAGAGTGTTTTAGCCTCTGATACAACATGTCAGCCGAATTCCCCGTGTTGAGGGTCATAGTGGCACATATATGTGGCTGGTTCTAGACCCTGCAATCGTCAGACCACATACGTATAAGAACTTTCACAGGTAGTCATTCCAGGGAACAAGAGGTCTCGATTCCATGAAGTTCATGACATCGGTGGCGGTGTCATCCAACCGCTGGAGATATAAACGGCTCCGCCCTCCTCTATTGCATATATCATACGTAGCAAGTCGACATCCAATTTTAACAATAATCCTTCCGTCCCAATCTTATCATGAAGCAACTGGGAAAGACGTTGGCTTTGTGGTTGGCTATTACGGGGACGACAGTCACCGCGGCCGCCATACCCGCGAAGAAGCTTACCATCACACGCACAAACCGGGATTGCGGTGGCGCTCTCATTTCTCCTGAGACTGATCCCTTCGGATTTGTCAACCTTGTAAAGCCAGCTTCAGGCAAACTCGTTGCAGCTATTGTACTACAGGGTGCCACGCCTACCGCTACCTATAAGGTCCGGCTGCTTCAGGTTCCGAGATCTCCACCTTGTTATAGTAATGTTCCCAGCACCACATTGGTCACAGACAGCTTAGGTTATGGGAACACCAATTTTCAACAGCCGCTGGACCCGACTGCAACAGCTGCGTTTGTTGATCTGAACAACCTTGCTGATCCCAACGATGACTACTTCACTACTAACCCGGACAACTTTATAATCCGTCCACCAGCATAGGTGTCGGAATCACAAGATGTAGTGAAGACATCGGGTTACGGATTATCAACTTATCAGCTTGTCTTTGATCTTACAACTTGGGTCTTTGTGTCAATTAAGATTGTATCTAAATCAAGGGATTTATTCAGCAATTCAGTCATCTGGTGATTCCATTGGTGGGGCTAGATATTGATATCGACTATTCCATGTAACGAGATAAGGACATATACAGTGATTCTAAAAATTGCCTTGACCGGTACATACTGAAACACTCCTCTTGCTACTGCCAAGACATTAGCGCAGGTTATTCATTAGGCTGGTCACACTAAGCTGAGGACCTGGCGCAATGGTACCTGGTGCGGGTTTGTATCTTTCCCTCCGGAAGAATATATCGCACGCTTTGAATGTAGTAGTTAATTACTCATCAATCGTCCAACATCCGAGGAGAAACATTCCTTAGAGGCGATCACTAGTTCATTAGAACCATAAACCAAGATTTTCTGGATATTCTCGTGAACATGTTAGAGTATTGTTCGAGAAATCCATACCGACCATTAGAAGACTACATTATATAATAGGTTCCGGTACGTCTGGCGGCAAAAGAACTATAGTTAATAGCACTGCTACCAGCTCGATATCTGGCAACTCAAGCGGAATGCTTCTCTCTCTTGTTATACTTGTGACCGCAACTTGCGGCGCTATGGCTTTCCCGTTCGTTAAGAGACAAGCCTTGCCCCCTCCTTCATAACCCTACACTTCTAATCCTTTCAAGTTTAACCACTATTTGTTCAGGAGATATGGCTCCCTCCAAGACTCTCTCATGGAAAGCTCGTTCTTATAAGTGATATTATTAGAGAGAGAGAGTCCTTCACCACATCTAAAGTGGCTATGGTTAGCGCAATATCATTGAAGCCAATAGGAGCTTGTATGTGGCAGACCGGCTTATGCTTATGACCTCATGAAATCCTTCCGCATTAGGATAACATCGGTGGGGCGTATCCCAGTTCCTAAGGCGGTCTGCCATATGCAGTCGCGTATTGGCTTGAATAAAAATGCGCTAACTACCTTAGGCTTAGTGTTTCATTACTCATCAATTGTTCAACACCAAAGGAGGATCCTGGAGAGGGTCGCTGGTTCATTGGGACGAACCATTGACCAAATTTCCTAGATACGTTCTTTAACCTCTTTATTGGTATTACTTAAGAGATCTAGATCATGCCACTTACGATACTCCATTACCCCTATATCAAAAAGTAACTAGTAGGCTGGACTTGGTTTCCAAGAACTTTTTAATTGTCTCTCGGTGTAGCTAAGACACTATAAGTTTATAGAGCGCTTTGATAAGACCAAAAAATTACTTCCCTGGCAGCATTATCTTCTGTTGCCGGCAGCAGGGAAAGGGTTCCAATATCATTACTGTCTGCTCACAAGAGGTACGCCGTAAATTTCGATGGTTCAGTTCTGAGAGATGGCAGTCAAGAACGCTGGAGTGCCGGACGGTATACCTACCCCTCCATCAAAACGAACTAGCCAGCCAAATCCGGGGCTGAATAGTGTCACCGACCCAAAAGACAACAAGAGAATCGTGTCTCACCAAATCACGGTTGCTGGGTCTGTAGACAAAGAGGAAACAGACTGACCGATAATTTCCAATCTCATAATCGCTGCCCTCGGCTTTCTTCTGGCCGTGCCAGTTTTCGCTCTTACTATTGAGCAGTATAAATATGCCAAGAATTCTGTACAGATAGGTGATGCTGCGAACAAAATCGCCCTTGTCCAGTATTGCCAGAACGAAGTGAGCCCTCATCCCCCCTAGCACAGTATGTTCAGGGCTCAACGTGTAGGCTGATAATCTTCCTCAAAAAGCACCTCTAATGGTTGTTCTGCCGTGAACAATAACGCGTCGCAAATCATCAGCTCCGTCGTGATCTCAATTTTCTCTACCTTGACATTCACACATGCTCCACCTAGCGTAGGCGAGCCTACCGGATCACCTATGTCTAACTCTGGCACGGCATCTCCATCCCTTCCTCCTGCACCGCTTACGCCAGTCCCAATATTAGGGAACCAAATCTCCCATGGATTGTCCAGTAGCGTTAAGCTAGGTATTGGTCTTGGGATATCCAGTGCTGTTATAATCGTAGTTGCTGTAGTCACCTGTTGTTATGGGCAGCGTCAAAGGAAGAATCAAAGGAAGAAAAGTAAGATTGAGGTTGCGATGCAAAGTGACCGGGAAGCTTGAGAGGAGTGATCTAGGGCTGGTATGTGATATTCTTGCAGCAGATTGCAAAGGGCTTCTATCATTGGCCATGTCACGATTTTTTCTCTGATCTAGTCAGGTCTGGAGCGCGAGGATACTTCCAAATCGCTGTACTTTCTGCAAACATTTCCAATCGAAGGCTTGTTGTTTTTGTATTCCTTGGTCATCTGAAATGTGATGGAAGCAGGGGTATCTACTCCATACACATTACAATTGAGATAGAGCTTCGAGGCTGGGAGCCATGGAGTCATGTTGTCAGAGCTGGTTCTTGATCATGTTAGCTGAAATGCCGAAGGGTATTAGCTCTCACCCTTCTGTTGCCAGAGACTCTCCATCTCTTCCTTGGAGGGTCCTGTCTAGTTTTTCCAAACTCACCGCCCAGAAGGTGTTTACGGTCACAATTTATTAGAAATCGCAGATTTGCTGACAAATAATTCTAATGGAGGCCGTGAGACAAATTTCAAGGCGCTTGGCAAAGTTTAGTCGATAACCATAAGAAGCAGGAGAGGAAATAGTCAACCTAAAGTGCGCACTGGGTGAGCGATATGCAGTAAGCGCTTCCTCCACCCTCCACGGGGCTAAGACAAGGACACCCATCTCGCCAATAATGAGGTTACTTTTATGGTTCGAAGGGTGCAATGATCTCCATTGCAGCGATTACATTGAGTACCTTCGGGCAACCTGGAATTGGCCTCCAAGGGTAATTGTCCCGGCTCGGCTGGATTATGCAATGCTGGCGTGGGCATCGAGATAGGGCTTAAAGATGAATTTGGCGACATAAATACTTTACTAAGGACGGATTAATTTTCTACGGCGGAGAAAATTACTCCAACGCGAGAACTGCGGACGCTCAGACAGATGGTGATCAACGGGGTCCTTCTAAGACTGACAAGAAATGCGCAATTTCTCTTAATGCTGTTCATTTCAGAGTAAAGTAGAGCGAAGGAGACAGGAGAATGTGTACGTGAGTCTACATGACTAAGTGATGCGGGGTTAGCTTCCAGACGAGTTATCGCCTAAAAAGGCAGGAAGCGGCGATTTCGGTTTTCATCGCTCGACAATCGTTGATAATAGCGGATGGGAACATATAAAAGCCTTCAAGTTTCTTCAGAATGATAAAAAAGATCAATCTTTGATTTTCCAAAGGCACTTACCAAGATCCAAAGCAAAAATACTTCATCTGGTCTCATTTCTCACTAAACGAGCTCAATATGAACCCTCTGCAGATTGCTGTTGTCGGTCTTGGGCGTATGGTATGTTTGTTTTCTCTGCTCGACAGCACCAAAATAAATTTTTTTATTGACATTGAATAGGGCAAGCGACATGTTCATACCCTCTTGTATCGTGTCCCACGAGCTAAAGTTGTGGCCGTGTGCAGCACAGACCCTCAGGAGATCAAATGGGCCCAGGAGAATGAAGAATACAGAGAGTTTGGAATTGCTGTTTATAGCAACTATGATGAGATGCTAGCCCACCGCGGCTTGCAGGCTGTGTGGATTTCCACAAGCACCGATGTTCATGCGAGCCAGTCATTGGCGGCTATTGCGAAGGGAGTCCATGTGCTCTGTGAGAAGCCGTTGAGTACCGACCTTGTAGAGGTATGAGCTTCACTATCCAATCCCATATTGAGTTATTGAAGGACTGACAAATAGGGAATAGGCTCAATCTGTTGTCGATGCTGCTAAGCAGAACCCTTCAGTAAAGGTCATGGCGGGCTTCTCTCGCCGCTTTGATGCTTCGTACAGGGACGCAGGCCATAAAATCTATGATCAGAATGCTATCGGATCTCCCTTTATGGTTCGATCGAACACTTGCGACCTACGTGATGAGACTGGATTCTTTGTCCGATATGCGACGCGGAATGGCGGTATCTTTGTCGACTGTGCCATCCACGACATCGATCTATCTCTGTGGTATCTCGGCAGCCCTGTTCCTAAGGCTTGCTGGGCCGCAGGTACACTTCAGCATCACCCAGAGCTCAAGGAACTCTCTGATGTGGACAATGCCGTTGGCATCGTTGAGTTTTGGGGTGGAAAGATCGCTTATTTCTACTGTTCCCGCACGCAGGCCCACGGCCACGACGTCTGCACCGAGATTACTGGCACCCATGGTAAGGTGATGGTGAATGTTATTCCTAAGCAAAACAATGTTGTTCTTGCCGATAAGCTGGGTATCCGCCACGAGGTACAGCCAGAGTACTGGCAAAGATTTGAAGATGCATTTGCCCTGGAGGCCAATGAATTCATGGAAGCCATTCTTAAGGATAAGGATGTCCCTGTGAAGCTTGAGACTGGAATTAAGGTGATGAAAATTGGACAGGCCTTGCAGCATGCTCTTCTTTCGGGCGAGGTTGTTCGATTCAATGAGAGTGGCGAACGGTTGAACTAGGTTCGTGTTTATTCTTCGAATCTAGTTCTAGGAAAGACGACTCAGAGGTAACAGCATAGAATCCCCAGATATTAGAGATATGGATTCAGTTTCAAGTGGCGAAATAAATATTTCTTATTTTAAAGTTTGTCCCGATATTGCAGTAATCCAGATTTTGGCTACGCTATGATGAGAATCCAGGGTTGTGGATGTTTAAGAAATATGGAGCTTGATAGGAAATTGAAGTCTTAATGTAAATACATAGCAAGATGGTATTCTGAGTGCGATGAGAACATGGGAGTGTCTATCCACAAACGGCTTCCTCTCATATACCAAAAGGGTCCCTAAGTCTAGGTCCATTTCTAACGTATGTTTAAATCTTCACCGTTCATAATCGCACCCCAAAGTTGTAAAAGCACAATTTAAATGTGAAAGCTACGATCCTCATCGAATCAATAACTTGAAATAAATGCACAAGAATCCGTTCGTTTGGCTATGTAATGCAGCTCCGCTTAAACGCTGATTGTTTGAAGGCAAACCGGAATGCGGGGTCACTTCCCCAAACTGGTAATTTCGATGGATGCGGGGTCCTCATCCCCGCATTTTACCCTATAAGGGAGGCAACGCCGCCCCTTGCGAGGTATCCTATCGTCAAGTGATTAGATACTCAATATGGGTGACTTGCAACAGAAACATACTCGAAACTGAACATGTCGTCAGTCTCCTCATTTGCTAAAGGCCCCTGCTTGAACTGCCGAGGTAAGCTAGTAACACCCTGCACGAGTTCGAAGGCGTTGCTGATTAAACGTGTAATAGCGAGCCACCAAAAATGTAAGAATCTCATTCCAGCATTGTTCATGCAATAAATATTTCATTTATATGTATCACTCATATGGCCGATAGGTGATAAGCGAAAGCCAGTTTGCAAGCGCTGTGACAGAAAGGGGCTTGATTGCAAGCCCGTACAGAGGAAAGCAGTCTTTCGACATGGCTCCACGGCCAACTTGGACGCAAACTTCTCAGGTGGCCAGGTGTGGGTGAACAGCAAACCAAGAAACTGGAGACCAACGAAGAAAAAGTCAGCACCGGATACTTCTCCTTCCGACCAGGTGTCAGCACCTTGGGCTGCTGGAGACTCTCGAGGTGCTTCTGAAGCACGTATCTTCGAGAACCAGGCAGTGATCGATTCTTTGTCTCCTCTCAAGTCGTACCCCATTGGGAATGATCAAATTGAAAATGGAGAAGCTTCACAAGAGACCTATCAGTTCCACGACTCGGATAGAGTCAATGGCCACTCACCTAACAGCCCCTCGAGACTGGTTTTGACATCGAATGCAACGCCACCAACAAGTATTCATGAGATAGAATTTTCTCCTGGTTCTGAATCTGCAGCCAGGTATCTAGAGACCTCAGGGTATGGTCATATAGGCCATTCTAACTATCAAACTTTGACGAGAAGCAGTACTGCAACAACTCACGATGTGGCTTCCCCCTCTTCCTCTTCACGCAATGATCTTGCACCAGCACCAAGGGAAGCCCTGCAAGAAGCTTGTCTGCTCCGATATTTTATTGAAGAATTATCACCATGGGTAAGAAGCAAACTTATAGCGACGTTCAGCGATGAAATTGACGTGAGTTCAGTTTGACCATTGTGACGAGCGTCGGCATTTCCAACTCGTTGTACCTCGTCGAGCACAGCATTGTGCGACTCTTCAAAACGCCGTGTTCGCCGTATCGGCGCGCCATCTTTGCCGGCTGCCACAGTACAAAACTGCTAATGGAATCGTGTATCAGGGGCAGCCACTTCCTAATCTGAACAAATCCAGTGCACTGGAGTACATGCTCAAGTGTATACCGGATCTCATCGAGTTCCCCAACATTCAGGACCCTTCACATCAAGAGAATATTATGGCAGCGACGGTCATCTTACGGCAGTGTGAAGAAATGGAAGAAGAGATGGAAGAGAGTGAAATTCAGTCCGTGCAACATGGAGCCGTGAACTTTCTTGCAATTACCCACACGATCATTGACTCTATGAGCGCATCCCCGCTTGACTCTTCCCTTGCCACTGCCACCTACTGGATTACTGTTCGGCAGGAGATCTACTTTGCTTTTACAAGGGAAGCCGTTCCTCATCTACGATTTGATGTCGATCGCTGGCTCAATGCTTCCATAGCAAACACGATGATTACGTTTTCAGGACAAGTTTCCACATGGCGCTGGGGTAGTAAGTCAGCCGAGGAGTGGGGTGAGTATTACTATCTATCGAACATTGTTGACATTTTCTCCTTGAGGCGCTGACCCAAATCTATGTTAGCTCGACTCAAGGCCCAAGAGAATCAGCTCCTCCGCGATTCTTCCGGGGAATTGAAACCGATTCTCAGTATAAAGGCAGAACCAACAAAAGGAAGGATATTTCCAACGGTGTGGTACAGTTTTGACGTTCAAGTGACTGCAGTTCAGCACTTTTTACTTGCGCAAATGATCTTGACTGCAGAAAACCCTCGTCTCGAGTAAGTTTTCATAATTAAAAGTCTTTTAATGCTACAAGCTAAACCAAAATTCTTTCCAGTGGAGCGAACCGAGTCACTCATCGAAAAGCAGAGGCACGGGTCCGGTCCTTGGTCCTGGACATCTGCGGAATAGCCCTGTGCCATCTCCGAATCCAACCTGCCTTGGTCAATGCAGTAATTGCAATCACATTATATGGTGAATACTTTACGAATCCAGAAGAAAGGGAGGCGCTTCTTGGAATCATCAACATAACCAACAATATACGAGCGTGGCCGATGAGAAAGCAATATGAAGATGTGCAACGGCGGTGGAATATGGTAGATAGCGCGGAAATATGAACTATACACGAAAGCTATGAGCAACTCCAGCATGGCGAAGTATTTCTGGCCTTCATTCAATACTTCTTGAAGCATTTTCTTTCCATAACTTGATAGCATTTCGCTCAAACTTGTCTTACGGTAGTTGCTTAGATGCTTTATGCCTGAAGTGTTAGGCATAGATCGGACAATCTCCGAACCCGCTGTTGAAAATGAGAGACGGTCCCCAACCCCCGCTCCTGCGACTCCGCTACGCACTAATCTGAATTGACTGCGATATACAAATAATAATGTCAGACTTAGTATCACCTATGCCAAGCCCGAGCGTTGATACACAGAATAATACTCAGCGCCCCCAAGCCGAGCAAGCATGCAAAGAATGTCGTCGCAGGAAGTCCAGGGTGAGCGCTTTGAAGTTAAATATGTGACGATACAGGAGTACTGATCTTCCTCCAAAAGTGCGATCGAATTATGCCGGCATGCTTTTTGTGCCGTAAATTCCAACGCCAATGTCTTTACGAAAAGCTAGCTAAAGCACCGCTCACTCGACGTTACCTTAACGAGGTGGAGAATGAGCTTAGACAGGCTAAGGAGCTACTGAGGCAAGTGTTGCCAGGAACAGACAACAACAGCGTGAACTTTGGAGAGCCAATACATGGAGGCCATGCGAATCGTTCTGACAATGGCCCTGGGTCGTGCCGACTACAAACAAGTACCGACTTTATACACGACCAGAGACACTCTGTTCTTATGCAGCAAGACCAAGACCGAATTGAGACCAGTGAAAGCCTATCCCGACCACAGAGACAACACACTTTTGTTCCACAAAATATCCGACGACAACGAACTTCGAGTAATCTCGAAGGTCGTTCCCTTGGTCCGTCCGGCATATCTCTGGAAACACCACCATCTACCAGTAACTTCGAATGGGATGAGCGAACTGGCAATGCAGATGGAGATAGATTTGTCGACGGCATGGCCAGCTTGACTAGCAGCTTGAATGAGGGTGGATATCTCGGTAGGTGGCTTTCGTCTCTGCTGGCCGCGGATACTAACATTTCTCAAGGAGCTGCGTCTGGCGCTGCACTCCTACGATTAACTGATAACAGGCCAACTGAGACATCAGGCCATGCAGATCATATTGCGCGAACGACCACTCAGCCTCCCACTAGTGTCCCTTTTGCCTTGACTTCACTTGGTCAACTAGAGCCATTTGTTGAGGCATACTTCTCCCTCTATCATCGATCATATCCAATTGTCCATGAAGCCACATTCCGTGCCCAGTTCATGGAGGTCATTCCACGACCGAATGGACAATACTGGCAAGTGTTACTATTTGTAGTAGCAGCCACAGGGGCTTTTACTGCCTCTACCCAACCGACAGATGTGGACCTCGGCCTTTTCAAAGCGGCAAAAGCGCGACTGACCATCGATATGCTCGAGACTGGCAACTTAATCCTAGTGCAGGCATTGACCCTGATCTCAAATTATATGCAGAAACGGAACAAACCAAATTCAGGATACAATTACATGGGATTGGCGCGACGCATTGCTATGGGCATTGGGCTTCACAAAGAGTTTCCGACCTGGGATGCTAGCCTATTCACGACAGAAATGCGAAGAAGGGTGTGGCATTGTCTTTACATTTTCGACGTCGGTGCTATAATTACGTTCTCGCGACCTCTAGATTTCCCAGACGAGGGAATCGATGTGGAGCTTCCCATGAATGTGCATGATCTTGTAAGGAGCATGGTGCCTCAGTGTTGGTCAACACGTTGCTAACGATTTCTCAGGACATAACCTCAGGGACAAAGCATATCCCACAGTCAGCGAATGAAACCACGGTCTATACACATCTGCGTGCACAGGCAGCATTTCACACGGCCACCAGCCCAATATACACAAAACTCATCTCATCACCGTTTCCTTCGGCATCGGAGATGATCGAGCTCGATGACACACTGATCGGCCACTGGCTTGTGTCACTTCCTCCATTCTTTGGTGAGAATGTGATCCAGGAAACAAGGTTTCGTCTGTGCCATTCAATTCTGCGATGGAGATACCGAAACTTTCGCATTCTCATGTATCGTCCGTTCCTAGTTGGACGACTGATGGCCCGGCCCGGCTGGGCCTTGGGAGCTCAAGATAAAGACGAACATGTCGACTTGGCCATAAAGCGTTGTCTGAACGCCGCCCAAGAGTCCTTGGATTTAATATCAACATTCTGGACTCAGGAACCAAAGACAATGATGGCTTGCTGGTATGGGCTCTACTTCCTATTCCAGGCAATTCTGATTCCAGTAATTTGTCTGCGAAACGATCCCCAGGCTGCTCTCGCTATGAGCTGGCGTGAACAAATATGTCAAGCGATGCCTATTCTGGAGTCCATGGCTCAGCTTAATCCGACTGCACTCCGTTGCTTGGAAAAAGTACAGTCCCTCTGTGGAGCATATCTTGACCCTTCTGTTGATGAATGGGGCCAACCTACCGAAGAGTCACCACAGACACAGCTTGCGAATTTGTATCCTTTGATGTGGCCCACGTTGGAAATGACGCAATTAGACGGAGTGGATTCAGTTCTACAGGAGTCGACTATTCTGGATTTTATGAACCAACTACCTGGAGTCGAGTGAATGCCTTTGTGGAGATATTTGACAAAAGGTGTGTCAATTAGTTCAATTTTTCAAGAGAAATACGGAGACAAGTCTATGGATTTCTGTCTGACCAATCTATGGCAAGGTATAACCCCCATCAATGACTATATTAGCACCCGTCATGTAGCTTGAAGCATCAGATGCGCAGTATACGTAGGCCTAGGAATACGAGTTAGCTCTGACTGCATAATTGAGTATGCGGCCTTACCCCTTTCAACTCATAAGTTTGTGCCATGCGCTGGGCAGGAATCATGCTGAGCCACTTTGTCCGCCATTCCTCAGGATGAATGTCCAAAATTTCAGTGGCGATGAAGCCAGGGGAGATGCAGTTAACACGGCAGAAGTCTACCCATTCAACCGACAAGCACTTGGCCATCTGAACAACACCGGCCTTGGATGCGTTGTACTGCAATATTTCAGTATCCTGGATGCCTAATATCAAGGGCTTCAACTTTGCTTACTGCTGTTTGTTTCTGAGGCACGTTAACTAGTGTCGCGCTCACAGATGCAGTGAATATCACGTTGCCATGTCCTTGTTGCTTGAAGACTCGTCCCGCAGCCTGTGCGGAGTAGAAAGCGCCATCAAGGTTTACCTTCATGATCTCACTCCATTGATCGGGTGTATAGTCCTCAGCAGCAACGCACGATGCAATTCCAGAATTCGCAACCAAGATATCGAGCTTTCCAAAATCCTTTGCGATCTGTTGGATCACGGCCTCAATCTCTGACTGGTTTGTGACGTTGGCCTGATAGGCAGCTGCTCGTACATTGTTCGCAGACGCAATTTCGGCAGCTGTTGCTTCTGCTGTTTTCGAAGAGTTATAAATCAGGGCAACCTAGATAGATTGTCATTAGCATTCGAGATCTGTATATCAAATCGAATGAGAAACCAGGACGACCTACACTAGCACCGGCTTCCGCCAGGCCTCTCGACACTTCAAGTCCTATTCCACGAGCACCGCCTGTAATTTTTATTAGCTATGTTTATTGCCAGTTCCAGCAAAAACCAGTACCTGTCACGATGGCAACTTTGCCTGTGAGGTCAAATGCCTTCATAACATGTTGGTTTTGAGGCTGAGCGAGAACCATGGTGAAAGGGGAGAGCTATTGACAGAGATGATTGTAAGCTAATATCTATATCTTAGAGAATAAATATACTGTCGACTATCAGAGTGACTTGCCTGTACAAAGTTTCACAGCTATAACGGAGGACTGTGATCCAACCCCGCATAAATCGGCCCATCTCCGATCGGACACATTCGCCCGGGCGGACATCAGTGGCCCGCGCTCACGGAGGAGAATACACCTGCCTTTGTGGCATGACGCCAGAATTGAATTGAAACTTGGAACAATGAGCCCCGCTCTATGCTCCAAGTATCGTCGACAGGCAATGCTGTATGGACACGGTGGGTTTCTATCGACAAAACTGGGCCTGGTAACCCACGCAAGATAATCGCCAAACCACAAATGCTCCACGGGCGATAATCTTAGTCTATGCTGCGGTTGTTCATCCATGGCTCCACCCAGAAATCATCAAATTGGGGTTGGGGGTTCGCAATGTGAGGTTTACGTGCCTCGATTGCCCAGAAAATGGAAAGATGTTTTGAAAATCTTAAGCTCAATTGATTACACATAACTAAGCACCATCGCACTGATAAATAAACAAATCCCATGCTCCATCTAAGTAACGTGTTCTGCGTGTTCTCCCTTACAGACCACGTCATCATCTCCTTTGCCAGTAGTTGCACCACCAACTAGAACCGAGGGCCCATCGAACACCTCTGCGATTTCCTCGAGGGAATGGCCCTTGGTTTCCGGGAAGGCAAACCAAGTTACGACCAGAACGAGGACATCGAAACAACAGAAAAAGATGTAGTAATGCCAGCCGATATTGTTAAGGGCAATGGGATTCACAAAGGCAAGCACAACGAGGGAACCATAAACGCTAAGCAATTCGACGGTCAATCCCTTGCTGCGAATTGAGTACGGGAATATCTCCGTGGGATAGCCTAGCAGCAAAGGCGTATAGGCAATGTCGTAATGGAAGAAGAAGATGAATACAAAAGCAATTACCGTGCGACCAAGGCCATCGGCTTGGGTGGTGCTGAATACGGCTGAGCAAGCAGTCCAAACGATGAAGGATATAAGCATCCCCACGGCCGACCAGAGGAACAGAGTACGCCGGCCTAGTCGGTCTACCAGTAACGCAGCACTCCCGGCTGCAATAAAGTTGAAAATCTGAAGAAGACCGTTGATGAGTGTTTGCGTGTCCGAATCAGTAACGCCGACTGTGTCAAGGACGAGAGTGAGGTAATATGACACAACAGCAACACCCTATATGGAATTGTTAGCTATAGGCCAATGCCAGACATTATAGTTGAGTCACTCACATTCCACTGAGCAAAAGAACCAACACACACGGCAATAAATGTACGCTTGCGATTTCCCGGGGTTTTCACCAAAGTCGACCACTGCGTTCTAGCCGCCTGGTTTTCCATTTCGATGGTATGAGAGATCTCCGTCATTTCGAACTGGATGAGGGGATGTGATGTGTCGCCAGCGGTATGGAATCGAGCGAGTAATTCCTCGGCCTCCTTTTTCTTCCCATTGGCGATGAGCCATCTATCGTAAAAATATTAGTTCCCATACCCTTGGGAGTGAGGTTAGACAATTTACTGACCGTGGAGATTCTGGAACGAAGCACCAAAGCACTATCTGAACGAGAGGGAATCCGGCCTGTACGATAGAGGGAACTCTCCAGCTCCAGTCCGACAGGCCCAGGTGTTTCTGAGTACCGTACGATGCCCATGATGCCAAGATAGCACCAAGATAGTACATGGTCCAGAAAGCGCTGGTGTACTTGCCTCGATGCGTTGGGTATGCCAGCTCTGTGATCAACATAGGCGATGGCTGTACGACTAGCATAGAGCCCACTCCTACCAGAACGCGAGCAAAGACGAACATGCCATAGTTCACCGATGCTGCCTGAATGATTGATGCAATGACGATCACGATAGCCCCCGACAGAAGGGTGAGGCGTCTTCCAATGCGGTCCGACATGATACCAACAAAAGGAAGCGAGATGACGCTACCGATGGACTGGGCGGCATTGACAACGCCAAGAACCGAGCCTTCGGGATTGCCGAAGTAGTTCTTCCATTCAGTTATAGACTGAAGACCATTCATGAGAGATCCTGGTTGGAAAGAAAACCTGTGTCAGTGGGCTGTGGATCTTGCAAAGTGATAAGGCAGCAAGCAAATGCCTACCATCATATCCAGCTACCGCAGATGAAAGCAGTGGAATGAGTAGAATGAGGTTCAGTTCCAGAAGATGGGGCACCCTGAACCAAGGGCGATCATACTGAGGCAAAACAGATGCCAAAGCCTCGCCGACAATGCTTTGATCTTTCATCGTGCTAAGATTGTTGCAAAGTAATGGATGTGGTCTACTTTCAAGGAAAAGCGGGGGATTAATATAATCTCCCCACTGATATGTCATTGAGTAGCCTTGGCTACAATTGCTTTGGCAACACGGGAAGTCGGGAAGTACGGAATGCTCTGACAAGGAATGAGAAGCAGGCCCACGGAATTGATGGTCTGTTTCCCCATGGGGTGATGTAGTGATGTACCCCAAGTTTGCGGGCCCAGTGAGAACTAACGTTAGCCGGTGATTTGAGTTTAGGTTATCTGTTCTACGGACTCTGGTGTCCGTTCCAGCGGGGCACTTTGTCCGTCGCGGGCTCATCCGTCCGCTTTTGTCGGTATGCTCGTAAAGCTTCATGGCGGATCAAACCGAATGTGGAGTTTTTCTACTCTCATTGAAAACGAATTGCTCAATGCCGCGGTGTTGCTTCACCGTGACGCTCGCGCTTAAAGCTATAAATCTTGCGATAAGAACAGATTGTCTGGTTTCGAGCAATTATCTTTTCTCCTACAGATATAACAAGTTTTGATAACCATCCATTTGCCTCAAAATGGGTTCCATTCAGCAGAGCATTCGTAAGCCCAACCCGGTGCTGTCAGACAGTGTGTTTGAGATGTTTCGGATGAATAACAAAGCGGTCATCATCACCGGCGGCACTGGTGGAATCGGGTACCAGGTTGCTCGTGGCCTTGCAGAAGCTGGCGCGAATATTGCTTTGTGGTACAACGGCTCTTCAAAAGCTGAGAAACTCGCAACATCACTCGAGAAGGACTTTGGAATCAAATCCAAAGCATACAAGTGCTCCGTGCAAAATTTTGATGAGGTGCGTCCTGCTTGCCGTCAAAGCTTTTCTTGATGCTGACTGACGTGTCCGTAGGTCCAAGCAGCAACCAATGCTGTGCTGCACGATTTCGGCCGACTGGATGTTATGATTGCAAATGCCGGTATCCCATCAAAGGCTGGTGGTCTAGATGATAAGCTAGAAGACTGGCATAAAGTAGTGGATGTCGATTTCAGTGGCGCATACTATTGTGCTCGGGTTGCGGGCGAAATTTTCCGCAAACAGGGCTCTGGAAACTTGATCTTTACGGCTTCGATGTCTGGTCACGCAGCAAATGTACCCCAACAGCAGGTAAGTCAGCCGGAACCAAACTACCGTTGATACTCTCCTTACCAAATGATATATAGGCTTGCTATAATGCTTGCAAGGCAGGCGTCATTCATCTGGCAAAATCACTGGCCGTTGAGTGGGCTGATTTCGCCCGTGTCAACAGTGTCAGCCCCGGCTATATCGATACTCCAATTAGCGGAGACTGTCCATTTGAGATGAAAGAGGAGTGGTATTCTCTAACTCCTTTGAGACGCGATGCCGATCCTCGTGAGCTGAAGGCTATATATCTCTACCTCGCGAGTGATGCCAGCACTTACACAACAGGAGCAGACATTGTCGTGGATGGTGGATATACTTGCCGGTGATACGTCAGAAACTGATAGGAGACCTCTGGCTTGACTTCAGTGACATTAATTGAAGATTCGCATTATCTCCATCAGGATATACGTCAATTATAGCAATTTAGATGCGGTACATCCACTTCAATTAAGCCAAGTTTGCAATATCGGCAGAGGCATGTACATAAAGATAGAAAGATATGCATCTGAGCCGATTCATGATCTTACTGATGATAGTTGCTCAGGCTGGGAGGAAGATCCTCTGTTTGAGTTCCCCATTTGCTTTCAGTTGCGCCCAGCTCCAGTTCGAGAACACCTCCATTGGTAAAGAAGTCATGAGTGAGCCAATTGTTTGTCCATGTCTCACCATTCAGCTTTGCACTCTGAATATAGATTGACTTGTAGCTGGCATCGAAGTTCACATTCCGAACGGTGGCAGTTTTACCTGTGATCGCATTCTTGATGCTCACTTCCTTGAAGTATGGTGGTGTTATCAGGTAGACGTCCTGTCCAGGAACAGGCCAGAGACCCATCATACTCAGCATCACGAATGAGCCCATGGCACCACTGTCATCGTTCCCAGCAATACCCGCAGTCGTGGTATTAAACTGAGACGGGATGTAGAAGTGGCTATACTTGGCGGACAGAGCAGGCCGTCCACCATAGTGGAATTGGAAGACGGTCAAGAATGCTTGCTCATCACCCACGTAGAGGAGACCAGATTCGTGAAGGAACTGCAATCGTGACGTGAATTCCTCTGCGCCACCAAGAGTTTTAATGAGCGCTCCCATATCATGTGGGACGTAGCTATTGCGAACATGTTAGTTTGATGATTTTTGAGAGAGGGATAATAGAGGGAACTCACAAGGTATAAAGCCAGGAGCTTCCTTCGTAGGTCTCATGGCCATCGGGGTTCAAATAGCAGGACGTGAAATTGAGCAGGGGACTGCAGAAGATTGGATCTTGGTAGCCCCAAGTACCATTCGTGTAGCGAGGCTGCAAGAATCCAGTGAAGTTGGTGTCGGCGCCATTGATGCTGGACTTTTGATCTGCTTTGAACATGTGTGCCCAGTTACCCGAACGAGTACCATATTTCTCGTAGTCCGCTTGCTTGTCCATGCCTTTCGCAATCTCGGCAATACAGAAGTCATTGTATGCATATTCCACCGTCCGCGAGATGCTGCGTGTATGAGTGCCTACCCCGTAAGGGTCAAAATCATCTGTGGGAATGTATCCGAGGCTCTTCCAACTGTGCAGACCACCACGTCCCTCGACATTCCAGTTCGCGGGCTCGACTTCTGCGTCCTTCACAACGGCCTCGTAAGCAGTGTCCCAGTCGATTCCCTCGACCCTCTTGAGGTACGCGTCGGCCATGAGGACATCGGCGTTGGAACCTCCCTGAGTATAGCCTTTGCAGAGGGACATTCGGCAGTCAGGAAGATATCCCTCATGGCGGTAAATATCGAGAAGGCTTCGCATCATCAGGGATTGCGAAAGAGGGTCGACCAATGTCAATAGAGGGTGAATACTGCGGTATGAGTCCCAAATGCTAGAAAATCCGATTAGCAAACACTGCTCGCAACATTTTGGGAGACGGAATCTTACCAGTAGTAACTGTCGTAGTACGGCTCATCACTTTCCCATAGAGGATTCTCACCGGTATAATCCTGAGGACTAATGAGAGACCGGTATGCTCCGCTCCAGAACACTGTTTGCAGATCTTTGGATACTCCTTCTGCGTCAACAGACACGACACTCAGTTTCTTCCTCCAAGCAGCTTCGGCGGCAGATCTAGTGCCCTCAAAGTCAAAGTTGGGTTGCTCCCGCTCGGCATTCGCGCACGCTTGGTTGACATTCATGAAACTCACACCCACACGAGCTAGAATCGTGTTGTCTTGAGGGCTATGAAATCGAGCGAATGTCCCGGCTGAGAGGGTGTCGGGAGTGTTTGTGCCATCACCCAGCAAAGAAACAGTTTGACTGGTGTTACTGGCCCGATTCTTGGTCCAAACACCGGTATCACGAAGCTCTGCACCCTTGAAGTCGACACAGAAATGAAGGTTATAGCTCCCGATGCCAAAGCTGGGATTAAAAGTACCATTTCCGGTTAGGCGGCCAGTAGAGGGGTCAACGTCGGCGGTTCCATTGGTGCGAGACTGAGGCAAGTCTATCAGATCCACCAGCACTACTGGGCTCAGCGAGTCGGATGACCCATCAAAGGTGAAACGGTATAGAGCAGATCGATTAGTTGTCGTCATTTCTGCCTGCACACCGTTTGCCAACGATATGCTAAAATACCCCGGACGGGCCTTGACCGAGTTCTGTTCCCAAGCCACTGCTCTATCGTTGAGCTGCCATTTGCATTGGTTGATATCATCATTTGGGCAAGAGGGCTGGGCGAATATCGGAAAGTTTCCCAAAGATGGAGACTGTGAAGTGTCAGGTCTTGATCTTTTATTGAAACAGAAGAAGCAACGTACGCCGCCAGTGCCAGAATCATGCATATGGGAGAAACCAGTGACGAAGGTAGTATCAGATGCGAATCCAGCCTGATTCTCGCCTATTGTATCGGCAACAGACTTGGCCATTCCTATCGTCTGTTAGTCGTGTAGGCACCGAGGGCAAGTCGCGACTTACCAAAAGGTAACGTTGCTCCAGGGAATACATGGCCTAGCAAAGACACTCATTAGCTGCTGAGGAGATAGTGGCGACAGCATCAGACTTTTGTACCTCCATTGGCCGTCCCAATTAAAGGGTCGACATAGTCCAGAACATCAAAACTATCGGTTGAGGGAACCGAGGCTGACAGGGCAATGGAGGCATAAACGGCCGTGGTTAATACACTACGGGGAAGGTGAGCTTGGAGGTGCATAGTTGCTTTGAGCAGACAGCAAGCTGGCCCGCCGATCCCAGCAGACGATCAAGGGTTGACGAATGAAGCAAACTCGTAATTTCAAGAGTGGTAGAAAGAAACGCGTTCCATGCAGGATTCAAGCTTTGCAGTATTTACTGTCGCTGGGGGAAGCATTCCACGCGTCTTGATCGACAGGGCTGTCGCCCCCTTTCTAGGCCCGCCCTGCTATTTAACTACAATCTCACAGAACGCAACAGTAAGAGAGGTAACATCGACTGCTGCATGGTGTCACATCTGTAGTCTACGGCATTAGCAGCACTAGCGACGGTAGTAACAAGCTTGCAGCGGGCATGCTTTCCCAAGCTCAAAGTAAACCCCGCGCAGCTGTATTATTAACTGCAGCGATGAGCAACTATCATACTCGAAACAGCAAGTCGGCCAAGAGGGAAGACGGACAGGGAAAGTGCAGCTTCCAAGGTGTCTAAGTGGAGCGCCGATCCTTGTTGATTTCTGGACGAAAGGGGCGAATGAATCACCCTGAGATGCGGGGAACGCGGGTCTCCTGATTTGCAAGATTCGTGGGATTTCCATCGGAGTGGGGAATTGGCATCGACTCAGTCCTCTTTGTGCATGTAACCTCCGCACGTTACCTTGAGGTCGAATATGGAGCCTTTGAAAGAGGGGAAGATGATGATCGCGGCGGGTAAAAGCCAGAGAGGGCACGGTGTTTAGGTGTTTGTTATTACCCGATCTATCGGCTACCTGCAAGCACCAAAAAGCATACAAACAACATGCGCGAGAAGATCCAATAACAGCCCATCTACTTCATTTTCTCAGCCGACTATGGTATCTTGATCTGGACTATTGATTTGTGTTGTTCTATTCGTCTTTCAACATGCATGGTCTCATACTCAGTTTGACTTCAGATAAGATCTAGAACAATGCTATCCCAAGATTTCCCACTTGTCTCCGGTGTTGGCCTTGGAATGGGTGAGAAAATAGATGGTGTCGAAAAATTAGGCTCCCTCGAAGGCAGTCGAGAATTGAGGTATGTTCGAATCTGGATATTTTCGGTTTGTACCCTTGAATATTCCTCCCGAAGCACTGCTGCTTTCTGGAGCAGCGCCCGGTGTGATTGCACTTCTAGCATCATCGAATGAAGTTGGTGGATGAACTCTGGTTGACGGGTCACGTCCTGCGTGTCCGGTTGAGCTAAAAGGCCCAAGATATGGGGATACATCTCCGTGATCGGAGATAGGTTTGTTGATAGATGATCATGCTCGAAGGCATCAGTCTCCTCTGGGACAAAATGAAATGCTGAAGAGACTCCCGAGATGCCGTTCATACCCGCCCAAGAGGATGCTCGACCACTGCGCGAGACATCTCCATAAGAAGGTGAAATGAATCCCGAGGATGCAATTGGGGTGGCATCCCTTGAGGTACTCGAAGATGAGGTTGGCGCAGGTAGTGAAGGAGGTGCTCGATCCCAGCCTTTTGCTTTACATGACGGACAATGGAAGCTCTGATGTGGTATTGGGACAGCAGTAGTTGCTAGACATTGTGCATGGTAGGATCTACAGCACGTTTCACAGCCGATCAAATTCTCCGGGAGATAGCATCCCGAGCAAACAAAGACATGCTCTTTTCCAGCAGCTAAACATAGTCAGTATGGGTGGGACGATGGAAAGCAGTGATCATACTGATCCAGTCATGGTATATTCGGCTTTGCTCCCGTTCCGGGAGACCATTAGGTTTTGATGAGGAGCGCCATGCCGCCTCTCTTTGCCGATCGGGCTGACACACGATCGGGTCTGTTTCGATTGACTGTCTCACAGCTCGGGCGGAATATCCCTGGATATCACTATTGGAATTCAATTCCTGAGATGTCCGCAGCATGATTTTTTTCTTGTAGAGAATGGAGATCCTGGAGCAGCAAAGGCTCCAGGGAAAAGAGTCGAAGATGGACGGCAGTGCCGAACGAGCCGGCTTGCCGAGTCTGTGCCGAGACATCTCCGGCTTACGGCTTACATAATATGATCCCTTGATGAGCGTCATAATGTTTGTTCTCTTTCGATGCTTCCAAGATGCTCGTGGCTCCTTTGTCTGCATTTTGAAGCTCCAGAATTCCCGGCATGTAATATTTCGGAGTACACTGTTGAGTTTCCCGCTGTGCTACGAGGCAATACGGCGCGTTGCGTCGTCCGAAACGTGCGAGTGGTGAGATCACCATATTCTTGTGAAACGCACAATGCCAGGAGTTCCCTCCAATAAGGCATGTGAGCGGTGTAAAAAGAGGCATTTGAAGGTATTTTCTCACTGGAAATCTTCCACCTCTTGGAAAGCTTCAACTAATGTTCCCAGTGTGATGAGACGCGTCCTCACTGCCAACGGTGCGTTAACGCAGGCGTGGAATGTCCAGGCTATGTCCAGACACGCAAATTCATCGATCAAGGTGCTACAGTAAGGCGTCGATATGCTCCATATCAAGAGAGCCATGCAAAACCAAGCACAACGGGCAATGCTAGTCAAGTATGCAAATTTCAAGTCGACCTACTTAGCTGGAAACTGACATTAAATAGGGAGATGAACATCCGCCTAGCTTAACCCAGAGTGAAGGCCAACTGGCAATTGACCAAGATAAGCCAAGTCAAGCGCCACCTGAAAATGGAATGGTGGGCTCTACATTCAGCTTCCAGCAAGAACAGTCAAGACTGGACTTTGGAACCGACACCTCAATGGCTGAGGTACCTACTTCCACCATCCAACCAGGTATTGCGACTGGCGCAACTCACTTGCGTACCCAAAATACCCCAGCATCCCAATATGGCTCAGACATCAACAGGCTTGCTGGCTTTGGAGACAGAGAGAGCTCGACAAGGAGCCCGTTGCAAAGCTCAGAAGTCTCAGGAAATGTAATAATGGGACTTGCTCCAACTCTTGCGAACACTTATAATATACTGCCTCCCGACAGTCAAAATTATGGCAGACCCTTCACTTCGGAGAGCCCATCTCAACGAAGCGAGAAAGAAGAATTCCAGGACATCTTTTCCGAACTGATGACTGGCACGGAACATGAGGTAGCATTTCTTACTCGCCACTTCGCAGAAGTCTTGGGTCCCTGGTATGATTATGTTAGCTATCCCACTGTCTGCTTTGACACTGACCCAAGCTAGGCTGGACCTATCCGATGCTGCAAAATTCTTCTCAGTTTACGTTCCAATTAGAGCTCTCAATTGTGCATCTCTGAAATACTCCATCGCAGCTTTGGCAGCCAAGCAGCTTGGCCGAGTGAAAGGTTCCAAATCTTGCACAGGGCGAGGAATGCTCACAAGTCCTGCTACGACCGAGACATATCCAAATTCCGAGCAAGTGGACTGGTTCTTAAAGGCAGCCAACTACTACTATCTTTCTGTGTCGGATCTGACTACATCTACATCGGATGGCTATTCTGTTGTATCCACCTCAGCCGTTCTTGACTCGCCCATTGATTTGCTTGGGCGGTGGCTGAACACACAATCTGCTCAAGGAGCGGGCCAGAGTCCTGATGATGGGGCATTCTTGCGAAAGACCGAAGATATCTTGGCAACAGTTACCGTTCTGACATTGTATAAATTGTTGGACGCTAAAGGAGAGGAATGGCACATGTATGTCATTTTGCCCAGTGCGAGCTTCCACTCTGCTTACAATGGAGAACAGGTACCTCACAGGCATTCGTCAAGTTTTCAACTCTCTCCTTCAAATGAAGCAGATGGACTCGACATTCTTCTCTCACGGACTTCGAGCATGTTTCTGGAATTTCGCGCGTCAGGACTATCTTGGATCGTATTATATCCGCTCGGGTACGCATCTCGATCCTGCGAATTTACCTCTCTGGCGCGCAGCGGGGATCTCAATAGATGAGCAAGAGAAATTCCACATTATTGGAAGCGGGTCATTTAATCTATCTCAAGAAGACCAAACATTCAATGGGCTATGCTGGCTTGTTTCTAAGGTCGTCAATTTCCTCGCCAAGTCCAAACAATCTCAAATCGCTCAGTGGACGGGTTCTCCGCCGGAAAACCCATCCGGAGCCCAAGATTCGCCCGCCAGTTCTAACCAGCAATCGTCCTATCCCGATACAAACACCTGGCTAGACTTGTGTTTTGAATTTCAAACGTGGTTCGAGGGCGTTCCGGAGACCATTCGCCCCTGTGTGCGGATTGAACACCCCCGAGATCTGTCCAAGCCATCTGATACAAGCCAAATCCCCTTCCCCGAAGTTTTCCACTCCCTGGCAACATGTGCAGCTGCGATGCAGCATTATCACTTTGGGAGAATTGCGTTGTTATTGAATCGCCCGCAGGACGTGATAAGCGGACCCAGTACAGCCTTCGACCGGCTTCAAGGCTACCGAGAAGTCACCAAGGAGGTCGAGTACCGATGCCGAGAGGTGTGCGGTATTGCCTTAGGGCGGCCCCATAGTGAAGTACGGATTTATATGATCCCGCTTCTGTTTGCCGTGGGCCAATGTTTGGAGAGTGCGAATGAGCGCCAGATCATTGTGGACCTTTTGCGAGGCGCCGAGGCAGACCTGGGTTGGGCTACAGAATACGCGGTGGAGAAGCTTCACTCTTCCTGGAATCGATGAGCTTTGCGATTCAGCGATTCAGCGATTCAGCGATTTAGCCTTCGGTCTCGATTCCTGTTTAACAGGCTCAATAATCTTCACATTCCTGGTGCCCCTGTGACATTCAGCGATTAATTTTCTGGAGTCTCAAGATACGAGAGCCTCGATTGATGAAGGGGCCCGTGGCTTGTTTTTTGAGGCGGAATTTCTCCGTTGGAGAAACTCCGTTGGAGAGACTCCATTGGAGCAGACACAGGATTTCTTGTCGGTCTTGAAAACTTTTATCCTATTCCATGTATGTAGCAAAATATTTGTAATCGCAATAGATAATGAAGATGCGACGGCCATGACCTAACAACTGGGATTTACTACTTAAAGAGCTGATCAGTCCAGATCAGCACCAGGGGCATCATATATTACCTGAAACCCTGACCTACAGTATTGACATGCAAATCAATGCCTCTGATTGGCCTCCACGTCCAATGTTAGTAATGATTGTCTGACAGTCAAAATCAAGATTCTCGGCTTCGTCAACAGCCGTGCCTATACGTTTCGGCACCTCAAACACTATAATCTCCCGACAAACGACATGAGCCAACCCGACCATCATTCTCGTCTCTAGCATTTTACCATGAATTCATGGCACGAAAGCCACCACAAACCCCAACTGGTTATGGTTCTCACATGACGACACCACTCAAGGACATACTCAACTCAACACAGCCGATATTTCGCCCGAGAAGAACATCTATTAGACTAAACAAGTAGACGCGGGCAAATGCCGCGGGGGATTACCGAGTACGTTTTCATGGCAAAGATAGGCGACCCCCGTCCTCCCCCCCCGGCAGACAAGCCAGTTCCGAATAGGATTGCTCGGGGGGATGTGCGTGTGCGGGGTGGAAATCTGGGGTCTAAGTGGAGTCTTCTAGGGAGAGAGTGGACATCATTATTGACCAAACCATACGCTCGCTATCGTTCTCTAGTCCAAACCAGGTAGCTTTAGAACTCAAACCCACACAGCCAGAATGTATGGTGGCTAAAATTCTCTGGTTCTTTGGATAAAAGGGGGCTGCTACGGTAAATATACGAAGGACTGCGCTGGTCTGACGGGCTCAGACTCGATTTAGCTTTACTCGAGGCGGCCCTTGTGGGGTTCTATAATTCCCAAGTAGACATCCCCGGCCCAATTCCGCACATTCAGCATCCCATGGGAGCTTCGTCGCGTGGCTACTTAAAATAAAGCGTTGTCCTCTGTTGCAATGATCTTGCTAGCTGGTCAGTCGAGCAAGTCTCCTCAATCTTGGTTCAGCTAAGCTTGGCATTTATTTTTGAGCATCCACTTAGCCTGTAGAGGGCAATTGGTTCCAACCATGGAGATGAATTATGATGAACGTGTAGGTACTTTCTCGTGGATATCATCCATCAGATCAGGGTGACTGACATATTCTCGTCTCTGGCTAGGCCCTCCATCAGTATGAATGTCTGTCCCATGATAATTCGCCTCCATCTAACTCTTGCTGAACAGAATCGAGGAGGAGCTGGGCACGACCATTTATCCCGGTACGGAGATTATGGCTGATGTAGGCACACACCATTTTGTGAAGTCCTCAGCCAAGTCCGACCGGGTGCTGGTGCCCCAGCCATCGCAAGACCCCCATGATCCTCTGGTCAGTATGCAGGAGAACCAAACGATCGAAGTATCCCCTAACGAGTCGGTCAAATACAGAATTGGAACCGTTTCTGGAAGTTGAGCGCCATGGCTATATCGACTGCGACTTCATTCAGTCAAGGTCTAGGACCTCTCGCACTTGCACCTATGTTTCCTCAATTGATGGAGTCGTTCAATTCGGATCTTGCTGGCGTGGTGCAATTCACGGGAGTGTGTATCCTGGTGCTGGGATTTAGCAATTTCTTCTGGTATGTTATTCAGCGGTGCTGTCGCTGGTCTATCGCTTACTCTATGGTGCTGTAGGATCCCCATCCAATCATCCTATGGCCGCCGACCCGTCTTGATCTTCTCGACCCTGATCTGCCTTGTCAGCAACATCTGGCGCGCGCTGGCAACTTCATATGGTAGTTATATGGGTGCATGCGTTCTCAATGGATTTGGCGCTGGTCCTGCGGAGACTTCCCAGCCTGAGATCATCGCAGACATCATGTTCCTTCACGAGCGAGGTGCCTATAACACACTATATTTCACTGTGTACTTTGGATCTCTGATGGTGAGAAGCCTAGATCTCTTTTCAGAATCAACGCTGATATCTTAACAGGTTGGTCCAATCATTGCTGGGCCCATGGCAGAGCATATCGGCTGGCGCAGCTTCTTCTGGCTGAACGTTGGTGTCCTTGGAGTTGTGCTGCTCTTCCAGATCTTCCTCTTCCCCGAGACGAAATGGCACCGAGTTCACCCTGGCGATGTCACTCAGGAAGGCTCAACACCGGTCATTGATGATTCGGAGAACGAAAAGCCGGTAGAGGTCACCCAGAAAGAGAATGTGAACGTGGAAGATGCCTCCGCGCGAGATCCGTATCTCCACAAAGGCCATCCATCCAAGAAGCAGTTCATGCTCTGGCAGCTAGACGGACACAACATCAAGACCGTCCTGCTTAGCTTCTGGTACCCCTGGAAGCTCTTGACCTTCCCCATCGTCGAGTTCGCGGCCTTTATTGTGTCCTGGTCGGCCAGTTGTTTCCTGACGCTGAACCTCACGCAAAGCCAGGCCTTTGCTGAACCTCCATACAACTTCAACAGTCAAACGATCGGTTTCTTCAACTTTGCCATTCTGATCGGTGCCTTCATCGGATTGGCCACCAACGGACCCTTCTCAGATTGGATCTCCATGAGGGCCACTCGCAAGAATCGAGGTATTCGCGAACCGGAAATGCGATTGCCTGCTATCGCGATTTACATGGTCATCATGATCATCGGAAACTTTGTGGTCGCATTTGGGTATGAGTATAAATGGGATTGGAAGATCATTGTGATCATCGGGTATACCGCGGCTGGAATCCAAGTTGCTGCCTTGCCAGCCATTGCCAGCACCTACGCCGTGGACAGCTACAAGCCCGTCGCAGGCTCGATTTTCGTTTCCATCACGGTCAACAAGAACTTGTGGGGGTACGGCTTCAGCAAGTTCATCACCCCGTGGATTGAGCAGAGCGGGTATATCAAGCCAATCATGTTGAACATGAGCCTGACTGCCCTGTGGTGTCTCTGTGCGATTCCATTCTACATTTATGGAAAGAGGTTCAGAGGGTGGACGGCCAAATCCTCGGTACATAAGTTGTAAGAATGGCTCGTGGGGCCTCGCGTCGCAAGTACAATGGATAAAATCCGTAGTCAAATAAGATTGATTCTCTTGTTCCAGCCATGATTGTTAACGTCGCCGCTCTCTTTGGTATCATAATAAATAAATGCATGGCCGAGTTGCTGTGTAAATGCTTAAAAATCGTCATCATCAGGATCATAAAGGTCGAGGTCCAATGTAGCCTTCGGTTTTGGCTTCGGCGCTGGCGCAGGTGCAGGTGCAGGTGCAGGTTGTCTTGCTGGAGGAGCAGCAGAAGGTCTAGCTGCCGCTGCAGTCTTCGCGGCCTCTTCCTGCTTCGTCTCGGTTGGTAAGACGGGTGCCGGCGCCGGCGCTTCTGCCACCTCCAACCCTTCTGCCTCGCGTATCAGTCGCTCCACCTCCTTCTCACGGTCGGTGCCCTCGGCGGGGATCTTGCCCATCAGGCCCATGCGTATCCGATCTTCTGTTGGGTACGGCAACAGATTCACCTCGCGGGTGACATTGGCCGAATCGTCCAGCCACTGAGTTGCATTCTTCGTAACAGATGAGACAGGTTCCGCGCCATCTTCCTCGGCACCCGTTTCACCGTTCATGCCCGTCATGGTCACGTCTTTGTCTCCAATCTGTGGTCGCGTGTCCTGGCGTGCTCCCATCCCTATCCCTTTAGCAACATCCGCCGCAGCTTCCTGGTTGTATTTGCTGATGCGACGAGCAAAATCCAGAAACAGGCGGTAGTCGATCTCTTTGCGGGCCGCGACCCTGCTCTTGGCCGCCTCACTCTCGTCTGCTGAATCCAGGTCACTGTCAATCTCTTCATCGTCACCGCAAGCTGTTCTGATCTCCTTGTCAAATCCTTCGAGATCCCTCACAATGTCCTTGACACGTTCTTCTAGTCGCTCTGCCTCGGATCGTAGTTGCAGAATCTTGGCGTAATTTTCTTGGTGGAGTCGAAGGGTATCGATAGAGGAGGATAATGAGTCGTCAGCTTCGAGTAGGGCAACTGCAGCGACCGGCGCTCCAGCTGCACCCGGAGAGGTGGTGAGGTGTTTTAGAAGAGTATTGAGCTTTGACTCGACGTCGGTCAGAGAAGACTGCATCAGCGCATTCATCTTGAGGTTGTGCGTGGAAGGAACGTGGGTCGTCTGAGCTCGAGTTGGCACTGGCGCTGAAGGAGAGGAAGGAGCCGAGAGTGGAGGTGAGAGTCTGATCAATGCTATGAGTTGGATGCACTTGGTACTTGGTGATCAGACTCTGCTGCCTGATATGAGTGCATTGGAGAGTATGAAGACACGGCGCGATGGAGGAGCTCAAGCCAGGGGGGCTTCAGAAGCACAGTCAGCCAAGATCACGTGAGTCATTGTTCCTAACCACCTGTTCCGCGATACTCTTCACCTTGACATCGACCTCCTCCAGGCTATAGCGACAAAAAGCATTACCCTTGGGGATTGAAACCTGCCTAGCTACCATTATTGGCAATCGGAGTTTGATTTTTTTTTTTCCTCCGCCAATTTCAGCTCCAACCTGAGAGGAGATCAAACATCCAATAACTATGATTGACAATGATAGAGTGCAGAGCAAGTACATCAGTCAAGATCACATAGGTATTGTGTTTCAAAGTCTAATGTAGAATTGAGTCATCTCGATAAGAGAAATGCCTGTTTGTTGCAGGCGTCAAAAGAGTCTTAGGTGCTGTCTCTATTTGTGGAAGACCTGATAGACATACTGCATCGACCGACATCTATGATATAAACCCGGTCAACCTCGGGCTCGATGGGTTGGTTCTTTCCATTTTCTCCATGTCATATTTTCTTGCTTCTCTGCATTGACTCCATGGCTTTCCCCTCAGTCTCAAGGCTTCTCTCTCTCTTCTCTCAATCTCCCTTGTCCATGTCTTCACCTTCAGATATCATCCATGGAACAATGTCTACGACATTCCGTACACGAGGCTCCCAAGGTTGGGCTCAGTCCTGCTAAACCCTCTCTCGCCTTCAGCCTGGTCCTGGTCAAGCTGTGTGACGTGGAGAACAGTACCGTGCGTTGGCAGCCTCGTCTAGGCGGGTTGATTTTAGCTCCGAAATCCGTTCCTCGTTTGCATCCATTGAGTGATTCTGCTAAATATTCCGTCAAAATCAATTCGGTTTAACCAGTCGGTGATGTACACTCTTTCGTGCGTTCCTTGCGCGGTGGCTTAACAAACCCCGCACTTTGTGTTGGCCGAGCGCTACGCTTAGCCACATCGAGCTAAACAGGACATGACAACAGGGTGCCAGTTCCCTGGTGAGGATGCCTTCCAGTGCTTTTCCCCAGATTATTTAGCGCGTTGATTTGTGGGGGCCTGTGGAGCTCGGATCTCTCGATGCCCGGTCGCTTGACATCATGGCCATCGAGCTTGACTACATCAGTCGTAGCAGTCATGTATGCCCCACCGGCTTCAGTATCCTGTAGCGACTGAGCAAAGCTTACAAATATCAGGGTAGTATATTGGGCTTGTTCTTCGTGTGCCCCGCGTAGCTTGACCGAGGCTGATTGAAGGTTCTTGCCAGGGACGGCCTTTATATAGATTCCGAGGCTCCTGGGCAAACCAGATGGCCGATTTCTTGATTCTTCTACAACGTGTGTGCATGCTATGAAGATGAAGGTCACCTTGTGTCTGCTGGGACTGGCCTCGGCCTGCTACGCGTCTGATCTTCCTATCATTGATCTTGGATATGAACTGCATCGGGCGATTTCGTTGAATGTAGGCATCCATTCCATGTTTCCCCAAGATGGCACTTGTCTAACAAGGATGGGCAGAGTACCTCTGGCCTGTATAACTTTAGTAATATTCGATATGCCGCTCCTCCATTGGACAACCTGCGCTTCCGGGCCCCTGTGCTTCCAAAGCAGAACCGCACACACGTTCAGACTGGTGATGTTGGACGGATATGTCCGCAGGCCTCTCCCATATGGGAAGATGACATTGAAACCTCATTCCTCCTGAGCTTGCTGTACAATACGACCTTCACCCAGTCGACGAATATCTCCTCGTACCCCTACGTGCCGGCCAAGATGGACCCACGAACTACCGAGGACTGCCTGTTCCTGGATGTAGTGGTTCCGAAAAAGGTATTCGATCGAGGACAGCAGTACACCAAACGTGGCCAACACAAGTCATTCGTCCCGAAACATGAATTAGCTCCAGTGCTTGTGTGGATCTATGGCGGCGGATATGTAGGAGGCGAAAAGAGCTCGAGTGATCCAACGGGTCTGATCGAACGAAGCCAGGTTGTTGGTGACGGTATCGTATATGTTGCACTTAACTATCGAGTAAGTCTGAAGGTCAGCATTGGTCAAGCTCTCAGCAGTTATCTAATCTTTGCTCTCTTTTTAGCTCGGCGCATTTGGCTGGCTTGCAGGCGATGCAATCAAGGCCAATGGTACCGCCAATGCCGCACTTCATGACCAACGGTTTGCCCTGGATTGGGTATACAAGAACATTCAGCTGTTTGGTGGTGATCCCACGCGCATCACAGTCATGGGCGAGTCTGCTGGAGGAGGTTCGATCATGCACCAAGTCACAGCATACGGAGGGAATGCGGGACCATCCCCGTTCAAGCAAGCCATCCTTCAAAGCCCTGGATGGATTCCCATCACGGACGATGAACAGCCCGAGCAAACCTTGCAGCAATTTTTGGGAATCCTAAACGTCAGCACTATTGAAGAAGCTCGGAAATTGTCCTCTGAGAAACTGATCTCTGCCAATGCCTATCAGATCGCCACCAAGTCACAATGGGGATCCTTCATCTATGGGCCAGTGGTTGATGGTAGCTTCGTCCCCGAATTGCCTGGAAAGCTTCTCGCGGAGGGCAACTTTGATCGTAATCTGAACATTATGGTCGGACACAATGCCGATGAGGGATTGGTATTCACCTCGCCAGACAGCCGGAATGAGAGCGGTCTGGCTGCTTTGCTTCATCAGCAGTTCCCTTACATGAAGAAGAACGTCAGCGACTACATCTCAAACGTGCTCTACCCACCCAAGTACGATGGTTCATACGGGTACACCAGCCCCGTCACACGCACCGCGCTGGCCATCTCCGATCTCATCTTCGTCTGCAACACTGATTACTTCAATCGAGCGTATCACAACCAGACCTTTGCGTACGAGTTTAGTATCCCGCCAGCTCTGCACGGGCAGGACGTCCAGTACACCTTCTACAACAATGGTTCGTCGGCTACTGGCTCGTTTCTCAGCGTACAGAACGTCACTGTAGCGGAGGTGATGCAGGACTACTTCACCAGCTTTGCTCAATGCGGCGAGCCCAGGTCTTCTCTGGGTCCGGCATTCCACCGGTATAGCCAGAGAGGCTCGCTCATGAATATTGGCAACCATACCATCAGTCCAGAGAGGGACCCGACTGATAACCCGCGTTGTCGATTCTGGCAGACTGCGCCATTTACCTGAAGGTTTCTTAGCAGGTAAAATCACTGATGCCGGATGGAGTCCAGGATTAAGGCTGCCTATGGAGTACAGTCACTCGCGAAACCTTCTTCTTCCCTGACGACGTGACTCCCTTCGATATCTATTGAGCGATATTTGACAGCAAAATTACAGTAACTTAGTTATCTTTTATTTTTACAAACAATTACACGTAATATTGAATGTTACTGGAACTGGTCTAACACTGCCGCCTCAGTCCTCCATGCTCGTTGACCTGGGCTTGTCGCCAGCGTAGCTCCTCCAGCTGAAAACCAGGCAGCAGTGGCCAGAGATAAATTGCCGATGGCCCCGCATCTCACGTTACACTGTGGTCCGTGAACCTCCATCGAACAGGAGTGGCATGAAAAAGGAAGGACGATGAACGATGATCGACCTCGACCCTCGTTAGGATAAACGTAGGCAACGACTAACTAACCTAACACTCACATATCTGCGTCTTAATCCAACGGTAGAATTCGAAATTAGTTTACCCCTTGGACACTCACGATTTCTTTCCACGCGCCCTACTGAATTGCGCTAGACTAAAGTCGGTCAGGGATTATGTTAATAAGCCACGTTGTCTTCGTAACGTAACTAAATAGTTAAATAACAAGCTTCTCCTTTCCCCACGTATATTTACTTCTTTTGAATACACATCGCGTG
Organism: Penicillium daleae; assembly: GCF_028827525.1. Lineage (NCBI taxonomy): Eukaryota > Fungi > Ascomycota > Eurotiomycetes > Eurotiales > Aspergillaceae > Penicillium > Penicillium daleae. The sequence continues at coordinate 4,452,999 of NW_026623153.1, forward strand.
TCTTCACCTGGTGACGGCCTACTACTCCACTCGTGGGTTTAATCCGACCTTTATGATGAGTAGTTGTCTGGATGATAAACTCGCCCCTGAGTAAAGCTTCATTTTCAACCCTAACAAAACCCTGAGCATTAGATCTAATCTTCTACGCCTCTAGTGCTGATCATGAGGCTTCCCCACAGCCAACAAACCCAAAATGCACGGAGGTGTTCCGAATTACTTGCGCTGAGCCCTGGGCTATCAACACAAGTAGCTGGTGCCTCTTCTCGTCCGAGCCCAAGCTGTGCTTCCAAATAAACCAGGGTTCCTCCTGGACGGATCGCTCCATGTTCCCGATATATAACATCTGGAGTCCCCCATACTTCGGAATCTCGCTACCAAAACCAAACCCTATTCAAGACACGAAGACCATTCCGGGTCTTGAGAATGAAGCTCTGTCAGACCGAAGTGCATCGAATCTGAATAAGTCGTATAAGCTGAACTGCAACGACCTTGTCGTGACTAGCTACGAAGATGATTCAGCATGCCTAAAGGCTAGAGACACTGGGTCAATTCCGTTCGAAAAAGAGAATGTTGTCGGTGGTATTGACGTTGACTACCCCGGTTTCCTGCAATGCAGGTGTTGCCTCCGATATCGAGGGTGGGTAACCTTAGCCAACGGCGAACGTTGGCGATTTGACGAAATCAACGAGTCATATTATCAGTTCGAGCGCGTGCACGAGCGCGTGAATGATCGGGAATTCCCAAAGACATACCCAAAGATACTCCAATGGGAGTGTTTTAGCGACTGGGAGTCGAATTATGGACAGGCACCGGCGAACGTGCCGTTTATTTTGGACCAGGACACTCGTCTCTGCCGGGTTGGCTCGAAATGGCACGAACGCCACTGCAAAGCTTCTGAGCTTGTGGCTCCCGTCATTGCTATTATGAATCGAGAAGGCCTTGTCTTTGTTAATGGATTGAAGGAGTCTAATGGAATTGAGACTGCTAATCTTCGAGAATTGGTACTGATGACAGGACTCACGATTGCGAAGTTTGAACGCCCTGCATTGGAAAACTGAAACTTGGTCTCGTAATTTCCAATATTCGTCATCTGATGATCATAGAGCCTCCCACAGTCAATCTCGGGCTTACTATACGAAGAGTGATTTACGAGATAGCCAAATACAGATTACTGCGATCTCGGATACGAACAGAGAAACAGTTCGAGAGTCCATGGGGAATCTGTTTTCAACTCCAGTTATATCGTCAATCAAGGACTTTTTGCAGACTCTTCGAACGGGATTTTCGGTGGTTTGTTCTTGAATGTACACAGCGCGGTAGATTTCGTCATTCCGGTAATATTCTTCCTCCCCGTAGAGGCGAAAATAAATCTAGAATGCTGATGCGGTCAGTTCAGGCTCAATATTTTGACATATCCTGTTTGACGAACGTAGTAGTTGTGAATTGAAGTCAGATTCCACTTTCAACGGTACTGTTCCGAGGCCCACGTCATTTGCATGCTCTCTACGGAGTAATCTAGGTCTGAACCGTTACTTCCATTTGATTTCTTACTGAGAGTTGGCGACCCCACCTTCGGGGATGTCTAAAAGACGAACTTGAGTATGTAACTAAATCAATCATAGTTGCCTAGATACAGACAACGCGGTCCAGTGGATCCAAGAAATGACCCGCTAAACGAATCATATATGATCCCACAATTTAACAAGGCTACAAGACTATAATGGACGCAAACCAAAATTATCAAAAGAGCAAATGTAGCTTGTTTAATAACTCGGAACGACCAACTCATCTATTAGTTTTCAAGGTGTAAGGCTGGGTCCAGCGTCGATCGGGCGACGCTCTACTTCGTGTTGACGGTTATAGCCGCAGCAGCCACGCACTTCTTTTTCCTTTGAGGGGATTCACACCCACTAAATTTAATTATTGATTAAGAAATCGTCAGTTGATATTTCACCGCGGACTTGTCCTCGAGCCGAGGAAATTCCCGTTCGTATCATGCTGATCATCGCTAAAGTTCAGGCACTAGGGAGACTAGCCTCTAGCTACCTTCAGGAGCTTTAAGTTGATAGCTAAGCTGAATTGAGTATGAAGACGACAAATTCTATAATGACAAAGTCAATGGCTACGATTGAATCTTCCTCGTCGCTGGAATCAGCAGATGCTCTGTACAAGAAAGCGACGATTCGCAAAAATTCCCAGGTGATGCAGGTCGTTGTCTTTTCTACTGCTGCTGTCACCAAAGACTTTAAGGCACTGTTTCGCAAAACTCGAGTTTTGCAACTAGTTCATGAGTTGATCGCTGACTGTTCGTGCTACTCGACTCTTAGCTCAGATCTCGATCCGGGCGGATATCGAAGAGGTTGACGAGCCGTTGCTAAGGCTAGGGGGAGCCGAAGCACTGCGTTACCAGCCATCGTGTCTCAGAGCCCCACTGTGTATCTGCAGGGCACAAAAGCTTGCTCCCGCTTGGGCATTATTGAGATGACTGATCGATTTTATTTTCCCATGAACTTTGTCATCAGCGAGTCCATCGCGATAAATTCTGGGACTACTACAGCCCCTTGCCAGATCAATCCAGTCGGGGTCGGGGGCCGTGAAGGATCAATGACATCGACGGCTGCCGTCGCATTAAAAAGGGTCCAACTCTAATGGCCCCCTTGATGAAGAAAGGTTGGCCCCAAAGTCGAGCGACAAGATGGGGGCTAGCCTACCAAGGTGCATGAATTGGTAATATAGGTCTCAGATTACTGTCTGTACATTTTTTACGGAATACTCCGTGTATGTATGTCTGATCGGTCGGGATTTCGCACTTTTCGATGGTCCGTGAGGTCTCGAAATTAGGCCAGCGGGATCACAGGAAGGCACATGGCAGAAGGAATTAAGAGCTGAGAGCCATCGCGATCTTCAACGTGATGGCGTAACACAGATGCAGCAGGCTCTGGACATTACTACATACCCTCATACAGCAGTGTTAGTTCTTGGAAAGATCTCGTGACCTACTACTGCATGTGACTTCAGACCTATCCATTGAACGCCGGTCCCAGCTAGCCAAACCATATCTCCAGCATGATTGGAAAGGCATCTCTGCAGTCAGCAACATTTCCGAGACATTGGACCCTGGAAGGCACCTTATTTTGAAAAAGGTGTCGCCGATGCAGCAAGCCACGGTGGAGGCTTCGGGCGAAGCTCTCCGGGCGACGATCTTGGTGCCTGGAGAGGTGCCATCGGCATCGAGCTTTACAAAGCTTCGGCGGGCTAATCCATATTCAACGGGATCGCCATCGGTTACAACCGTCTAGTTCCATCATTAGCGACTACTGTACTCCGTACTCCGTACGGAGTAGTCACTCTGTCTTGGGCTAGTGACAGCTAAAGTAAGACATTGAAACCCTGACGGTTAGCGGTGGTCGGCCCACTACGAGCACAGCCGCGATGCCGATCCCTGACTGCCGTTTGGAGGAAGGAGGATGCTGTACAGTCTGTACTGTAGTTTCGTTCGTGTATGATTTGTGGTTATCGACTTCGGACTTTTCGAAGAGTCCGCTGGCTAGGCACCTGCACGCGCTGCATGAGAGGAATGTTGGGACGGGGTGGGGTCAGTCAGAGACTGAGCACAAAGAAGCACTCTTTGCGACCGGTGAAAGTTGATCAGATCGAACGGGAAAAGAGAGTCATGATGAAACTAGGAGACCACGAGGCTGGAGGATAAGCGTCCGAGAGAACTGACCATCTTATTTAAAAGGGAGACATGATGTAGATGCTTCACAGCGTAGTTCATAGTTAGGTGGAGATGCAGGGTCCGACTTTAAATTGAGGCAGTCAAGAAACGTGTCAATGTCTCTGTATAACCGTATTACAATGAAATACTTGCTTTAAATAACAAGAGGATGGAGTATGGAATAATAATATAGAGTAATCTGCGTCTGCTGAATCTCCTCACCGTGGCCAAGTTGCCAACGTCGCAAGCGAATACCGACTACCGTCCCCCAACTACCATCGAACCAGCAAGCCCAAAAGATCCAATCATTTACTCAGCAGCCTGCAGGTGCCAGACGCGGTGAAACCGACCTCGCCCCCAATGGAACCCCCTCCCAAAGGCCAAGGACGCCCCGAGACCCAGAAGTGTAGAGAGTGGACTCGGTAGTCTGGATGAACAAACACCCTCGGCCCGTATGAAAGATACAAATCGCCAGTCAAGCCAAGAGATCTCGAAGGGAGCCTAACATGGCCCCCAAGTCCCAGCTGGCCCGCCCAGTCCAACCGGCGCTAAGCTTTTTGCCCCCAAGTGCATTGCACTGTCAACGGACCCTGCAAGGATGGCCCAATCGCGAGGCCTTTCTCCTCGGGCCAAAAAGCTTACTGACTGGCTTTAATCAATACTGTATGGGTACACTGTACTTGTACGAAAGAGAGAGAAGGCCAAGAGTTGCCGAGTTCAACATCATGATGAGATAATAATGAGCGTAGCATATCATCTTTGAATCATTCTGATCCAGGAGTACGGAGAATACATGAATAGAGATATCCTGCAAATCCCGTCACGTAAAATTCTATCCAGCATAGGCTAATTTCATACTCCCACCCCCCCGTATCCCGTATCGGATAGTGTACTATTAATATGTACTTTTCTCGTATGTACAGATCTTCCGCCAGTCCCGCGTGTTTCGACGGAATTTTCGAGCTCCCGTAAACTTTAGAGAGAACTTTACCATTTCGTATGGATCATCGACCCGTTCCAGCCATTCAGCGTGAACCTTTGGGAACCTTTGGTCTCCAAACTTTGGGTTGGCAGGCACCTACATTCCATTCCGCCCTGTAGGGTTGGTTCTCCCTCTCCCTCTGCATCCGTCACTTTGTCCTTTTCAAAAGCACGCCAGCAGCCACGGAAAATTGCGAATTGACATCTCCTCGGCTGATACTTTTCCTGTTATTAGCCAGCGCTTTTCTTTCTTCTTTCGCTTCTCCGTCGAGTCGTGCCAAGCTACAAAAAGAAGGCTTGCCAGGGTCGCTTATCATCCCCAAACACTGCCCCCAATTCGCCCAGCGCCTTGTCACTGGCCTGGACGTTAGGCTGACTCTTTGGCTCCTCTCTCTTTTATTCTTATTTTTTTTTTTTTTTTTGGATTGTTTCTTTTTGGAATTTACCTTATTCCTTTTGCTCCACGCTTATTTCTTTCCCTTCTTCTTCTTATTATTACTACATCCTTCCTCCCTCGACGTCGTCCACTTCTTCTACTTTCCCCGCCTCCTCCTCCTCCCCCTCTGGAATTGTCGACCATCCTATTCAAAGACTACGACTTGATCCCTCGGTCGCAACTTCATCTGCCACATTGCGATCCTATCCTGGGATAATCCTCAACTCCCTTCTTCCCGGGCTTATCAGTATCACTCAACCATCATGCGGCTTCATCCGTGGTCGACCCTCTCCGTCTTCGGTGCGATCGCATCGTCGATCCCCCTCTCGACCTCTCACGAACTCCATCTACCCTATCTCCCCTCGCTCAGTCCTAAACAGGATTCCGACGCCTACCTGGTAAGTTCATCGTGGCTGTAATTTTCCGCCAATGGCAACCTAGACATCTAATATACAATTCAAGGCTCTCAAATGGACCGTGACGAATGGGTCCCTCTATGCCAACAATGACCAAATCTTCCCGCCCACAGTATCTATGCAGGTTCATGCGCCTCAATATAGAGGTCTAGCTAACGCCCGTGTCGGCGAGGAAGATCTCGAATTATCTTATTCTCTCCATGCTCGGCCGCTCTCGTCCGAAGAAGCCGGGGCAACCTCCAAGATTGTGCGCGTGCGCGTCGATTTAATGGATCTCCAGGGAGAACCTGTCACTCCCAACGCCGTCGTGTTGGATCTACTCGCTCATCCCGATGGCAGTCAGCGAATTACGCGGATTCGGATGGAACCCGGCAGGGGTCATCGTGAGGGCCACGATCGGCCTTGGCATATGAAGTTCTGGCAGACGCAGATGGCCGGAATTATCAACCACTCCAACAAACAAAAAGAGGACAAGCAGGCCTCGGCTCCCGTCCAGCCGTCTCAAAGCACCACCGAGGAATCCACGCAAACACGTCCCAATGATGCCGCCCAAACGAACGACAACGAGGAAGTCACTCAGGTTGGATTCATCTTCTCTCCTTACTGGTCACCCTCGGCCTACTCCCACCGCGGCCATGGCCATGGCCACCGCCACGGACACCACCGTGACCGTACCTTTATGCGCTTGGTTCGCCCGGTCATTCTCCCTGCCGTCCTGGGTGCCGCCGCAGGTTTAGTCGCCTGTCTAGTAGGCTTCATCATCGGCCACCTGTTCATGTCGCTCTCCGTCCGCCTCGGCCTCCGCAAGGACAAGAAACAACGACGATCCAGCGCCGTCCACCTGGAAGACGGGACTCGCGGGGAGAAATCTGTCCTGATGGTTCCTGAGATCTACGTGACAGATTCAGATTCGGACGCTTAGGGGATTTACGGGTACGACAATCGCATCATAGGCGCGGCGCTCTGGGTCTTGGTTGGCTTTCTTCTTGATTTTTGCTTTTACTACAGCGCATTATCCATGCATGGCTACTACCACCCTTTCCTTTCTCTTGAATCTCCCCGTTTTCTCACCATTTCCTTTCTTGTCTCTACTCGTTTTCTGTATCAATAGACTTTGCAATGTGTATACCCTGGCATGTTGTATCATGCCTGCGATCAAATTCAGACTCACTTACACTCACCTTGGCCTCTCGCGTTCTGCGCAGCATTGTAAAGTATCGCTTTGGCCGTTTGCTCCGTGACTGTATCGTTCTGTAGAGTTCCGGGCATTCGTTTAGCCATGACATACTCTGATCAGCAATGTTCTGGAAAGTTTATCGGGATAAAGCGAGTAATATCTCGCAAGGCGTGAAGTTAAATCGAGCCACGCTCAGGCTATTTCAACCAATTAGAACATCGTGGTCTGTTCCCAGGAAGGCTTAGCTTCATGTAGCACAATTTGGACCAACCTTCCATCATCCGGGATCACTTGGCCTAACGGTCACAAAACTCGGATACGGCCGGCTGGCCCAATGGCAAGGCGCTTGACTACGAATCAAGAGATTGCAGGTTCGACCCCTGCGTCGGTCATCTTTTTGCTTCTGTTCAACGTCAAACATCTGTGGTGTGGTTGGTTGACACGCGGAAGGCAAATTTTTTGCTTCGGGTCGAGTCGTTCTTGGCGGTCCCACCGGGTCCCATCCGAGACTCGACCCTAGGCCACGTTGAGATGTCTCACCGATGTCAAACATTGCGGACCGATTTTTCTGGAAAGATGGAGGCTGTGGATCGAGTTTATTTCTGTGCTTGGATGTGACCTAAGACGGTGTGTCTTACATCTATGTATTACTGAGGTAGAAGTAGCCGGAGACTCGCGTGCGTGATTGAGCGCGCTAGGCGAAGGCGATTCTCATCTTCGTGTTGGACCAGGTGAACTACATGATTGACTAAACTAACCATAAAGTTTCTTTGTAAGTATGTAGTCGACTACTGACTGAGCTTGTACTGCAAGTGCGGAGCCCGAGGAGGACTAGAAGTTGTAATTGTGCCCATTGCTATGTGCTGTATTGTGAAATAGTCCAATCCGGTGCAACACGCCTTCGTCGTGGCGTGATGAAAAGGAGAATACCTCATACATATTGAAAGGTCTGGACTCTGAATCTAAATGACAACCGGGCAACTTTTCATGTTTATGCGTCATTGATGGCTTTTAAAAAGCAAACGTTGGTGGAAATGAGATGCGGAGATCATGAATTCCTTGCCGGCCCGATCTATCGAGTAGCGCACCTCGTTGCGAGCACCTGGCCATTCCACCCGTTAAAGTTACACGTTTCTTCTACAAAAGCTTCTAAAAGGATCTTCATTGTATCCATGTATTAACTATATGGCTGTCTGTACTGTGGGTTTTGTCATTTCCCGCGCGATCCATCGACAATGAGCTTTGGGCACGTTCCTCGTCGGCAATTGGTGCATTAGTTTAAATTGTGCTGCCTGTCGTGAGAACTTAGTTGTAATGCTGTCATCCATGTGGCTCTACCCGAGCCGTGCTAACCTTAACCAACCAGGGAACCCCGCACGCCACGACCAGTCTGGCTTGCGTGGATTCACTGGATCGTGGTGGGAGACTCCTATCATGTCAATTGAAGGCGCACGTGCCCCGTGGGGGTTGCAGACAACATCATTCGCCTGTCACGAATGAGCATTATCGTAAATCGGCCACGTATGGAAAGACAGGTACGGTACGGAGTACTGGGGAAGTATATTTGACTCGGTGGCTGGCGGTTTGCTTGGCACATCACTACCTGAGAGTGTTACACCTTCCCGGTTATCGCCGACCATTCGAAGGGCATTTCCACCTCGAGGATGCCCTGCGCTTTTAAATGGCAATGGATCTTAAGTAGCTATTACCTCGGCCCAATCTCTCATCGTTCGATCTCAAATTGCGACTACCTGGCCGATCGAGAGTAGAGCTACCATCATGAAAGAGCCAGTGAATGATATCCGTACTCCGTCTGTCTCAGGTCGGGTGTTGGTGGAGAACGAAGTAGTGATAAGGAGAAGTATTTTGATCCCCCTTTATATAGGAGTTAAAGAGTTGAAGTAGTGAAACCTGACATTTTCAGTAACAACCCGACGATGGTTCTCAGACTAGATAAACGAAATTGTCCTTCTGATAAGCCGCTTATCTCAATAGTCCCATGAAAAGTATATGACGATAGTTATCTTGGGGGTTGATATGACTAAAGAGCATGTACCGCTCCGCGGAAGACCAAATACCTGTATTTTTGAGGCAGTTGGCCAGGAGAAAGATCTCTGAACTTCAGGTTGTTTAGACTGGCCTCAATTGTCATTTGATCATTCCCTTAGGATTGTGGCTAGTATATTCCAGACTAATTGCACTTCCATCGTGCCCTGAAACTCACCGGAACTTATTTGAGTGGCTTTGCCTTCTGACCGATGATGAGCAAAATAATTCTGAGCTTTACCTTCAAAAAAAATCTCGAGAGCGCACGTTGGGCAGGATCGTAACTCTCATGTACCTGGAATACGGCATATGCTGGGTGACCCTCCCAGTAGCTAAGCTTTCTGAACTCGCGTTCCTATTGGCTAACTACCTACTTGTCTCAGCTACTTCAGACCGTGAGCATTGCTTTGGATTTGATTGTAGAAGCTAGTCGAAATACCAGCGAGGACTTTGGATCATCAATGGCCGAGGACTGGAGTGCAGAGGGAAGCATCCATCACATAAAAAGGATTCAGGTCCTCAAATGCCAGATCCACAACCCAAAAAACGATCTCACAGAATGGAACCTTTCTATCATATATTCCATTCTGAAATTGACTCAACTCTCACTTTTCAAACACACCCTTAAGCCCTCCACGCTTAGAACCACCCCAAACGACAAACTTCGGCTCAAAGCCCTTGCCAGCCGTTTCTGCTCTGCAGAGTGTCTCATCAGCAGGAAGCAGAACGACGTTCTCCGGGTACAACTTCCCCAACAGGGCCAACGCAATGAGAGGGTCCTCGACGGGGAAAACATGCACACCTCCTTCTTGTACGGTAAGTAAGCCGCCATTTTCAGATTGCAGAATACTCAGAGGGTCATGGACGACGTAGTCTTGAGTAAACTTGGTGATATTTTTGTCTGGGGCATTTTGAATCAGGTATGAGTAGCGGTGACCGCGAGCGATTTGACCTAAATCGACACTGATGCATTTTCCGTTGCTGAGCTCGAGTTGTAGCTTCAGGAGCTGGGATGAATTGACTTTAAGGACATTTGACATGCCAATAGCTGCGCTCTCGACAGAGGTAGATTTGGTTTCTGGGTAGATCTGCAAGAGGGATGCAGAAGTCGGGCTGCCTTTGGGAATTTGCCCGCGAGGCGCAGAGTAATAATCCTGAAACTTGTACTCGAATAGAACCTCCGTTACAGATTCGTCAATCTTGGTCGGTAAATACTGAAGCAAGTGTAATGGAGTTGGACCGCCAGCCAGAAAAGCGGGTAGAACGGTACCATGCGCATACTGGAACCCATATCCGGCGGCACCATTGTGAAGCAATCCAGGAGCAAGTAGAGCTTTGGCATAGGCAATGATGCCTTTCTGGGTGGTGTGTTTGGTCAAAAGCTCCGCGAGAAACTGGCTTCTCGCGGATTCAAGGTGGCGGATGCCTCTTGCCTGGCGATCCACAGGGATGAGCACGTCCTGGTAATTCTGGAATGGCAACAGGGCATCGCGCAGCAAAACCATCTGATGCATGTATTCGTTGAAGAGCTGCATTAGATGGGGTGCAGCTCGATCGCCAAACATCAGGTCAACGTTCGATGGAAGAAGAAGGTGACCTTCGCAAGGGCTGCGCAGGTACATTTCCGGATCGAATGAATTGGGGCTGGATTCGCGTGCCCATTGCACGAGGGTCTTGCCAATGCGATTCGCCTGGTCTTTCATTTCTCGCCGTGAGATATCGAGGGGCTCCACGAGTCGGAGGGTACTCTCGCGACTGTCGGTAGCTAGGTTGGCAGCGACGTTGTCTAACAGTCGGGTACGTGCAGGCTTCGAGCCAGTTGGGTCAATTCCTAAATGAAAAACGACGGTGTCAAGAAGAGGAGCGAAGCCTTCTACTAGCTGGCGGGGGGTGTAGACTCCCGAGCGCAGGCCCCAAGCCTCCTTCAAGGGCTTGGTGTCGCGTTCACCGGCATCTGCATCGACTTGAGAGTGTCGCCCAGCAATGAGACTGCCGAGGCCAGCCAGACGAAAGACATTCTCTGCGGTAACCATCGCAGCAGCGACTCGAGAGATCATGCTGATGATGAAGACTGCAACAGTAGATATGAGCAGATCAGCGATTCTCATGGTCGAGTCCAATTGTAGGGTGATTGCCAGCCTTTATCATTTTGCGGAATTGCAGTTTTTAATTTCTAATCCGGAGAATATTGGTTGTTGGTTCGGAGAGGGTTGGTCGTGAAGGCCATGAAGCTCCGGGATGCGGACGGAGTTGGATGGACACGACCAGCAAACTCCGGTCGTCGCATTCCGTGCTCAGGAGTTGGTAGACCGGAGCGAAATCAACTATAACTGAGTTTGATGGATTATTTTTGCCAATGTGTTTATTCTCCGTCGCCGTTCACATTGTTGCTGTAGGCGGATGGACGCGGTTGTGTATGACCGAACTGCTTCAATGCACATAAAATGACAAATCCCCGAAGCTCGTCAGAACTACCGAGGCCATAATTTGAATACACCAAATTGTGCAAATCATTAGTAGAGAAGTTGGCAAATAGATATTTCAAAGTAAGACATCCTGGCACTAGATGAAATGCGGATGAAAGGTCTTCAACGGCTAGAGACGAGTTGCATTGGCAGTACTGCATTGTCAGTCTCCACTCTTGCTCCGTACGAGTAGTCCACAGTGTATGTGAACAAGGCAAAGGCATGTTCAAGATTAGTTCATCATCCAACGGCTCATAATATGGAAAAGTCTCGCCAGTCTCTGGATCGTGGTTGCCGAGGAAATGCACGATGTTAGCGAGAAAGACAGTCCGCCGAGCCGTCTCGGTTGTCGCCCACTGTTGGAACGTCTGTATGAACATATGCGACTGCGAAGTCAAATTCTCTCCGGGAGGCAGGTTATGCGAGTGGACGAAATCCCGAATCATCTTCACCAAGAAGGGCGCCTTCAGACCTTTCGAGTAGGACTTCTGCTTCCAGCCATCATCGCCCTCCGCATGAGATGCCCGCAACTCGAGGATGCTATACACGAGCATGGCATGCAGAGCGTCCCACTGGTGCATGCAGCTGTACATGCGGTACGAGGCGATGAGTCGCTGGCGCTCGACTTCCATTGCGTGTCGTGCGAAACGTGCGCCCCCGGCGGTCTCCATCGCACAGCCGCAGCAGACCGCCATGGAGGTTCGTGCTAGTGTGGCTATGTCGGGCACGTCCTCGTCATAGAGGGTACGATGGAGACAAGGTGGGGTGAAATCATCGCGCAGGAGCTGCCTTGGGTATTGGTCCAGCACGTGGATCATGTCCGGTAACGAGTACTGCATAGTTGATCCATGGGATCGTAGGTCTACTAGATCTGTAGTGGGGACTGGCTCTAGCAGTGCGAACGATTCCGCCGTAGCATAGGAAGGGATTATACCGCCGAGGACTCCTTGCGTCGGGTGCTGTACATTTGGAGGCTGGCCTGCATTCGTGAAATTTGGGGTCCTGGTTAACGACTGGGCCGGCTGAAGCACGGGCAGGTCTCCTCCAATGTCAACACCAACCAGCCATTCGGGATGGTGAGTGTCTTCCAGGTAAGTGTCCTGGACTTCCTGGTAGCTGGTCTGATACGCATCAGGGCTCGAGGGCTGGTAAGCATAGGTGCAGGGAACCCCCGCCCATCACAACGCGCACACGGCTGCACGTAGGTGCATTTCGCTTTGGCCTGGACGCAAGCATTGCAGGCCTTTTGCCGCGTGGGGAGTTTCTTGAGACCGCGACATCGACGTCGATGTCGGAGGAGTAAGTCGTCTAGACTCTCTTGGTTAGTTTTGGTTTTCTTATTGCATGCAACTGCCATGCGCTCGGGCAGGACCACGTACGCCGTTGATAAGCTTTCAAGCAGGACGCGCAGACATGGTCCTGTGTGTCTGTCGCCATGTGGTCTACTTAATTATCGATCATAAATCTGATCGAATCAACGTGATAATAGCAATGGGGGATTCCATATCCTGAAAGGGTATTGCTAAAGTACTACTGCGAGGTGGCCTCCAGTACCCATGGCTTACTAATTGGATGAGATGGTAAGTTAAGAGCAGGGAAAATGTCGCGATCTTAAGGTAAATAAACATGTTTATGCTTCGTTGACACAGAAAGACAGTCAACGATCCATGAATTTAAAAATCAACCTGCATCACGTCACCCCCTTTCTTCCGACCTGCAGAGGTAAACAAAAAGCTTGCCTAGCAACGGTGGATGCAATCGTGAGATTATCACCTCCACACGAGGGGGACACAAATCCAGAAGCAACCCACTCCGCCGTCCGGACCTGGAGATTAAAATATATTAAGAATACTGCAGTCAAAGAAAGACGAGAGAGTATTCTCCACTTCGGACGGCCTCCTCCGTCATTCTTCGTTTGAGTCTGATCTTGCTTCACGCTGTGGCTGTGCTCAGCCACACTTGCGGTGACCAAATCACTGAATTAAGTTAGCTACTGGATGAGCATTGCTCGCTGAATTCAATAGTGCGATCGGAGCTCGCGAGGGATCCATCAACTATTCGGCTAGATTGGCCCCGAGATGGATTTTCGGCTCTTTTGGGGGTTGATCACCGCCACTCGGTGCGTTGATTCAGGAAGGTGGGAGTCAGCTTGTAATTTGTTTTGCTTTTCTGTAGAAATGAATAGTAATAATGAAAGCAACAAGAATACTTCGCGACGGAGTTGTATTTCCTCTTCCCGTGCGGAGTAGGCCATGTGTAACTTGAGGAACCCGTGGTTAGTGCCGCCATTCCACCATGACGGTTGACGGCACTTGCAATTGAGTTTTGGAGCTGAGATTCCTGGGGCAACGCTAAAACGGCAATAATCAGGTCCAGCAGGCTATATCCACTTCTCTCGACGGTGGAGTGACGCACGCTTGAACGGAAGATTAAGGGCTTTTGTCTGTCATCTCAACCACATCCTGGAGTTTCACCACGTCTCGAAATCCCGTAGCCTGCGCGACAGACCACATGTGGGAAAAAATCATACTCGTCGCATCCCAAGAGCAAAGCCAAAACCCTGAAAGATGGAAAATCTCCAAGAGTCAGAAAAAACTAATCCCTGCCTTCCCCAAGGTGACTCCACTTCGGCCCTGGCTCCATCGGACGAGCCAATCACATCGAGGATCGCCTTCCAGGACCACAACTTTGGGCATCGAACTCATCTCGCCTGGCTGATCCCTCCCGAATCGAGATCCAGATCTCAGGGCTCCTCCAGGGCTCGATGCCTATCCTTGGTGATCCCTGCAACCCAATGACTTCATGATGAACTGGGTTGCTGCCTCCCTGCCAATGCTCAGGCCCGTGCTGGTTGTTCCTTCCAGCCACATTGGCTGGGGAGGCATCCTGATGCAGGTCCTGCAGAATCAACAGAGCCAGCAGCAGGATTAGCTGGACAACAGGATGTACCAGCAGAACCAACCAGGACCAAGTGCAACAGGTTCAGAAAAAGCAAACGCCTCACAGTCACCGCCGCAGGGAAACCCACTTGGCTGATCACCGTGGCTTGGTGTTTCCCTGAGTGGTCGGGCCTTTCCTCTTTGGAAACTCCTTTCCAGGCCCAACATCAAGCCAGAGACGGGACTAGGACTAGGACTAGGACTCGTGCTAGTGTCCTTCTTCACCCAGTGGTCCACTGCACCAAGTCGGCAAAGGCTACGTGCAGATCGATTGTTTGGTTCCAGTCCCAGCTGGGAGGTTCCTGCTAATCCAAATCTTCATTTGCCCCTTCTCCTTCCTCCCTTTTGGTGTTTTATAAAAGACCCGGTGCTGAGCCCCAAAAAGTACTTTGTTTTCCTCTTCATCCCTGGCTTCGTGTCTTCCTGTCTATCCTTTTTCTTGATACCCCATACCCCACGTATCTAATCACCGACTCGAACTAGCACCTACCATCATCACAATGAAGTCCTTCTCGAACGTTGCTCTTGCCCTGCTGGCTGCGACCAGCATGGTCGCTGCTGAGTTGTCAGCCTCGGACTGCGCTGTATGTGGTACTCTGTCGTTTATCACACATCTCCAGTGATGAATCCTTCATGACTCCGAGCGAGCTCCTGCTAACCTGCCATGGTCGGACAGCAAATGTGCATCAACAACATGAACGCCAAGGCCTCTGAGCTCAACTGCAAGTCTGGTGACATGGCTTGCCTGTGCAAGAACCAGGACTACCAGTATGGTATTCGTGACTGCACCGCCCAGGCCTGCCCCAACGATGATGCTGCCGCTGTTGTCAAGATGGCCCTTGCCTCGTGCCCTAGTATGTCTTCCTGATGGCAAATTTCATGTGGACGATGAGAAAGATTCGCGTCGCTAACCATTATCCTTTCAGGCGGCTCCGACTCTAGCTCCAGCTCGGGCTCCAGCGCCTCTGGCTCGGGTTCAGGCTCGGGCTCCGAGACCACCACTGGCTCTGGAAGCGAGAGCACCGGCACTCAGTCTGGTGATAAGACCACCACTGGTTCGGGTTCGGGTTCTGGCTCGGCCACTACCACTGGCTCTGGCAGTGAGAGCACCGGTACTGGCAGCGAAACCACCGGCACCAACTCCAATGGCAGCGGCACCGCTACTGTGAGTTCTCCCGTCTTTTGGCCATCCCCTCGCCTTGCTAATCACAGATACACAGGGTACTGGCACTGAGGCCACCGGCACTGGCGCCACCGGCACTGGCGCTTCCACGATGACCACGATGACCACGACTGCTAGCGGCTCCGAGTCGTCTTCGACTGTCTCCAACTCGGGCTCGGGCTCGGGCTCGGGCTCGGGATCCTCCACCGAGTCTGGTGGTTCTGGCTCGCAGAGCACTGGATCTGGCTCCTCTGGCTCGAGCACTGCTGCTTCTTCCAGCAGCACTGGTGCGGCTCACCCCATGGCGACTGTCGGTACTGGCGCTGTTGGTGCTCTGGGTCTGGCCGCCCTGTTGGTGCTGTAAGATGTCTGCTTGAGTAATGGGCTTGGCCTTGGCCTTTCGAACCCTGAGAGTTTCATTGTCGAGAGACCCATCTGTGTATTTTTCTCGTGTGGTTTATGAATCACTTGTCACTATTCCTCTACGAAGTCCCGTTGCTGTAATGTCCATCTAATGAAGTCATGGTCCAACCCAGGCACGTGCCGGGGCCTTCTTGCATGTGATTGCGGACTGTTTTTTCTATTTTTATTTTTGTGTAGTCCAGTTGACTCAACTCGATGCAAATGATGCATGTAGTTTCAAGCCATATATCCTCTTTAACGTACTCTGTACTCTGTATATTAATTATACATGATCAGACTCCCCAAGCCTCGCGCTCTTAGCACTTCCTTGTTCCCGCCGGAAAAGTGGCAGCGCCAGCAGTTCCTTTCCCGTTCACCCGGATCGGCGCCCTCCGAAAGCCACTTAATCCCACGGACTAAACCACCATCTTTTTTTTTTGTATTTCATATTTCACACCAGACAGATATACACATCTTCCTTTGCTCTCTTTTGCATCTCTCCTCGGTGTGTACATCTTCAGCTCATCCTCGGCGGACCACTTTCCCAGCGGCAATCTAGTTTTTCCGCGTCCGAGCCGAGGCTCGTTGCAGCTGTCCGGGGAATCTTCCAAGTGAACCGCTGTTCGGCTTCGGTCCGCATCGCTAAGCCGATTAAGTTGCTTGAAACGTGCAGTTGATCTTTATTTCTCTCTCTTCACTCTTCATTCCTCCTCCTTACCTTTGACCTCGCCCTCTTTCTTTTTTCTTCCCTCCCCTCCCCTCCACTTCCTCCTCCCTCTCCTCCTCCTTCTACGGTCGCACTCTCCCCCGGATTCTCAGCTCCCCCACTCGACCGCTCGCCCACAATCATGTCGACCTCCGCGTCTTCCCCACAGGAATTCAAGGATGAGATCAAGGTTCTTGATGTCAAGCCCATGAACCAGACCATTCAGCAGATTCGCTCGCTCGCCGCGGGTGCTGCTGGTGGTCTCTGTGCCGTCATTGTGGGACATCCCTTCGACCTGGTCAAGGTGCGCCTGCAGACCGCCGAGAAGGGTGTCTATGCAGGCGCTATGGATGTGGTGCGCAGGACGGTGGCTCGTGAGGGATTGGCTAGGGTAGGATATATGATTTACGCCTTTAACCGTACAATTGGACTTTTCAGCTAATCGGCGCGTGAGCAGGGTTTGTACGCGGGTGTGTCTGCCCCGCTTGTGGGTGTGACTCCGATGTGTAAGTGGCTCCTACACGGCTTGGATAGCTTTGCATATCATGTGCGATCGCTTGAATAGAATATCTGAGCTAACCTGACTTCTCCATGTAGTCGCTGTCAGCTTCTGGGTATGTTCCTGAACATCGCGTCTACGTGACCAAGTCCGAGTGCGGGTGTGCCCTATCTAACACGACCATGCAGGGTTACGACGTGGGTAAGAGCCTGGTTGAGAAGGCTTCGACTGTGCCCGTGGTCAACGGCACCCCTCAGTACTCCATTGCTCAAATCTCCGCCGCCGGTTTCTTCTCCGCCATCCCCATGACCTTGATCACCGCCCCCTTCGAGCGCGTTAAGGTCCTCCTTCAGATCCAGGGTCAGAACCCACCCCCACCCGGCCAGAAGCCCAAGTACTCCGGTGGCGTGGATGTCGTGCGCCAGCTGTACAAGGAGGGCGGTATCCGCAGTGTCTTCCGCGGTAGCGCCATGACGCTCGCCCGTGATGGTCCCGGATCGGCGGCCTACTTTGCCGCGTATGAGTATATCAAGCGGTCGCTCACCCCCAAGGATGCCAATGGCAACGTGACTGGCGAGCTGTCTCTGACGGCGGTTGTGGCTGCGGGTGGTGCCGCCGGTATTGCCATGTGGATTCCCGTTTTCCCCGTCGACACGATCAAGTCCCGCCTGCAGAGTGCACCGGGCAAGCCCACCATCGGCGGTACCGTCAGGGCCGTGTACGCCAGCGGTGGTTTCAAGGCCTTCTTCCCTGGTTTCGGTCCCGCGCTCGCTCGTGCTGTGCCTGCCAATGCGGCTACTTTGTGAGTCCCCTTTGATTTCTCGGATATCCACCTGATCCCCGAAACTAATACTCTTCCGTTCATCCAGCCTCGGTGTCGAGCTCGCGCACAAGTTCATGAAGTCGATGTTTGACTAAACTCGTATTGTTCATGATTTCTTGAGTGTATATATTCCCATTTTTCCCATTTTTTTTTCTTGAAGTGTCTTTTTTGCAGCGTTGGTTCTGGTCTATCTGCGTATAGACGCTTGTGACGGGTTGATGACCGTCCCGATAGTCTTGCATGGGAACTTTCCGGACGTGACTTTGAGCCGGTTTAGATATACACCGATACCATACCCCTTTTCGGTTCGTTGATTTCTTGGTCCACGCTTGTTTTTTCTTTTGTATAGATCAGGTGCTGTTCGACAGCTTGGAATGGCATCAATGAATATTCAGGGTTCTTTCCCGTCTTTTGGCTATACTCGGTATTTGAATGCCATTCTGCTCTTGGTGTACTGTCCTGTATTGATAGTACTCGATTGATTACGCTTGCCAAGCTGTATAAACATGTGCCAAGACTATGATAGTGTCTGTCGAGAATTATATCAAGACCAGTAAGTCCCGGATTTGTCTACCGTATATACCGGCTTATATATATATTACGATATTCTCCCTAACGACTCGGGTCTCGTCCTGCTCGACTTATATCTATACCTATTTCTACTAGGGCTTGGTGCCGTTAAATTTTCCCTAAGGATACGAATTAAGAAGAGAAGTAATAGGATTATTAATCATTAGGCTAGTTACGTTAACTAGTTAACTAGTTAACTAATAACTACTCCGTAGAGATTATCTACTTAGTAAGCGAATCCTCTTTGAGTTGAGTCAATTTCTGCCGATGGTGGTATTTATCCACGCGTGAGGATACACCTATGGCGCGGCGCCGTAGTGTAGGGAACGGTATGATGTATAGCTCCGCTGTTGCACCTAGAGATTTAATATTGCCCTTCTGAAGGTCTTGGATAGCGAATAGGATCTTGCGCTCTTGGTTAGCCGCTTTTTGCCAGGATTCGGAGCGTTTTGGTGGCATAGTTGCTGGTTGAGGAGGAGGGTGTAGTGGTAGAGACGCATTTCTGGGTAGGTGATCCGCTTAACTGGGTGATCCGCTTACGGGAATTACGTTACAATATCTACTCTCCCCCTGTGCCAAGGTCCGACTAGCCGAGGCAGCTCAAAGGATTCCAGGATTTCGATCTGAGCTCCCTAAGGTCTGAATCGCCTGCATCAGCTCTCCCTGAGCCTTGTAACCCTCTGCACGACGCAGCACTACGCGTCTAGCGAGTTGGCACGACTGTAGGCATTTTCGGGCGTGGTGAGGTTAGATTCCGCAACGCCACCTATACCATCGGTGTCGTTGATAGGCTTGTCAATAGTGAATTTGTCCTTGAGTGAACGGGGCATTTTGTCAGGATTCTTAGTCCAGCAATTTTCTTCGATATGACCGGTCTTGCCACAATCAGGATAGGTGCATTTTAAATGACTTTTGTCGTTATGCTTTAACTTTTGGCTGTTGTTGTAACTAGTGGCGCTGAAGATACTATTGTTGCCGTTCGCATCCTTAGCGAGTTGTCTGGCCTCTTCGACATGCAGGCGTTCATAGAGGTAGTCTAAGTCGGGAGGATCGTCGGGTTTGGTCGAGCGGATCCAGTCATATTTTTCTTTGAAGCCACGATAGTTGGGAGGAAGGCCGTGGAGCAGAGCAGTCGCAAACATATCGTCAGTCATCTCATATTTGACAGTCTTGAGGTCGGCTTTGATCTGGCGCACTTTGCTGGTGTACTCGGTCACGGATGAATAGTCTTTAAGTTTGAGTTCATTCAGTTGATTCAGAGGGTTGTCGCGTGCACGCTCATGGGTGACTGCGTATCGTTTCTTGATGAGATCATAGGCCTCCCTGGCGTCTGGACAATCTTCAATCTCGATCTTAATGCTATCGGAGGCCCACGTGTTAAGCAACTTGCTTACGAGTTTCATCTTCTCCTTAGTATTTTTATGTTTAGTATAATCAATCTGCTCTCGGATGTTGTTATTGGTGGTTATAAGAATAGCCTGGGCATTATCTGGTTCGTCATCATCGTCAGGCGCTAGAGTTGAAGTCTTCTTGGCGGATGTAAAACGACGGGTATCGACTTTGATAGGCTTGGTAAAGTAGTTTTCGTTCTTAGGCTTAGGAGGGATAACTTCTTCACCGGTGAGAAACTCAAAGGTATTATTTGCTTTAGCCGCACGCTCAAACTCGCGCTTCTAACTGATGAAGTTGATTTTGCCTTTGAGCTTGCGGTCAGCTTTGACTTCGTCTATTTCGGAGTTTGTCATGTCTAGTGCTGAGAACTAAATGTTTCGGTCTGCGGTCCGGGGTCTGGGGTCTTGATCACTGATCACCTGCTTCAATCCAACGCCTAAATTGGAAAAAAAAGAGGCTTATAACCAGTTGAAACCCTTGATTGAAGTACAAGTGTGGTGATCTTTCTGTAACTATGCCAGTAGGCGCAGCTATTTGTAGTCACAGCAGCTGCCTTCTCCCTAGAGTAGTGGTGGCTAGGCTGCCACTACAATATCTATACATCACGTAATCTGGAATCCAACTTAGCGAGGCGTCAGCGTAAATGAACTGGTGACGCGCGCTGCGCACGCTGTGGCCCTGAAACGATGACAAGGGCAGGAGAGAGTTATGGATTTGAAAAGATTTGAATTGTTTAGGTCAAGGTCAAAGGTTTGATGAGAGACGCGAGTAGCCAATGAATAACTGATAGTCACACGAGGTACAAGGTTTCATAGTCGCACGCGAGGGGGTTGATTATTGGTGAGAAGAGCAGTTAGGATTTAACAGCCCTTCAAGAGACGCTCGGTTTGTTCTAAATACTGTTTATCACCTCATTGTGGGAGGCCAGGGTGGGTGAAGCCACATATATATTCTAAACGTTTTCTTCTGCCTATTATGAGCTAACAAGTAAAAGCGAATAGGTACCAATATCATTTATCTTGGATCGCAAATTACAGGAGATATAATATTTTGTCCCTATTATTGTATTCGGGCTGTTTTTCATCCTTTTGCTGTATTTGCATGTTGTCGAGGTATGCGGTAGTAACTTTGGGCTCAGCAGAGATTTCGGCGTTATAATTGCCGAGTAATGGAGTATTAGCCTGAGGGGATTCCAACAGCTCCCTCATTCGGTCTTTACCATCAATAATCATCAACCCGATCCTTCCACTAATTCCATTCGATATCTACTTTACTAGCGAATACCATGCTAGCTTGATCTAACGCCTGTTATCACTAAAATGTTTCGTGGCGTATATCGGCATTTTTAAGCCTTTAAGCCTACTGTAACTAGTCACACAGAACCGAAATATAATTTTTTTGCTAAGCAGACTATATCCTGCCTCTCACCTTCCCTCAATACCAACACATTCATTGCAGGTTTGCTTGTTTTGATTTAAATATTTTGTAGCAGCTCAAAAATCCTGAGAACCTTCTCCATCTCATCAATCGCTTCATTCGGTGTGGTCATCACCTTCTCTAACTCCTCTGCCACATGAGTTGAGCGTGAGCACGAGTCTTGCCTGACCATTGAGACAACAGCATGGGAAAGCAGATCTTTAGGCATATTAAACTCCCGTGAGGCCTGACCGTGGACGAGGAAGTATTGTATCAGGGTTGACGGCAAAACATGCTTCTTAATATACCCATAAATATCGTATTTCAAGAACATAGCGCACAGGCGATATAGCCGTCGCTTCTGGGACTCAATGTCCTCCAAGTGCCCTTCGTCGGCCAAGTAACACTCGCGCAAAGTTTTCATGATTTCCTCTTTTTCATCGCCTGTCAAGCTCATAACACCTGTTCCGCCGCGTGCCAGCTCTAGGGATGCTATAAGAAAAGCATGATTTAGCTCTCCCGCGATGAAGTCTTTGATCATGTCGTCATTGATAGACTGGAGATATTCGTTTAGTGGTAACCGACGAGGAACTTGCACATCCATAATTCGTGAATCTCTGATATCTTCGACAATCTGTAATACGACAGCCGCACGTCGAATTGTGTCAGTGTAGAGGTACCGACGGTCGCTAGTACTGAGGATGTTTTTATAGCAGGCCGCAAGTCGACAAGCATGTAGTATTAACTGAACGTAGTTTCCCGAACGCATGTAATGAAAGGCAGCGAATGTACCTCCAGTCAAATCATCTATCGAGGGCTGTGTGGCCTCCTTTAAAGAGGTGTTTGGCGATTTTTGGTTTCGAGCGTGGGTGACGGAGAGGTAGCTCGTACAATACACCATGTAATTGTGGTAGAGATGAATAAGGTCACTCTTGCAAGGATGACTGCCAGGGAGGAAATGATGTAACAGCCGATTGCCTACTGACATCACTAGACCGGCATCGGCTGGAAAAGTTTTCGGGTGGTGAATATACCACGCTGGCCCCTCTTCCCGAATCTCGTCCCCGTCGACTGCATCATCCACGAAACAGTTATATGTCGTAATTAGATCAAAAGCCGCAATCACAGTGTAAACCACCTTCATGTGGGAAGGTGTCTGATACTCGGCTGGCGAAATCTGGCGGTAAAAGCGCAGCATCTCATGGCGGGTCCAACCACCACTCCAACTCTGATCAATTGCTCCGTCAAGAACCTATAATTCCTTAGATCTCTTCGATTTACCAGCGATAACGACTTACATGTTTTGACCACGACTGAAGTGCTCTAGTCAGTACAGGTTCTTGCAATTCTGGCATCAAAGGAATTCGTGCCAGTAAACGAAATGCATTCATGAATGGCCCGCGTACTTCGTCGGCGACGGAATGGTCGGACGGAATGACATTAAGACTAAACTGCTGTGCATTTAAATTCTCCGTAGGCCATTGAAGGCCCTCAGCATCTATTGAGCCATGGTCATAGTACTCTGCAACAAAGTCGTCTAAAGTACGGCAGTCAGGGTCGAACTCGAAGGGAGCTTGCATGGTTGCTATAAATTATTTATTTTCCAGTTGGAAGAACGAGAATCACTATTTATGCTACAAAAAACACTATTAGAAATCCAGGTGAAGGTTGCCGAGTATTCTACCCTTCTAGTGGGTGTGGCTGCAAGGTTCGATGCTAGGGGAACCGTGCTATGTGGATCAAGTTCCTCAGTGACTAAATCTGCGCCTAAACTCCAATGAGAGCGGAACACGTTGCATGTATTGCATCGATGCATCGGATGGATGCTGATCTTGTACCTGTTGTATCTTACCTCTTGATGGCAGGTTCTGCGTATATTATCAAATCCGATTCTTAGAAAGAAATATAGATGAGCCTGTAGAGAAACAGGGACTCTAGAAAGAGTGCGTTAATTGATGCGGTTGGTACTCTTTATAATCAGACCCACTGCTAGGCAATATCCTTATATTCTATTGCCAATTCCGTCGATCTAAGGGGTGGCAATTCAACACCACTCCTACGACTAGAGATTGGATGATTCAGCGGCCACCCAATTCCTCATGTTTTTTGTATAGTAAACCGGGTCAATTCGGAATATCCACATCGTACAAACCAACACCAGCTTTTCAGGCCTAGAGACGCCTCAACAGCAGTCTCTCAGAGCCCTTCGATCAGTCATGTCGATTATCCCCCTCAGAACTATTGCATACGGAAATACTTCGACAGTGTGGGCGTGAAGTAGAATATGAAAACTGTCGTCCTCGGATTCGGT
Organism: Penicillium daleae; assembly: GCF_028827525.1. NCBI lineage: Eukaryota > Fungi > Ascomycota > Eurotiomycetes > Eurotiales > Aspergillaceae > Penicillium > Penicillium daleae. The sequence goes on from NW_026623153.1 coordinate 4,476,458, forward strand.
GAGGAAGGATCCCCAGGCATAGATGAAAGCGTCGGGTTGGTAAATGTCAGATCGATTTCCTTCAGTGAAGAATCTGATTAGGGTGGGAATGTCGTTTTGGTCAACGTCGTCAGATTGCACTATATATAGCAGGCGGGGCGTTGGAGTATATAAATATGAAGATGAATATAGATAGATAAGATATAGCAGTGAACAACGGAGACGATAATATATATAGAGAACGTATAATAGAACGAGAAATATATAGAAATCCGCAAAAGGCAGTAGCGAACGTGGAAGGCCTAAAAACCTAGAAGAAAGGAGAGAAATAAAATAGAAGGATAGAGGCACGCGAAAGTATTAGTGCAAAGATTAGTGCAAAGGACGGGTAAGTAAGCCAGGCGGAATAACAGGCGAATAGCGAGAAGAGTGCAGCAGGCAGACAGCATGATAAGGAGATAGAACTAGCATATGTAGGTTATTGCAATAGCGGACAAAAAGGGTACTGTACAGGGCACAATATACAAGGATGAACCTTGCGAAGCATGCAAAGTAGATAGTGGGGCAGGAGAGCAAAGAGACGGACCGAGACAAGCGAACGTGACCTGGGATCCAACCAAGCACCAATGAGAGAGAGGCTTAGCGAGAGAGTAGGGTGTGTGTTTCTCGCTGTGTTTTTAGCTATCTCAACGTCGGCGTCGCGCAGCCGTGGGGTTGGTAACCCCTTCCACTCCGTTCCTTCGTTTCAGGGCACTGGTGACGCGCGCTCCGCACGCTGTGGCCCTGAAACGAAAAAAAGTGGAGGCATGATGATAGGTCATGCAGAGGTGAGTGAAAGTATGAAAGCCGAACTTAAGCCAACATGTAGTGGGAAATCTACTAGTCGGAAAGCTTCATTGGTCTCTGGCTAGCTTGGCAATCCGTTAATCTTCGGGCTCCTCTTCCCAGAATTCTGCGCCCGGTGGTATCTCCATCACTGCTTCCTTACACCATATATGCACAGCCTTTGACATCATTTCGCGTGAGAGAGCCTCGAGGCAACCTCCTTTCACGCTAAGAGAATTTTCCCCCTGGGTACGATGTATAAGTCGCGATCCACATGACAGACAAAATAGACACTCCAGTTGTCTACCTTGTAAGGTTTTCCGAGTAAAAGTACCGATCCGCACAGTGCCATCAGGATTAACCATTAGCATCTCAAACCATGGGAAAATAGCCGTTATGCCACAGTAAGATGAAGACTGGTGACGGCACTCAGTGCAATGGCAAACGTATATCTTGGATGGCTCTGGAAGAGGTGTGATAAATCGGATGGTTCCACACTGACAACGCCCCTCCATATCGTAATCGTAACAATTGGTCGCGAGTCTGGCGTATGTGAAGACGACGTCAAGACGAAGACTCGATGAAGTAGCTTACACGGGAATTATTTCAAGATCGGTTGTATGGTCGCGTTCGCAACTGCCTCATCATAACACCGGCCTGGTTATATAGGAGGGTAAAGGTGAAGGTGAAATACAGTACTGCGGGCAGGTCGAGTGGGGTAAAAGATAAGCTTCTGGGCAGGCGGGAGGAGAGAGAGGAGCACGTGAGGCTGTAGCACCACGTAATCTGGAATCCAACCAACCTCCAATGAGAGGGAGGCTTGGCGAGAGAGTTGGGTGTGTGTTTCTCGCCATGTTCTTGGCAGTGTCAACGTCGGCGTCAGGCAGTAGTGGGGTTAGTAACCCTTCCACTCCGTTCCTTCGTTTCAGGGTATTACACACACACATACACACACACACAGAGAGAGAGAGAGAGAGACTGTACTCACTTCAGCAGATAGAGACTTTCTCGTAACGAAGCGACTATTGTTAATTCTTCCAAAAATGAAACTTATCCAACCCCACAACTTCTATAAGTCTTTTGCCGGAGATTATTTTACAACAAGAACTAAATACATGTGAGTTGCCTACTCCTGCAGCCATCAACACCAGCATCAGACAGCACCATATGTAATTCGACACAGTCGCCACCAGATCAGGACAAGCGTAATCAACCCTGACTACCAGGTGCAAGCTCCGCTACTCATCCCAAAGTAAGTAACATGAGCAGCATTCACACCCTGACCGCCCTGGGCCTCGCAGCACTGGACCTGGTTTCCGGTGCAGATATAAGTGTTATGGGCGTTATGGGGCTCAACACTCCAGAATTCCACACCCGAATGAGCATAACCCTGGGCAGTTGGGGGCAAGTTCGGAATGCCGTCATTAGCATGGGTGACCCGGAAGTACTGGGTCGCCGCGGGGTCTGTAGAATGAAAATGCGCATTCATATATGACGCGAAGGCTGAGTTGCCAGTTCGCGGTTCACCAAAGGTGTATAATTTAACGCGACTATATGTGGCAGATAGCTGAGCAGCAGTGATGGCTGCCATCGAGGCACCAAGACTAAATCATGTGTTGGTCAGATCAGAAAATGTAGATCGGGAAGGGGGATATTATTGAGAAATAGCATGGGAAATTCTTGAAGAACCAGACAAGACGAATTTCCTACCTGTGGCCCGTGACCGTCAGTGCATAATCCGGATACTGTCTGGCCTGCTCCTGGACAAACGACTCGACCTGATCCTTGACTGAGACCCAACCAAGATAGTATCCGCCATGCACAAAGCAACCGACGCATTTGGGATTGGTTTGGAAAGAAGCAAGAGTGTAGTTGGTATCGAGCTGCAGGTTTACAGCACTGCCAGTACCGCGAAAGACGGTAATGATTTCTTTCCGTGAATCATCGCGAAGAACCCATCCGTTGATGTCAGTCTGGGCATTGTATATCTTCTGCACCGTGGTAATGGTCGAGGGAATTTTACACAAGTTTGCGTAGGCAGCTTGCGAGATCGTGGCCATCTCAACCAGCCGGCTGTAGATTGTATCAGGAATACCCTGCGTGACGGCAGCTAGACCTTGTCTTGCAGCCAGAGACAGGACGAGAGTGTGCGATATAGAAAGAATCTTCATGGTAACAGAGCAGTGTCCAAGGATATTAGATAGATAATGGTTCAACGAGAGATGAGTGAGTTCCGTTAGTGTCTATCGTAGGAAACATCGTTCAATAAATAGTTAGAGTGGGAAAATACTTCTCGGATAAAGAGTGAAGCTGTCTTTGCCTGAAACTTAGGAGCCTTCTCTGCCTCCATAACGGCATACTGGCATGCTAGGGGCAACTCTGGGGATTTTTGGTGATTGGCGGGGCTTGATCTAGCGGCCTACTAATCCAATTTTGATTGACGATCCGATCGGCCCTTTTAGGCAAGAGGCCTCCGTGTGGAAACTCCAGGTTTGTCGTGGACGATCCTACGCTCTGCTCGGTAGTTGTCAATGCTCCATCTCCCGTGTGACTTGCTGAAACACCAGTTGCTCGGCAGGTGTGGGGCTACTCTCCTCAGTAGGCTAAAGTTCTCCCCCGTTCAATAGAAATAGACTAAGTTACTCCGTACTTTCAAGCCTAACGTAATTCACGGTTAAACGGATCACATGGTGAAGCAGATCACCTCCAAAACTAGTAAATGCAATATTTCACAGCTTCATATTTCAACGCCCGAGGCTAATTTTATAGTCCCAGGGTGTATTAGCGTTAAATATGTCATATTAGGTATTTTTATAAGCTCGAGAAATATTTTGGGGCATGACAGTGTAGATATATGTACTACGTACTGTGACTATGCAAAAATCCTAACACTCCTTGAGAGCCACCCATCACACTGCCCGTGCCAAGGCTCCACTGCCTACTAACTCGTTCACCAAGTCATGATATAAGGCACCTAAAGGAGCTGGAGAACCCGTTGGAAATTTAATTCAGAGCTTCAAGTGTAATTTTCGAGTCAACAAGGTACAGTGGTGTTCCGTAAGTATTTGGATAATCCGCCTGGTTACATTATATACAATTAGGTTCATGGCCATTCAGTGCATTCACTATTGAATACAGTACTGATTTAGCCTTCGCGTGTGTTCAGGAGTCACAGACTCACAGTCACCAAACGTTGGTCCTCTCCGAGAGACCTTTTCCGGGGAAGGAACCCATTCAGTCGGCGAGTTGTGGAAATTCCTTATCATTAAACTCCCGATTGCCCAATTGATGAGGTAGGACCCTGATTCGAGCTGAAGCAGATGGCCGCTTCAGTGGTCGGCGGCACCTACAACTCACAAAAGCTGTGATGCCCTGGCCCACGGACCACATGGCCACGAGCCACTTGAACAGATACAAGCGAGGTTTAGCCGACATTTTATCCGAGGATACATCCCCTTGACACTTAAACCCATTCAATTTCGTCACTGGGTGCTAAAGAAAATTTTCTTCTTGTCAGTGTCTCTTCCCCGCCCGAATTCCTGAAAAGACGGACAGGGGTGGCCAGGTTAGCGGGGATACGGGGGAAGTAATCCGGCCCACCTACACGAGAAGTCAGCCTCGCACGAATTTTGTCCTACGTGTTTCGAAGTTCTAAGTTTTCTGGTGTCTTCCATCGGCCGAAGCACTGTGAGCCAAAGATTTATATTCGTGGCTCCACTGCCTCACTATTGCCTATTGGAGCCCTGGAGGTCACCCGCATCAACTATCCCGATTAAGGATAAATCAAACTCCAAATCGCTGTTCTAGATTACCGAAAGAATCATGGAAGGCGGCATTGTGCTCGTCTTTGTAGACTAGAAGTGTCCTATAATCGTTCAATGGTTTATCGGAAGCCCATTCGAAGGCCGGGATCTCACATTGAACTGTTATATCTGTTGATTATCCTTTCTTCAAATCCCGCAGATCAAATCACTTCAAATCAACATATCCATTTGACACTACCTACCACCGCCAATGACAAGTTAGAAGGGATGATCCAGTACCTACTTATGATGGATACTAGGGCTAGGGTCGGTCCTCAATGATTGCCGGATGTTTAGGCAAATATCATTATTTCTGAAAGTAGAACAATGGAAATACAATGGCTCTACCCCCTGATCCGAATGTCATGACCGGGCTATCCGAAGCGAAGAACTGCCGACTGGGGGAGGGTCAAAGCTAGATCAAGACACCCACAATTCTGGACCCTGAGCCCCTCCCCCGAGTATAATAAGGTTTAAATCGAAGCTTAACCCCGTTCGACGCGCAGTCACTATCCGGTACTTAAGAAACTGGCGCCGGTCTCCTTTAGACTCTTCGCAAGTTTCCTTCGCTATGGCTTCAACGGTGTCAGACGAAAACTACAATGCCGGTACTGGTGTACTGGCAACAGCATGGGCTCTTACAGCGGCCGCAATTGTCGTTATGTCCCTCCGGGTGGTCGCCAAATTCAAAATTTCCAAATTCAACGTCGACGATGTGGTGATGATCCTGGCGCTTGTGCGTTCAACCTGCTCTCTCCCGCAGAATAACGGGCTGACTTTGCTATCGTGCTTCCGGATATAGGTGTTGCTCATTTCCAGCGCTGCTTGCGTTACCATCGCGGTCCAGGCTGGTCACGCTCGCAACGCCGTCATCACACATGATCAAGAGGTGCGCAGCATCAAGTTCTACCTCCTGGCACAATCTCTAGGCATTATATCATGTACGGTTGGTCGTATCGCATTCATCATGTACCTCCGCCGTCTCGTGCCGCTGCAATGGAAAACGCGAATTGCATTACTCATACTTCTGGGACTACAACCACCCGTCAACGTGGTGCCGGTTCTTCTGATATTCGCTGGGTGCAAGGATATTAGGGCGGTCTTCGATTATTCTATAACCGGCGTATATTGTTTGCCTCCGAGAATTCTGATTACCTATAGTTATTTTCAAGGCGGTTCGTTTTACCTTCTCCCTAGCCACTATGAGTGGTACCCTCGATACTAACTGCCCTAGCTTTCAACACGGCAACTGATTTCTACCTCGCAACCTTTCCAATCTACAGCTTCTGGAGCTTGCAACTCAGACTGCGCATAAAGATCGTGCTGCTGTGTCTACTTAGTATGGGTCTCTTGTAAGTGCATGGACAAACTCGCTTGAATCCCATGAAAATATTCTGTCCACAATATCACTAACACAACCCGTGCGGCTTCCTTTTAGTGCTATGGTCGCCAGTATAATCAAGACGGTCAAACTCCGTTCACTTAATCAACCCGGGGACCCTACAATCAAACAAGACCAGTTGTTGCATTGGGCCTATATCGAGGCAGGCCTGGTGGTAATCACTTCTTCCATTCCGTGTCTGCGGCCGCTCTTCATCGCGATGGCGAAGGATTTCAGTAGCTCACCCAGGCCGACATACGAGCTTACTCCTACATTTGGACATTCCCACAGCCACACTCGGTCTCGTGTCACGTCGCGAACCCACACATACGTCCGCGGAGATGGCAATGATGGTTGGGGAGATGGAGACAGTACCCGCCAGATCTTGGGGGAAACACGCGGTGGGATCACTAAAGAAACAACTGTGACGGTGCGAAACGAGTTATCAGCATAGAAAACCCCGAATGGGAGAACACATTGTAATTAACCCCGAGGGCTCAGCTACTTACGGCAAGAATATTTAACTTCGCTTTTCAGGGTTGCGAGATTCATGCAAAACTTGGGGGCCTGCTGGTGCCAGCTGAGAGCTTGAGGTTTTCGTATGGCGTATGCTAAGGTAGAAGATTTCTATTATTCTACTCTTGGGAGATGACTGTTCATAAGACCATCGGATATCGTTCTTACGACACCTCCATCAGCTGGATAAGGAGTATCAATCTGACGTCCTAGAATCTTTTGAAGGCGGTGCTGCAACCGCACGGGCAAGAAATTCTACTTGGGGGAAATCGGCGATTTTCTCGAAGCAGACTATATGGTATAGTGCTGAAAGAAAGGGGCGTCAGAAGTCCTGTGAACTTAGTTGAGGAAAAGGATTTGCATACATGCATTATGTCCTCCCCAGGTCCCGTGGTCCATTCCCGGATACATGGAGAGGCGTAGGTCACCCGGTTGGATGATTCTATTACAAGCCGGTAGTCGGCATTTCGCACCACGGGTAGAATTTGGGACAGACTCGATGAAAAACAATGACGGCACGGTATGAGCCCTACCTGACGGTTGTCGACTTGGTGTGGGTCGAGGCCTAGATGGAGGAAGAGCAGCCCTTTATATAGTTCTAGAAAAGGCTACGATGCGGCCCCTAGCTCAGACTTCAGCCAGTATCCGTAGGGGAGTCTTGCCGCTCAAGGGGGTCTGGGTCGGTTCGGGCCGACCGTCAAAGCCGACGACGAGTACCCACTAGATTGATTCCATCGGTTTCTCTTGAGCACGATAGAATTAAGTCGGAGTATTTTACCTTGAATATACAGTATGACAGTTCTCGCTTCTTGTGAACTACTCTCTTTGCATCTTTAGTCTTACCTTTTCACCAGAGAAACCCATGATTAGTCACATTGGCTCGTGAGATGCACTCTGGATTATAGCCTCGCGCCCGGCGCCTACTGTAAAATAGACACCGTCTCGCGGGTCAGGACGGTCAACACCGTCTTGGACTTCGCAGAGGCGTCACAGTGATTCCGAAGTCGCGCGCCACAAGGGCAGCCTAACAATGGGAGCGGCAATTAGGTCATGACGGGCCTTGACGAGGCTCTAAGTTGTTTTCAGGAAGTGGGCCACTCTACATGTACACACTATATAGTTGCGGTAGCCTGCATATCGCTTTGCAAGTTGGTTCCCAGATTATATGATGTATAGATATAGTAGTGGCAGCTACAGTGACTACAAATAACTGCGCCTACTCGCATAGTTAGAAAAAGATCATCTCACTTGTACCTCAATCCAGGGTCTCAACTTTGCATTGCGAGGGGTCAGGGTAATTGAAATCCATCCATCCATCAATCCATCCTCTGTAAGTGTCCGCAGACTTGGATTGGTCACTTAACGTTGAGTATCAATACGGCATTGCCATTTTGAATGAAACTATTGTAAAAAAGAATGCACTTGAACGGTTGCTCTGAAAGGTCACAAGATCCATGCAAAATATGAGATGACAGAGCCGAAGTTTGTCGAGCACCATTTACACCTTGATGCTCTCTAGAGTCATAGCTTAGCTGTGGAGATTATTCAACTCACCTGTTCCAAATGTCCCGATGATCCATCAGAACTTCTCGACGTCAGACACTTTCGTTGAGTTACAGCCACTTGGGACCTCAATAGTCGGATCACGATCATGCTTGTCCACGACTAGCAGCATAAATCTATAACGGATACTCGGACATCTGGATTAGGAATTTCCATCTTCCACTCTAGGCGGACCTCCTATCAGCCCCAACTAATATGGGTCTGTTTGTTTATTCTTTTATTAAATAGAAAGTTTGCCGTTGATCGCATTTCATGTAGATCAGATTTCAATATTCATTGACTGATCATATCGAAGAGAGGATTTGTAAATCCAGCATTGTCAGGATATACGTAGTCGGCAAGGTCATTGGACAATACATCAGTCAAGTGGAAATATCGTGGATTACAAACGACCCCAGTGTCCATCGGACTGACCATTACTAACCGCAAAGATGTATACAAATTGTTCATGTTACCTATTTCAGGGAACCCATCACCAGGCCTAGGCCGAAATGGAACATCAGCGAGAGTCTCGCCTTGCAGAACCGGGTTAGTCTCGGTAGGGTCTACACCGTCATTAGCAGCTGCATAAGCACAACGGTATAACGTATGAATAGCCTCTAAAGACTTGTACCACGCGGCAGCAGCTTTCCACTGGGATTTCCAGGTTCGAAAAATCGACAGAAAAAGATCGCTAATTATTACGAGTGCGGAGGACGGAGCTAGGCAGATTACCAAAAACGAAAATGTAACTGTGGCACGCGCCAGATCTTTGGACCGAGGAGGGAAAGCTTAAAACAACGTAAGAAGGGGTTGGATGGGTACCAGTGTCAATGAACGCAAGAGCAATATCTTCACGGAAGAGGAGCGAAGACTAACCTCAGTATCTCTGGGCTGATGTAGGCAAAGCTCGCTTTTTCCTCAGAACCTGGACCAAAAGATTACCGTATGCACACGTCCAGAGGTCCAATACTTCATTCCAATATGTGGATTTTCGGGGTCGATATTCTCGAGTTGGTCGCACTATTTTTGTTTTCGAACGTCGTCATCTCGTAATGAGCGTTAACTATAGTGTGTTTGTCAATTTAGGTGGTCAATGCAGTCTGTTAGTTACGACAATTTGGCAATCCTAATTCACCAAAATTACCCACTTGACTTTGCTTATCCTCCCGAACTTGTCTAACCTCCATATCTGAATTCAGCGAATCCTTTCAACCACCTAATTTAATCTACCTGAAGTGTTCACAGGGCTCTGATCGGTCATTATTAAAGGACCGGAAATATTTGCTTCAATCTGTGTCCAGGATTGACCATCAACATTCGAGTGGTCGTTCGGTGTGGATTCTGGTGAATTCAGGAGAATGAATATAGGTCAATTCAGCGGTTCAATTGTACTCAATTTTGTTGAATTCAAAGATGCGATTATGGTGGATTCGTGCAGTGTGAAGCCTAGTAGCTAATTTTGACAGATCCGGAGGGCCAGTCTAGGTCACTATAAACGATCAATCTAGGTCAACTCTGGCGGCCAAGTATGGCGGGCCATCTTGGATGAACTCAGGTTTGAGGCCGATCTAAATTGACCACTTAGGAAATATTCTCTAATGGGTGTTTCTACTTCCATCCACAGTGGCAACACTAATATCACCTCGTTAATGAGGCTGTCTCAAAATTTGTGCGCTGCTGAGTAGCCGTTCGAAGGGTTGCTTCATCAATGGAAGGACTGGAATCGCACGGAGCGACTCGGATCCGATCCTCCCCCCGGACTGCTACTCAGCAAAATAACATGAAGCACAGCAGATCATTTAACTGTATTTCCAAATGTCGCCGCAAAGCTCTCTAGAATTCCGATCAGAGCAGGGTGCTCAGAGACGTGCCCAGATCTACTCAGTAAGCAATAGCGGCGAGGGTCTGAGCACTAAAACGGAAAGAGAAAGCCAAGACTGGCATAGGGAATCCAGTTGGTAGGTAGTACGGAGTACCTGGGGCCTCCATAGCTTTCGGGAGATAGATAGTTGTCCGGCCTGTGTGGTCTTCGGGCTGAGAGCGACCCATATCTAGTGCCTGAAGGCCTGAAATGAAATAAATCCGTGGAATCATGTCCACGGAGGCTTCATGTCTGGAGATGTGGGTCCTTAGTTGGGAAGCTATGGTGAGAAGGCTAAGGCTTTGGGCCCCGTCATACAGGACAGGTGACTCGAGGCTACAGTCCAGAGGCTTCAGATTTGGATCCACTTTGGACGTACGTCTATAGCTCCAGGTCTACCATAGCCTTCAATCTATTAACTGGTGGCCGGTACGGCCGAGTAGCTATGGGGGCCGCAGGTCTGCTGACTACAGTCTATACGAGACAGAAATCTCTGGATTCAGGTCTCGAGAAGAATATATTGTTTGAGTCCGCTACTTACGTTTCGCCGGCCGATTATATCATCGGGGTCGGCTTGGCGTGCCCGTGTGATCGAATCCACCGTCGCTTTACTTATAGTCAGATCGTCGCCGAATGTCATAAAAACCGTGTTCGTGCTATCCTTAACCGCTACATCGAAGTACTGCCCAAGGGGTACCTGCCGTAGATTCTGGTCGTAGTAGGTTGCCTTGTGTGCTCGCACCTACTTAGCTGCTATTCGCTCTACTAGAGACGGGTCGGACGGGTCGACCATTATCTTGTGGACTAAGCGATTCTAGTTAGCATAGCCGTTTCAGTTAGGTTAGCAAGGCGGTATAGTTTTAAGATTGCTTCTAGAAGATTAATCGAAGAAATACAATAGGGCTCTTTCGTTATCTAAATACACTCTGTTAGGATTTGCGACCCTAACGTTATGTGCGCTCCTTATGTCGGTCCCGGTCATGTTAGAACATAGCGTTCGGACATGTTTCGTCTTTTGGCCTGTTCAGTTAGCGGGTCCGGGTGCGAGTCGTAATACTTTTACATTTGCGAGCATGTACCTTGGGATGAACCTAATCGAAGCTCCTGGGACATATTCGCTTTTGAAATATACTGAGCTTGCACATGGGATTCTCTATCCTGAGAGTGGATTTGTGAAGGTCAGTCTTGTCATGTCTATGTGAGATATTCTCGAGCTTACAGATACAGGTGCTAGAAGCATTGGCGCGCGTTGGAGAGCGGTTCGGGGTGACATACCGTATAAACACTGCAGTCTCTGCAATCGTTCAGTCCCCCGATGGCACTGCTCGTGGTGTACGACTGTGATTGGGTGAAGAGCTTCTCCCCGATACCGTCATCATAAATGCCGATCTGGTCTATGCCTTCAACAACCTTTTATCGCCAACTAGTTATGCTGAAAGATTGACCAAACGACGGGCGTCATGCAGCAGCATCTCTTTCTTTTGGTCCTTCGATCGAGTTGTCAAAGAGTTGTCTGTGCATAATGTCTTCTTGGCAGAAGAGTACAAGGAGAGTTTCGACTCTATTTTCCATCGCCCGCCAACTGCCGACAGAGCCTTCTTTCTCTGTGAACGTCCCGAGTCGAATCGATCCTACCGCAGCGCCCGACGGTAAAGATGCAGTGGTGGTATTGGTCCCCGTTGGCCATATTATGGACGATCCTTCCAATCCCCAAGACTGGGATTCTCTGGTGAACCGAGCTCGAGAGGCCGTTTCGCTGACCATCGAATCTCGAACTGGTGCTACAGGGCTGCGTGAAAGCATTCTTCATGAATCAGTCGAGACACCTACGAGCTGGAAAGCTAAATGGAATCTTGATCGTGGCGCCAGCCTGGGCCTTTCACATTCCTTTTTCAACGTTCTGAGTTTCTGGCCGAAGATCAAGCATCCCCATATCCAGGGTCTGTATTTCGTGGGAGCCAGCACGTATGCGTCAATGGATTGGAGCAGACTTCTTCCTCTGGAAGGGAAGCTGTGAGAAGGGATGGATGTAATTAGCTAGATAATTGATAGATATCAATCTGTTGCCGTGAATGTTGCTTGTGGTGCACTAGGCCCATTCTCGGTATTCTTCCGTAGTGGGGGCTTCCCACGGGCCCCGCTTGGCCCGTTCTCGGGCATCTCGTTCTTGACTCGGCCAGTCTTGGCCGTTGAGGATCCTCGAGTCATGAAGTCTAACTCTTTGAGAGGTGGTATATATTCTGATCGTAGGTGTAGCTATTTGAACACCATCCTGCTGATTGATTTTCACCTTCATTCGGTCTCTCTGATCAATGCTCTCATGATCACGATATTCATTTTTTTTTTCTCGTGTCTGTGGTGGACCGAGCGAGTTGCCTCTCGAACAGGGAGCTCCCCGCGAGTTCAGCGAGGGGCAGGATTGGCTGCATTGACCACGGTGGCGCACCGGAGGTAAGCGAGACGAATGGTGATTAGTTGAGAGCGCTCCTCTTTCTCGGGGGGGCCACTCGCGAGGCTCTCGTTGTTGGTTCGGCACGGTCGGAGATGAAAAGCACCGACGGAGTTAGGGGGCTTCTATATTTACTTTTGAGGAACGAGCCTGACATCCTCCACGAAGATGAAGGGCCTTGCAGTGATTTGGGGGTAGGAGTGAAAGACAATACTGTAATCAACGCATAGACTCGCTAAGATGGTATGAGACGTAGGAAAAGCAGAGAACTACTGCTACTCTCGTAGAATGCATACAAACAGGGGAAAGTACATAGAAGAGCCTCATCATGGACCCCCATCATGGACCCCCCCTCTTGGCTGATCCAGTTGGAGTGGAGACTCTGGAAATATTACAGGAAATAGAAAATACGACAGTCAAAGCACTGCGATGGATCACTCATCAACTGCCAACTGCTCGTAGTGCACCCGTGCTGAGCCGCATCCGCTGGCTGCCTAGTCCTCCGCGAGTCTGGAAGTCAGTGACTTGGGCGTCTTCCTTCAAATAAGCACCGCCCCCTCTTCTCTCCCTCATTTCCATCATTTCCATCATCTCACTCTCTTTTTTCTCATCTTCTCTTTCAACCTCTGTCATCGAGTCCATCCCTCCCTTCTTATTTCCTGCTATATAATCACCCCTTTTCCCAAAATGTCCTCCATCGCGGGCCATCTCGTCCGTCGGGGCACGGAGCTTGCTGCCGCCCATTTCAAGGACCCCGAGAAGCAGCCGCAGCAGATCTCGGGCGCTCTCGCTGCCACTTTGATCGTGACCATTGTGGTCTTCACCCTTTCCATGTGGGCCGTAAGTATTCCTTTTGAGCAGATGTGCAACTAGGAAGGAGAACCCGAGACTAATCACGGTCCTAGGTCGAATATACCTACGGAGGCGTCGTGGCCACTCTCGCCGCCGTCGAGGACTCCAACCCCGATGTTTATGTCCGCATCGATAATCCCCCCGAGGATGACCCAACCAAGCCGTTTAACCCCAACGAGCCCGAGCATGCCGACCTCTCTCCCCGTCTCCAGCCCGTCACCAGCAAGCTGCGCACCACCATCAAGCACCTGCGTGCCCGCGCGGGCTTCTGGTCCCGCTTCCGCGGTTTCGCCATGTACGCGACCTATGCGATGGCCCGTGGCATCCTCGCCGGGTTCATGCCTGTTCCCAAGGGCTCTTTCATCGGCCAGTTCGTCGTGCAGTCCATCATCAGCCTGCTGCTCGCCACCTGGCAGATGGCCTGGGTGCACATCGTCATCTCCGAGCCTTCCCCCAGGCGCTTCTACCAGCGGATTCCTAGCTTCCGCACCTGGATCAAGATTGCCCCCGCCGCGGCCCTGGAGGACATCCTGACTGCCGCCGCCTTCTTCTTCCCCATGGCCATTGCCAGCTTTGCTGGTTGGATCGAGAGCAACAACGACAGCGAGAACACCATTGTCGTGATGTCCCGCTACATAATGGTGATGGGTATCCCTGCCCTGCTCGCCTTAATCATCTCCATCCCCGCCCGTGTGATCTTCATCCGTGTCGCGGCCTCAATGCTGCCCGAGGAGGACGAGACCATCGTGCCCTTTGACCGCTCCTTCGGCGGTAAGGTGCAGCCCCAGATTGTGGGTGGCAGTGGCCACATTGGTCTGCTGGATGCTTGGACCACCTTTGACTGGGCTGCTCGGGTTCGCTTCGCCAAGGTCTTGGGTAAGACCATTGCGATCGAGCTTGCTCTGGGCCTGTTGCTCGGTATCCTGGTGTTTGTCCAGATCTTCACCCTGGCTCCCAAGGCTATTCACAACGGTGATGGCTCGGGCAAGCCTTCCACCGCTTAAATCGTTGGAATTGAAACCTGAGACTACGGCCATGTTTGGGTAGTGGTGGGCCCGATATTATCTAGGATGTCCCCTTGTGGAACTGTACCCTGACTTACGATCATACTCTCTCCTTATGCCCGTTCTTTTCATCTTCCTACTGGATTATACTGTCAAGGCTCTTTCTAAGCATGAACCAAGAATTCCTTTGCTAACATTTTCGAACTTGTATTCCTCTAGCTCGATGATTGTGTATAGTCGGCTTAAGGCCGGGTATGACTAGTCTACTCCAGGCTACCTTTGTATGAGAATTTATTCGGATTCTCTTGATAATCTAGTAGCAGCCTCACACTCCCTTTGGATCCAGTTCCATTTATATCTCAAGTTCAAAAAGGTACAGAATTTCTCTTCAAATCATCGTTGAAACTTAATAGTCTCGTAATCATCCACCCCCGCTCCAACGCCCCTCACCGCCTTCCTTACTTTTTGCATTTCCCCTCCTCTTCTTCTTCTTTCCTCCTCAACTCAGGCCCTCCCTCAATCCTCAACAGTCTTTGAATTCCTCTCAGAGACCCTTCGTCCTCTCAACCGCCTCGTATCTTCGGCTTTCTGCCCCCCCGGCAATTCCCACACTTACCCTCCATCATGGCGACCTCTCCCGCTGGCCGCATGTTGGCCCGCCAGCTACAGCAGATGCAGTCCGATAAGGACATCCCCGGGATCAGCTGTGGCTTGGTCGATAATAATGTCTTCGAATGGGAGGTGATGCTGATGATCTCGGATGACGTAAAGTTATATGGAGGTAAGCATTAGACTTCCCTCCTCTGCCGATCAGCCGGGATGCCAATCTACCGTTGAGGACCCTGTCGAGCGTCCAAATTCTGAACTCGAACATGGGGATGCCCGGTCAAAGGAAGGGATTGAGATAGTAATTTAGGATGTTAACGGTTATCTGCAGGTGGTTTCTTCCGCGCTCGTCTCTCGTTCCCGTCTGAATACCCCCACATGCCACCGAAGATGAAGTTCGAATCGCCCCTCTTCCACCCCAATAGTAAGTGATCGCCAATTCTCAATACCTCGGAGACAACCCGGTTTGTGTTATATTTGTTGGGCCCGAGTGAGACCGACGAGGAAAGGGTTTGGAGGGCTGATATGTACATTGTGACAGTCTACGAGAATGGTGACGTCTGCATCTCCATCCTGCACCCGCCCGAGGAGGACAAGTTCGGCTACGAGTCTGCCGCCGAGCGCTGGTCGCCCGTTCAAACTCCCGAGACCATCTTGCTCTCCGTCATCTCCATGCTGTCGAGCCCGAACGACGAGAGTCCCGCCAACGTGGAAGCCGCGCGGCTGTGGCGAGAGGATCCAGCCGAGTTCAAGAAGCGGGTGCGCCGCTGTGTGCGGGAGAGCCAAGGGGAGGAGTAACGAGACATTCGACAGTTATGATATCTTTTTATTTTCATGGGTGCATTTGGCTGGTTATATTCGTTGCGTTTCGTTTCGTTTTCTCTTTTTCTTCTTTTTTCTTTTTCCATCATTTACCTTTCCATCTCCTTTCCTGACATGCCCGAGATTTCGGTCTAGGGCTTTTCTGTGTTTGCTTGCTCGTGGTTTTGCTCTCCTCATTGCATTATAGAGCGAGCGCTTATGGGAAATCTGTTTTTCATTTTGGGGATTTTTGATTATGGGTGGAATGATCTAGCATTCATGGTATCACGATGAAGCCCCGTCTTCTCGTGGCGATTCATATTTTCTATCACTTATGTGAGTGGCACGGATTTGGGATCTTGGAGTCAAGTTGCTCTACGACACAGGGTTTGGGCCTTGAATTGGACTTGTTCACTTTGGAATTAGGCTTCATCTTTTCCCTTCCCGGGTCGTAGTATATCATATTTGGCGAAAGATGATTTGGCCCAGTCAGGATCATGGTGAAGATTCAAAGATGTATGTTCAATACTTTTGGAATATGTTTTCCAGGTAACGCATCATATGCTCATGCTATGGTTAGTGTGATATCACGCTATGCTCGATTCTATCCAATGCGAGAAGGCCAACGAAAAAAAGGCAGAATGTCAGAGAAAAATAGTAAAAGAAATCTTGGAAAACAGGAAGAGAGCGGTCATCTAAGTCCGGTTTTTGTGCCCGGTCCGCATCGAAGGAATGAAAAGACCAGGGTGGACGAGAGTGAAGGCCGTACAGGCCAAAGCAATCATCCTAGATTTATCAGCGTAAGTGACACAATCGGGGGATTCAATGAGTACTCACATTCCGTCCAAAAGGAGGAACTCGTTCTCCTTTTGCATCAGCGCGCTGCCCCAACCGCCGGCCATCTCAGGAATACTATATCAATCAGTCAGCAAAGAACTCCTTGCTTCAACAGAAAAGGCCAACCCACCGATAGATACACCGGATCAAGACTGTAAAGTATGCAAAGACCTCAGCAATGATCACCAGCCTCATTCGCTGAGGCGAAATCGCCGGTGTAGGATCCTCCAACGTCTTCTCACCCACCAGGCCATTACCGCTGCGGAAAACATTCCAGAAGAAGTTCAGACCCAATATCCCACAAACGGCCATCGTGACCACCTGGAAGGCAATACCCGCGATAATGATATCGTCGCCAGCCTTGAGGAGCTTTTGATCCGAATGTCCAGCAGCAGCCGCGACACCACCACCGGCTGCTTGCAGAATCAACGAGCCGATATCACAGCTGATAAAGATCCAAGTGAACAGGCGTGGCTTGAGTTTGGAGTGCTCGGGACCCAGGTTCAACACAATATGCTTGAGAGTGAGGTAGACGCCGGCGGCGACAAAGGTCGGTGCTAAGACTAGACACACAATTTGCAGCTTGAACGCACTCTCGTTCCAAGGGTTGGAGTTCATCAAGACTCGGCCCACGTATCCGGCCATCTCCATGATCGCACCGGCGCCCAGGGCGACCATGAAGGTCCAAGTGCGAAAGTAGACTCCATAGCCAATCTGGCAAATGCCCAAAACCCCAAAGAAAACAGTGAAGAAGACGTTGGCGCCAAAGTTGGGATAGTAGCCGTAGGTTGTAGCCTCGACTGGGCACAGCGGGCTGACGGCCGTGCAGTCAGCGTAGCTAGGCATTTTGGTTGGATTGACTCTTGCGGTGGAGGATGACGCCAGGGAGAGCGAGGGGTTGATTCAAATTAAACACTGAAGGGACGAGGGATGACGAAGGCGTGTTTGGTTGCACGTTGGCACTGGCACTTGCGCTGATTGCTTCTCTCTCTCACTCACACACACGCAGCGAGAGAAAGAGATCGCGTCAGCCCCATGGTGAGCCATGTGTCTTTTTAATATGGTCAGACATGGAGAGCACACTTAGTACCGGACAGTGGACTGGACTTGCCAAGGGCTTGCGCTGACGGACGCGAGGCTTCGGCTAACCCCAGTCGAGCTATTCGATTAGATGAAACGGGCTTCCTTCGCGATGGCGATTGGACCTTGTGGTCGCTCTCGTTCTCGTTTTCGGCGCCGGCCCTCGTTTTGGAACTGGGTCTTTTCTGTGTCTTCGCTTCCAGGGCCATTGGACCCCACCGGGATCCACCGGAAAATGGAGATCTTTTTGGGTTATCGCCGGGGGGAGCGGGCTGCCATGCATAACGAATCGGGGAATTGTTGACGGTTGACGCTGTTTCGCGTTCGTCTTTTGAGGCTCGCGAGTCGTGACAAAGGTCAAGGTACGTATGTCATGGGCGGATCTGATGGCTGATCGCTCGGGCGGAGCGATCGGTCCGAAATCCATCGGTCGGAAACTTTCCAGGGTCTCTTTTTCTCCTTCTTTTAAAAGGGAGACAAGATGCCTCTCCGAGGGATGCTCTCCGAGGGACTCTCCGAGGGCAAGAGCTCGGGCAGGGCTGGGGAGATTAATTGATCCTCCTCGTCCTCTTCGGAGATAAACGCGCAAAACAGCACACGCCCAAAAGAATGTAACGAAACTCGGGCTCACCATGCCACGTGACTCTCGGCCTTTTCCTGCGCGCCGGCGACGTCGCGCTTCGTCATCTTGCGCGCGGTCGAGATGCCTCCACGTCGGGCGCATACCAAGTCTCGCAATGGCTGCGACCAATGCAAGCGACGTCGCGTCAAGGTGATTTCCTCCGTCCCTGAATATCATTACAATACTTTCTCTCTCGGCCCTGCGTTACCCGTGAAAGATAATCTCCCCCCCCCTCCTTCCCGTCAAACGTCTTGTCTCTACCGTCTGACATCTTCTTCTACTGGCTAAACTCCCAGCTGACGCAACGCAGTGCGACGAAAAAGGACCCCCCTGCTCGAACTGTATTTCGCGCGAGCTCAACTGTACCTATTTAAGAGCCCCGCCGCGCGATGCATCAAGTAGCACGCGAAGACGTAATACTGTGCCTCTCCCGGCAAGAGAATTGGAGATTCCTCGCCCGTTGGCGCCCATCAGTCCCGCCTCCACTCCATCTGCCATCTCCGGGGTACGGGATCTGGAGTTGATGCATAAGTTCGCTACGGAGACATTCAGCACCGTCAGTACCTCCGAGTCGAAATTTCATGTCTGGCAAATTGTCATTCCGCGGCTGGCTCTGCAACATGATTTTTTGATGAACGGCATTCTGGCCTTGGCGGCCTTGCATATAGCCACGACCACGGATTCGCCCACCTCCCTAGCGTATATCGATACCGCCCTGCAGTATCACAATTTGTCATTCGCGCCCTTTCGTGCAGCTATCGACAATCTTACGCCGCAGAATTGTGAGGCTGTACTCGCGCAATCGATCGTCACAACGGTAATTGGCATCGCGTTGCCCCGAGTCACGGCCCCGCGCGATGATAATCCCAATATGATCGAGAATATGCTCGTGGTGTTTGAGCTCCTGCAAGGTGTAAAGAAGATTATTCTCATCGGCCGGTCCTGGATCAAAATCAACCTTTACTCCCGCCAAAGGGAACTGTACGAGTCCAGTCCGCCTGAACTGGACAGTGACACGTCCACTGCTTTCGATCGACTCGCCTTATTGAATGAAGAGACCAGGGCCAGTATGGACGAGCAACAATATCAGATCAATAAAGACCTTATCGATCATCTTCGGCAGTGTTACGCCTTGTATGCGAGTTCAAAAGATCCCGGGGAAGTGCTTGCATGGCTAGCGGCTGTCGATAAGGAATTTGTGGATACCGTGAGGCGCCGACAGCCGCTGGCATTACTGATCCTCATGCACTGGGGTGTGTTGCTGGGCGAGCTGGATGGTCGGTGGTGGTGGGCTCAGAATTCGGGCAAGTCTTTGGTTTTGGAGTTGCTGCGTATATCACTACCGACGGACGCGGATGCTCGGTGGACTGAAGTCATGTCGTGGCCTCAACGAAAGATAGGACTATGATCATCGAGGTTGGGATTGATCACAACTCTACTGTTTGCCTGACAAGGCCAGTGATTGATGGACTGTGATCACTAGACTAGCATCGGCCAACCAACCCACTTCTTCCCGACACCGTCATGTTGATGGGTCATGGTCGAAGATACTTTGCGTCCAAAGTTCCAGGGTCGTAATTCGGCTCCCTCTGGCTGACGAGGCTATCGGTCGGTATATACACCCAGCAATCCCGCTCTCATCCTCTCCGAATCCAGACTATACTCCCAGTCATGTTGGCTTGAGTTAGAGCTGGCGAGCTCGAGACATCTTTCAACAGAATCTTTGGTTCAACCTCAGTTGTCGACGAGGTTCGATTTACAAAAGTTTGTTCCTGCTCGATAAGAAGCAGAGAAAAATCCCTTGTCTTTATGGACATTGCCTGGTGATAGAATTGCCTTAGGTACGAGCCTTATGATCACCATGGACATATTGTACAGGGCAACTTAATATCTTTCTACATATTCAGATTGTGATCATATACCAATTCAATGAACATACTACTCATCTGACCGTGTCCTACCTACTCGTAGCGATCTTATAAACTAGACAACCAGACGCATGCTCAACTCTTACATCCGAGCCCTCTCAACCCTCTCCACAGCCCGCTTGTAAATCTGTTGAATCCGCTTCTTATTCACCTCCTCAATCTCCCACTTATCCGCACGCAAACTCAGCGGACCACCAACTTGTTTCATCCAATAAGACCGACCACAATCAAACAACCAATTCCGAGACGCAACCTGCACCAACTCAGCCAAGAAACATTGCGGCGCACTCCGGTCTTCAGTAAAGACTACCCGAGGCAAGTCACGACGAATAGCCGGCGGCGCATTCGAAACAGCAATATCCAGATACTCATCAAACGTCAACGGTTGATACAACTCCGAGCCAATCTGGACAATCCCCGTCGTGCGCGCCGCAGCGTGTAGTAGACATGCATTCGCGACAAAGTCCACTGGAATCTCATCCAGGATATTCGCACCGGTCTTATATCCCTCTGCGGCATGCCAGACCTGCGTGGCGCCCCGATCGGCCATGAAATATTGGAAGAATTTGCTCATAGGCGTCGAGTTCTCCAGGCCGTACAGCGGGTAGGGGTGGCGGAGGGCCTGGCCGAAGATCGTCGGGCGAAGTAGTAAGATCGGTAGAAGCGGGTAGCGCGTGGGCAGGAGTCGTTCCATGAGGTACTTGGCCTGGGCGTAGGTCGAGGCGAAGCGACCCGTATAAGGGGATTGATCTAGGGACAGCGCGGATGCTAGTTCTTCCTCCGGGTCTTGGTCGGAGAGTGTGTATGGTCGCTCAAGAACGGGTCCATCGGGTAGGAAGCTGTTGATGTAGGCGGTGGAAATTTGAATCAATAGTTTTAGTCGGCGGAAGTGGGAGGCGATGCGGGCCATTTCCAGTGATGGGAGACAGTTATTCTCAATCGCATCGTGGAGATTGGCATCGAGGGTGATTTTGGCGGCTGTATGGATGGCCAGGGTAACCTCATTTCGTAGCTTTTCTAAGACTGAGGGTTGAATGCCAAAGTCGACTGCTTTGATGTCGCCGATGATGAAGTCCACCTTTTTCGAGGCGAGGATGGCCTGTGTATGATTCGGCATGGCTCGTTTCCATTTCGCAATCGCTTCGTCTGGTGTCCCGCGAATCAAAGCGTATATCCTGCGTGTCGGTAACTGAAGTGCTAATTTGTATAGTAGACATCCTCCTAATGAACCGGTACTTCCCGTTAGGAAAACTATTTGTCCTTCAAAGTACTTTGCATATCCTTCTCTGATGATCTGCTCGACATGGGATGGTCTCTGGGCTGGCGGCGAGGCCATGGAGGCGAAGTTCTGGGAGAACCAGTCTTAGGAGGTGAACCCTGAAGGGGCTCGGTGTATAGTGGATATTTTGTATATGGACCAGCGATGTATTGGGGATGCAATTCCATTTAACTTAATCTTAAACACCGATGATGGTTGGTAGGACAACTATTTGTTACGACTTTCGGATGTATTTCATTATTTCATTGGAAGATTCAGGGCCGATGAATCCCAGCTTGGCAGGTACCTTTCGATGGTTAGCTGCGGATTCAGACGGCATAGATCATCAGGAAATCAAGTTTGATCTTGGCTTTAGTATCTCCGAGCGTAGATTGAAAGCACCCCTGCTTCACGAAGCACTATCCAGACATGTGCGAACCGAGGCTTGGTAGAGTTTGTACGACTTTGCAGGGAACGTCAGAATGCGAGAACGATTGAGATCCGGTCTGGACCAGTTCAGAATGCCTGAAAAGTCAGAGCAATTCCTGATGAGCTGCAGGAGAAGGCGGTTCATGCTGATGATTGGCAAGCACGGTAGCACAGATGCTACAGTCGGTTCAGGAACGCCAGGTTCAGTCTAGCTTACGGGTGATACAAGTAGATTTGTGAGGAGTTCGACGGCAGACTTCGACGGCAGACAGTCGTTGTATGTAGTATTTCTCAAGAATGTACGTTATTTGCTGCTGATTGGTAAACCAACTCCCAATGCCCCATATTATACATCGTGTGGGGGTTGGAGACAGCTGGGCTGGACCTGAAGATCGAAATGCGCCGAGTATCAACTGCTGGGCAACAGATTCAGAATTGACTCTTAAACAAGGGATTGCCTTGTGTCACTCAGGGACTTTTTTGCCTCCACCCCCGCACCAGCAACGGCAATCTCCATCGCGCTCCACTTGAACCACAATATCCATATCCTTTTCACGAAGGTAATTCACGGTCCGCTGACGAACGTCTTCAAGATCCGCGCCTCGGGAGGCAACCACGTGAATCACTCCTAGAACTTTCTGATTCTTGTGTTCATGCACGTGGTCGTGGTCGTGATCGTGGGTGTGGTCATGATTATGGCCATGACTGTGAGTGTGATCGTGATGGCTGTGGCTATGACTGTGGCTATGGTTGTGGCTATGGTTGTGGCTATGGCTGTGATTATCATCACAACCGCCATGGCCGGAATGATCATGAGCGTGGCCATGACCTGAAGACGAAGAGCTGGTATCATCGAGCCAGAATTTGGGCACGGTGTAGCTCACAACCCCTCGTAGAGTACTCACTCCGGCCAGGGTTTCACGAACATTATACTCGGTATCCGCCGGTAAAGTTAAAAGTAAAGTTTTGGCCGTACTACTGACCAACGGTACCGCCGAGGCAAAGATCAAGATGGCGATAAAGCATGACGCTAGAGGGTCATAGCCGGACCACCCTGAATAGTGCACCAGAATGGTCGAAATCACCACTGCCACCGAGCCAAGCGTATCGGCGAGAATGTGCAAGAAAATTCCATGCATATTCTCATTGCCATGAGCGTGGTCATGGCCGTGATCGTGACCATGGTGGTGATGTCCGTGCTCGAAGCTGAAAATGCCGACCAGATTGACAAGGAGACCAGCGACACTGACAGCTAGCAATTCACCGATGCGGTGCATCTGACTGCCTGAAGACAGCCGTTCCACCGCTTCGTAGATGATCTCCACACTGATGATCCTAGTAATTGTTAGCATTGACTTGAGCTTGTATGCTTTTATTGGGCTCTGTTGAACGAGGGTGCTCACATGAGGAAGATACCATTGGCAAACCCAGACAAGGTGTCAACCTTGCCATAGCCATATGGAAACCGCGCATTGGGCGGCCATTTGCTCATCACAGAAGCGCAAAGTCCAACAACGAGAGCAAGGCAATCGAAGAACATGTGAATACTATCACTGAGCAGACCGAGAGAGCCCGTGACGAAGCCGTATGACAGCTGAACCAGCATGAAAGTAAAGTTTAGGCTATGAATTATTAGTAATAGCTTGGGAGGATAGGAAGCCTCGAATATATGGACGTACCACATGAAGTAGAAGATACTGCGAGAATCTCTCTCCTTGAGAATGCTGTGTAACAATGGATAATCCTCACTGCGATGGATTAGCCACTTTGTGACTCGTAAGGTTTCTGTGCCTCCATGGGAAGAATGTCCGTGGTGGTGGTGAGTACGGGCATGAGTGTGCGAATGAGCATCTAGGCGGAGTTGGCTGTCGTCCATTCTGGCAGCGAAGAATGAGACGCCAGCGAGGATACCGCGCGCGGCATAAACAAACAGGAAATCATCCTTGATATGAGGAGAACAGAGCAGAGCCGCTGTCGCAGTGCAGACAGCGAGGCCGACTTTATCAGGGGAACGAAGGCCCGAGGGGAACCAGATCATCAAAGACGTCGCAAATGAAACCGCGGCAGGCAAAAGGTAGATCAGCTCCGAGGTGCTGAATGGCAAGCCACGACCGAAAATTACAGTCAACCCGGCCAGAGAAGCTCCAGTGATCAGCGCGAGTGGTGCATCGGTCGGAATAATGACAGATGATTGGCCGGCATCTGAGGCCTTGCTCTGCTGAGCCATAGACTCCGCAACGAGACCCGGCTCTGGAATGGGTCCCTGGCGACGAAGTGTGGGAAAGGGAGGGGGAATAACAAAGACTGATGTCAAAAGTGCCGTATATCCCATGAGCGGCGAGGAGCCCCAAGGCTGGTTCATGCCAACAAAGCTCAAAAGGACGACCGTCACCAAGAGCGCAGTGGTGAAAACCTTTTTGCTGTATCTCTCAGAGGGCCCATTTTGAGAGACGATGTTCACCAGGTTCGGCAACCCAGAGGCCGATGCAAGAAGAAGAGCAAAAGCGACCAGGAAGCCTCCAACCTTCAATGCAGCGTAGATTGGCAGTCCCACAGAAAAGACCTGCTGCAAAGCCAAGTGAGCTGTTTTTGCGCTGGGTACTGGCAATTTGATGGACGTGGTGCTTAGAGAACCGCCTTGTAGGTAATTCTTGCTCACGATCTGTCCACAACCGAAGGCGAGGAGGGTCATTGCGGTCATGAGTCCGACTTTTGATCCAACTTGCTCGAGCGACCCAATTGATGCGGTTGTTGGATCTTCAGGAATTTCTGTCTGCGTGCAGCTCCTGGAGTACCAAGATAGGGCAATCCAAGGCAATGCGACGAGAGAGCCGGTATATATCTCGTGTCTAGAATTGGACATTAGTTATCGCTCAGTGATTAAGAGCTGTCCACTTACAACAACTTTGAATTATGCCCCGCTTGCGCCAGCGAGTCTGGTTTCCGGTCATGAGCGTGGTGGTGGTGGTGGTGGTCGTGGTCGTGGCCATGATCATGCGTATGCGACGCATCGTGATGAATCGAGGACGCGGTATTGGTATGATGTTGCTGCCCGATCGAGTGGGAGGATTCTGAATGATGATGGTTATGAGACACGGACGGCTGTGAGGCATGACTATACGAGTAGCTAGCATTCACAGCGCCGGTCGACTCCGATTGTGGTGGGCTGCTGGCATAGGAATGTCCCTGCGAGAGGGGAGGTGGTGGTTGCGCCCAGCGAGCAGATCGATTGTGACCGTGGCCGCGACCACGGCTATGACCGTGTACATGTCCAGTCGATGGAGCAGCGATATCCGCGATCGAGGGCAACGCCCCCGCTGACATTGTCGCCTTGGATGTTTGGTGGGCAGCTGGACAGGGGATTCAAGCAGCGGCGAAAAGCACGGACAGGGGCGACGCCAAGAACCCGGGGAGGGTTAGCGGAGCCAGGCAAAGCTCAGATCGGGTGGTGCAGTGGTGAAGAAGCACACAGCATTGCGGAGGGAGATTCGATCGAAAAGAGTGCAGCGAGCACTGGTATGGCACGGGGCGAGTTCGGGAAGGCAGTAGTAGCTTGTGGAGAGTTGCGCCGCGGATGTCGAGACCTTCGAGAGACCCTTTTGGGGTAGTACAGCGGCCGATAGAGGCCAGTCGCTAGTACTGCCCACATAATGCTAACCGCTTTGATGACCGCCCTACTGGGAAGCCTTATCTCTCTCACCTTAAAAAGCTTCCAATGACACCTTGCCGATAAGGCACCAAATTGACGCACGAATATCCTTACTGTATACTCCGTACACTCTCCCCTGTTTCATCTTATAATTTATCCCTTTCCTCTCAATAATATCTCAGCAATCTACTGCTTTGGTCGGGAGTAGAAGTGAGATAGCACTTAGTAGTTTCTGCCGTATAACTAAAGTTGCAGAACCCTTATTCATCGGGCAGGCGAGGGTACCCCGTGGACCTTCCAATAACTACAGTAGTGGAGATCTCAGCCAGTCAAAGTTGCTTATCAAGCTTGCATTGGAGAATGGCCTCTAACGTAATTCCTGCCCGAGTGAAACACCTGGTCGAGTGAAACACCCCAAAACACCATATTGAAGGCGATATTTTGTAGTCCTATATCTCAACCACCACGACTTTTTCCTATTGGATATTTTAAAGGTTGACTATTAGCTGCACTAGTAGTTATATTCTGGACTTTCTAATAGCTACGATGCTTATTCTATACCATTACAGTAAATTACATGGTATGACTGGATATATATACTGAATTCGTTCCTCATGAAGAACACTCAAAAACTCAAATACGCCTTCTAAATTACTATAGGAGTATTGACTTACTACAAAATTATAATATAACTTCTGGTTGTTGAGATATGATGTTGTAATCTATCGCCTTTAATATGGTGTTTTGGGGCGTTTCACTCGACCGGGTGTTTCACTCAGGCAGGAATTACGTTATCGGCCGAGCTAGTTGCTGCCTTGCGCGAAGGCCAAAGAGCGTGAATAAAGTCTATTTCTTCGACGGGTATTCATACATAAACGTGTTTTTCCCTCTGCCTTTGTCCCTCGATCGGCCGTTCGGAACAAAGATCAGACTTCATTCTATAAGAACTAACCGACGTTCACACACTGCCGGACTCCGTCTGACATACTCCAGCTTGAACAACACGAGACAACATGGCGGCGACAGACACCTCGATCCGTTCCAGCTGCCACTGCGGGGCCATCACAGTCACTGTTCCCCGACGCCCCGAGTACATCAACGTATGCCAATGCACGATTTGCAGACGCTACGGCGCCGCTTGGGGCTACTATCATCCCGACGAAGTAAAGATTGAAACTAAGCCGAACGCAGTGACCAAGCAGTATGTCTGGGGCGATCGAGACCTGTCTTTCAACTTCTGCGATAACTGCGGTTGCGTGTAAGTCAAGCAGAATATCTGTGCTATGCTATCAAAGACTGATGTTCTGTACGGTAGATGCTATTGGTGGCCCATTCGACCTCCGCCTACTGATGAAGGCGAATACAAAATGGGGCTCAACACAAACAACGTCAATCCCGAGCTCTTGAAGTTCGTCGATCGAAAATTTGAGTATTCGATGTTGACGATACCGCTGCGGTCGAAGGACACGGCGCATCCTGATGACCCGGCCAAGTATTAAACGCCGCCTCGAACCATTGCAATTCGTAGACATCTTAGAGATTGATCTACGAAACTTGTTGCCGTGTGACTGTTGCACCGCAGGCAGACCTGGTCTCGCAAGGGGGTCTTAGATCTAGTGTTTTACAACCGGTCGTGCCTAAGACTGATTTTTAGTCCTGTGTCTAACGTTTACTTCCGCACCAAGTCCACCGCTCATAGCTTTCAATATGACAGTATTTTATTTGAATCCGTCACTTGTTACATGTGTAAGGACAAGCTGTCGAATTGTTGTCATGGACATCCAAAAGGAGAAATCTTTTCCTCGAGTACTTTGCGGTCACTCAAGGAAGCCCTTAGCGCTGAGAAACATCGACAGAGTGCTGAGAACCTCGGAACAGGTGGCAGCTTAGGAGCTACAATAAGCTGCAATGCTGTTGAAGGGATAGACGCTCACTTTCAATTGCAAGTTTAGATGCTCGACATGTAAACCAGGATGAGCTTCGCAGAATATTCCAAAGTGAGCTCGTTCAGCCAGGCGTCATTCCTAAACAATCTTCTCTCTACCCGATGTACTTCGTATTCCCACGTGACTCTTATCGCGGCCTGATAAGCCACGCGCCCTCACTTTTGGCCACGCGAACGACCTCGGCCGAACACTGGTGGATGGGCTTCCCCCAAGATGATCGATTCTCTCATCACCATTGCATTCGTCCTGTCCAGTATACTGACGGTAGTGATCTTACTGCTCCCCTCGCAGTATGTCCCACCTCGGTCATCGACAGGACAGGCCGAGACCGAGAAGCCCACCGTGCAGATCCTCG
This sequence comes from Penicillium daleae, assembly GCF_028827525.1. NCBI lineage: Eukaryota > Fungi > Ascomycota > Eurotiomycetes > Eurotiales > Aspergillaceae > Penicillium > Penicillium daleae. The sequence continues at coordinate 4,504,184 of NW_026623153.1, forward strand.
TCTTGGGGGATATTGGACGGAGTCCGCGCATGCAATACCATGCTCTAAGTATTGCTAGGAAGGGTGGGAAGGTGGTCATTATTGGATATAAAGGTATAATCCTCTCAATTGGCATCTCTTTTCAAGGATTCCATAGCTAATTTGGCTGATCTTTTGCTTTGCTGCATAGAATCCGACCCCCACCCCGATATCGTATCCAATCCCAACATCACCGTCGTCCCTTTGCGTCCTCACCCGGCCATCCTACAGACTAGCAATAAACTTTTGTTCACGATATTCGGGCCATTGAAGGTTCTCTTCCAGGTCGCTTGTCTCTGGCAATGCCTTGCATACACAACTGCTCCCGCGCGGTGGATTATCGTGCAGGTATGTCGATATCTACGATGAGAGTGGCATAGAGTCAATGTTGACTTTAGTAGAATCCACCCTCCATTCCTACTCTGGCTGTGACATCCTTGTCTTGCTTCCTACGGCAAACGCGGCTCATCATCGATTGGCATAACTTCGGGTACTCGATTCTTGCACTCAAGCTGGGACCCACCCACCCGCTTGTAAAGCTATCGACCTGGTATGAAAAGACCTTTGGCAAATCAGCTTCAGCCCATCTCTGCGTGACAGATGCAATGGGGCGAGTTTTGAAAAAGGATTTCCAGCTTCAGGCGCCTATCCTATCATTACACGATCGACCGGCCAGCCACTTCAATCCCATTTCCAGTCTGGATGAGCGAAATGCATTCCTCGCGGCTCTCCCAGAGGCACAGTCTGTTCGTCCATTGCTGGAATCCGGCGCCGTTCGTGTCCTAGTCAGCTCCACATCTTGGACTCCAGATGAGGACTTTTCGGTCCTCATTGAAGCTTTGGTGAAGTATTCCGAAGTCGCCGTGGCCCAACCACACCTTCCAGATATTCTGGCCATAATTACCGGGAAGGGCCCGCAAAAGGAAATGTATTTGAAACAAATCGCGGCATTGGAAGCTGCAGGAAAGCTTCAAAGGGTCACTATTCACACCGCCTGGTTGACCGTGCCAGACTACGCGCGATTGTTGGCATCGGCATCTCTGGGTGTCAGTCTGCACACCAGTAGCAGCGGGGTTGACCTTCCGATGAAAGTAGTCGACATGTTTGGTGCGGGACTGCCAGTTGTTGGTTGGAATCGGTTCGAAGCCTGGCCGGAGCTGGTGACAGAAGGTGTCAACGGGATGGGCTTTGGAAGTTCGATGGAGCTAACGGATCAACTGGTCGAGTTGTTTGATGACAATCAAAAACTAGATCGCCTGCGGGCAGGTGCTCAGAAAGAAAGCTTGCGTCGATGGGATGACGAATGGGATCCCATCGCAGGAGCTTTGCTTGGCTTGACATGAAGAATCTTAGAAACTAATGATGTATAAGCTCTGTAGCGAAGAATTCTATCGGTCTAGAGCTTTTGATCAAATTTCGTCAAGCGATGTTTGTCATAGTTTGCACCCGGAGTAGATAACGGCGTAGTCTAGATGCCAGCCTGGAATTTGCCCCCACAATAAAGGCATGTATCAAAAGCATCGAAAAGATTTCTGGATAAGGGGCAGAGGCTGCTTTCGTGAACTCGTGCCACCGTCTCTTCGTTGATGTATTCTGTCCGACAGCGGGAACAATACTTCGATAAGCCGGGTTCTTGAATGGCTAGGAAACTCAGCCCACAACGCACTAGATGAGATTTGGATTAGTTCAAGGTTGTTTTTGGGGGAGTTTGTTCTATCGTACCGAAGAGATGGCCCTCTGTACATTGAGCTTCACCGGCAGAAACCCATGCAATTCCAGCTTCGCAAATCTCGCACCTCTCAAACATATGTGCCCCGGGGCCGCTAAGCTGCTCGATAGTCTTGGCAGGTAATGTCGACTTTTCATCTCCGCATCTGGCAATCTCCTCGTTCAAATCCGCGCCTGTCAGAACTGCGAGTCGTTCTAATGACACCCGGGCATGAGCTCGGATAGCTTCGCCCTTTTGATCGACAATTGCGCAGCAAGCTGATGCATAGATGAGCCTCTGACTCTCTGGGTCATGTTCGACTGTTCCATCCATGCTTGACAGCAGATACGATATCACTGCCTCACGCTGGTCCGCTGGGGACCACGACTCGGTAGCTGAGGTAATCGGAGCGAGAAGTGTCTCTATGTCAGGGGAGGAATCTAAGTCCTCAGACGCAAATGCGAGGGCAGACTTCTCGTCTGACGCGACTCGATATTCAATCATATCTGTTGGATGCCTCGAGAAGAGCACCGCGATCACACCGCGATGGGATGCCAGTCCCCAAATTCGGGCCACGCTCTGTCCCCCAAGATCGCGATCCAAGTCAAATTGTTCGAGCCGATCTGCGACAACCTTGCTCCATTGCGATGATTTCGGGCTGTGGGTGGTTCCAGATCCATCCAGATTAAGAACGGCTCCTATTCCACTCATTGTGCCCAAATGAAGACTCAAAGCTTCGCTTTTATCGTCATACAAGGCAGTCATCGCTGGAACAGATCAGCACTCAGATGTCTCTTTATGTATCAGGACAGTGTACGTACCCGAGATTGGTTCCATATATCCCCTTGGGCCTTCCACATTTTCTTCGGCAATACTCGATAATGGCCACTCCTGGATCTCGAGCTCGTTTGGTGGCGTTGCACTGCCATCATATGCAGCCCGCGGAATGGATATGGTTACAAAGCCCGCGTTGGTGGAAATATTCAGAGAGATCGCAGCTGAATGACTCTAGATGTGATTCAGGTAAGCGAGTGTGGATTCTGCTTAATCGGATTCAACATACGGTAGAAGCCCAGTGAAGTGGGCCATTCACTGGGCGAGAGGTCCATTGCGAGGCAATCGAGCTCAGTGGATGATCCGAAAGTCTTGCTCTCGCCTCATATCTGGAGGTATCACCATCAACTGGATCAGATGTATGTAAAGTCACGGTGGTTTTGAAAACTCGTAGCTGTGTCCCGAATACCGTGGCTATCACTGCGGTAGCAGAAAAGAAACAATCGTCACTTGGTCGGGGCAACTCAAGCCACGGGCCACAAGAGACCGACAAGGCCCGTGCTTTGGACTGAAGCGCACTCCGAAGAAGCGATGCAGAGCAGGGTTGTGTATATCGTTCTTGGCCGTCCTCCATCGAGTACAGTGCCAACTTCTCAATTGAGTACGGTGTGGAGGAACTTTTCCCGCTCACCAACCTCCGAACACGTAGGAGAATGGCCTCATTGGCATCATTGGTTATCATCAATAGATGCACACCCCACCGGGTCTCGGGCGCGGGTGCTAAACCTGAATTTACCGAGGGTGCAAGTAAAGGTTGACACCATTGAAATGATCGAATATTTGATCTTCGCAGTTCCAATCCACTAAGCTGTGCCGGGGCTGTAGGATCAAGGTGAAAGATGTGGTTCACGATGGCGACTCTGGTCCATTGACCTTGGGTGCCAACTGGCTCCCATAAAGACAGAAGAAGATTAGAAGTCAAGACCGCGAGCACACTCCGGCGAAAAATGGCCAGACCGGGTGGAGACCAAGCAACACCCACCACCGTACCGATCGATTGCTCGGCTGCAATGGAGAAGTCATCTCGATTTTGGGGTTGGATGGCCTGCCACTCGGCAAGCGTGAAGAGATTGGCGCGGATGCGAGTAATGTTCCATTCATCTTGGCTCTTGGGTTCTGATGGATCTGCGTGGGATTTATTTGGTGTCTAGTAGTCTGTCAGACTTTCATTGGGCTCCGCGCATCGATTTCCGCCGCCTCTTGACTTACCAGGACCTGGACATACTCGCCCGCGGCCACGGCGAGGTCGCCGTCTGCTGACCAAGAGAGGGCATCGAAACAGGATGGGAAAAAGGACAAGTCCACAGGGCTCAGCATGTTTCATCCCAAACTTGAATCATCGATCCTATGTACTGCTCACATCTGCATCTTTGGTGGGTGAGAAGAAAGGGAATCTCCAGACACCGCGCTGGTTCCGTGTGTTGAACCCTCCCGATCGGGACTAGCGCAATTCCGACAGTATCCCTGCAGCTGCAGTGAACCTTCATTAAACCAACAATCAACAAACCGTAGACATTAGAGCAGCTTTTTCTATTAGGTAACATCTTCATGTCTACATCCATTTATTATCTGATGTTTCCAATTCTTCTTGTGCTGCAGCTAAAGGATTATCAGATATTTAGGAGCTCTATGTTGAGATTTCCTCCAGGGTGCTACCAACTATAGGAAGGGTGAAAAATCTAAGAGATCATGATTTTGTTTCTTCCTGGAGCCTAGATACTTCAAATTGATCACAAAAGGCTCGCCATAATATATACAAGGGGGATGGAAACACTGTACACAGTGTTAAGATGCGAGGGTATCATGAAGATGTTGACGATTACGTCCAACGTAAGACTTTTAGTCCACGCGATCCAGCTTCTGCACAACCATTGCAGTTGCTGCACCACCACCGTTACAGATGGCAGCCACACCGTACTCGCCAGGCTGGAGCTGGTGCAGGAGGGTGACAAGGATACGAGAGCCGGAGCTACCCAGAGCATGGCCTAGGGAGATAGCACCGCCGAGCAAGTTGACCTTGGCGTCTTGCAGGCCGAGGATCTGATAAGTCGTGAGTTAGCACTGATTTCAAAGTCTAGAAAATCCGGGGATATCAGAGGGAGGAGATCAATATTTTCTCACCTTCTCGTTAGCCTTGATCACGGCGGCAAAGGCCTCGTTGAACTCCCACACGGCCACCTGGTCCTTGGTGATACCCGCACGCTCCAAAGCGATAGGGACGGCCTTGGCTGGAGCCACGGGGAAGTCAACGGGGTCAATAGCAGCATCAGCCGAGGAGACAATACGGGCCAGAGCGCGACCACCGGCGCCGAATTCCCGGGCCAGGGCCTTGTTACCCAAGACCAGGGCGGACGCACCATCGTTCATGGTGGAGGCATTGCCGGCAGTCACCGTGCCGGTTCCGTCGCGCAGGAAGGCAGGCTTCAGAGTAGTCAACTTGTCGATGCGCAGGTTCTCATAGCCCTCATCACGGTCGATGATGGTCTCGCCTTTCTTACCCTTGACGGTCACGGGGGCGATTTCGTCGGCAAACTTGTTCTCCTTCCATGCCTGCTGGGCCCGCTGGTAGGAGCGGATGGCATACTCGTCCTGGTCCTTCCGCGAGATCTCGTATTTCTTGGCCGTCTGCTCGGCGCAGATGCCCATGTGGAACTGATTGTAAACATCCCAAAGGCCGTCCTTGATCAGGCCATCCTCCAGCTTAATCTCACCAAAGGGAGGCAGCTGGCTGGAGCGGGGCATGTAGTAAGGCACTCGCGTCATGTTCTCCATACCACCCGCCACCTGAGCCTCGGCCAGACCCAGTTGGATGTTCTGGGCTGCCAATACAACGGCCTTCAGACCGGACGCGCACACCTTGTTCACAGTCATGGACTCGACACTGGAGGGCAGGCCAGCGAAAATGGACGCCTGGCGGGCGGGAGCCTGGCCAACCGATCCCTGCAGAACATTTCCCATATACACATCGGTGATCTTCTCCACGGGGATCTTGGTCTTGCTCAAAGCGGACTTGATGGCGACGGCACCGAGCTCGGGAGCGGAGACGGAGGCGAAGGAGCCGTTGAACTAGAGATAGCAGACAGAGGTTAGTAGATGAAGCAATGAGGGTCGCGGTCGCAAGCCCTCTCTCCTCGGTGGGATCTTACCTTGGCAGTCGGCGTACGCGAGGCGCTAAGAATATAGACATCCTGAATCTCCTTCAAGGCCGGGCGGGCGGAGCTAAAGTGTCGCTGAGCGCGGAATGCGGGGATGGCGCCTCGCGTAGGGAGGCGGGCAGACAGCCCTGCGGCGTTGATCATAGTGTGAAAAAGTGAAGTTGAAAGAGACGGTCAATGCTGGGGAATGTATGATCAAAGAGGATAAGGAGAGAAGGGGAAAGAGTGGAAGAAGAGAGTGGCATGCAGATGAGCAGCATTCCATGGCCGCCTCTTTACCCGCTGGCGAGCCGCCTGTAACCGCTGAGCCGAGGCTGAGCCGTCTCATCCACATGATATCATTGGGTCTCCGACAGGACAAACCATTCGGAATAGAAACAACCTTAGGGACTAATTAACTTCAAATGCAAGATAAAAGATCCATGCTGTTAGCTAATGAATAATCCATAGAGTGCATCCGATCTATACGAAGCTTTTTTTCTCAAAGGTTGGAATTAGGATTCCTGCAATACACTGCCGCCCGTTCGTCAGTATAGTTCCGAGCCAACCGCCCAATATATATTCCACAGCTCATATGCACCCGCGGCGGGCACGCACGGATGTGGAGGAAGTACACCGCTCGGCGTCAAGAGGCCAGTATATTTACGATGTAAATATTGTGCCCCAATCCAACTATTCTGCTGTATGCCCGATGCCGAGAGAAAAGAACGACCCCAATTATCATCTTGGCAAAACTATCGATTTCACGGGCTGACAATCTAGTCGCGGGTCATCAATCAGATTAAAACGCCAAGTGGGATTGGTTTGCTATTCATCTCCAGCCAAGAATAAAGTTCTGACATTCTTCTTTTGCATCAAACGATCTGCCTCCACCCAAAGTATAGCTATAACCAACACTCCAGGGACCTTGAACGACTACTTCGGACCTTTTCCGCGAATATACTTGATTGGGATAGTTTCTCCGAACGTGGTCCGGACCCAATTAGGATATTTAGCCCGGGTCCCCTCCTCCCGCCTTCTCCAGTCATCGCCAGTCGCCTCGTGCAGCAACATCTCCCAGCTTCTTTCCGACTGCTTTCAGCTCTCTTCTGGTTGCTCGGTCCCGACTCCAGCTTCTGCCAGCAACCTTGATCTACGTCGCCTCATCCACATCCAGAACATCATGTCGACCTCTGCACGCCGCCGTTTGATGCGGGACTTCAAGGTACGTTCGGCGGCAACACAAGGAAATTGGGGGTCTCGTGGTTGGTAATCATTCGAAAACTCTCCTGTTTTGGATGAGATACCTATACATAAAGACCTTCATCCCGAAATCCTAGAATGGAAACCTCTTTCCTCTCTTCCTACCCTACCCTCAAAGGTCCTTTCGGAAGCTTATTTGCCCCTCCACTAACCACGAGCTTGTTTGATTACAGCGCATGCAAACCGATCCGCCTGCGGGTGTTTCTGCATCCCCCGTTGCCGACAATGTCATGACTTGGTATGTGCAGACAAAGCGTCCTTAGCTTAGCTATCGGGGTCATTGGTGCAGTTGGCTGATGAATCTACAGGAATGCCGTCATTATTGGCCCCGCCGACACTCCCTTCGAGGATGGCACATTCCGCCTGGTGATGAACTTCGAAGAGCAGTACCCTAACAAGCCACCGGGTGTCAAGTTCATCAGCCAGATGTTCCACCCCAATGTCTACGGGACTGGCGAGCTCTGTCTCGATATTCTCCAGAACCGCTGGAGCCCCACATACGATGTGGCTGCCATCCTGACAAGTATCCAGAGGTACGAGGCTGCGAGGATACTATCTGATATTACAGAGGATAAGATACTGACATTGGATGTGGTTGCTTTCTAGTCTCCTCAACGACCCTAACACCTCCTCTCCAGCGAACGTGGAAGCATCGAACCTGTACAAGGACAACCGTAAGGAGTACATCAAGCGGGTGCGAGAGACTGTGGAAAAAAGCTGGGAGGATTGAAAAAAGGAAAATCATGATACCACAACTGGGCTCTCAAGTCATCCCTCCCTCTCGGCTCATCCAACGGAACGATGAAACGACTGGGGCGATGGAGATGGCACCAATTCGGGCTGGTTGATCTGCACAGCGTGGGGTTTAGGCGCATGGTTCTTGTTTCTGTCCCTTTGTCCTTTTGTGCTATTGTTCTTTTTACCCTTTGTGCTTCTTCCCCCCCCTAATGTTATGTCCTGAATGACTCTTCTCGTGCATCTTGTGACATCTGTTCCCATTCCCACTCCCGTCCATAGCCTCAATGCATCAGCCTATGATCTATGATCCTGACAAAATCAAGATTCTATTATAATCTTAGCTCATGTGAGAATCCCAAGATCCTCCAAGATAGAAACCAGTCTTGAGAAAACAGGAAGACAAGGATCTTATATCGAATCGACGTAGCGCGCATGAACTAGTGCGTGCGGTTACGCGCAGTCCCGCACGTCCCCAGTCAATTTAGTTTCGGGCGGTCGGCCAAACGTCCTAAACGGGGGGCCGTGTCAACAAATCCACTCCGAACCTCGACCTCCAACCGTTTCACTCCTTATTCGTCTGAAAATCGTCGTGCTCGTCCTCTTGGATTCTCCATTCATTCAAGAAATTTACTTTATACCTCTCCCTGGACGTGCGCACACGCACACGTGCAGGCCCCTGACCCTGGTCCCTCCAGGTAGCGTGAAACACTTCTTGACCCCCGGGATTTATCTGCCCCTCTTTGGGGTCTGTTTTGCCCCCAGAAGAGAGCCTGTGAACTGCAAAGATGGCGTGAGTCTCCTTGATAAGGTCTCTTGAGGGTATGACTGACTCAGGAAATAGGTCCTCGGGGTCCAACACCATCAAGGGTAGGCGCACGCACAATATGGAGGAGAACCCGATAGATGAGGGATAGAGTTCAACTGACCTGACCTCGCAATACAGTGGTTGCCAGATTCCGCCCCCAGAACAAGGTTGAATTGGCCTCCGGTGGCAAGCCAGTCGTCGAATTTGAGAGCGAGGAGTCATGTATCATCAACGTGAGCACAAGGTCCCAGGTTGCGCGGGGAGTCGGGGCTACGGGGTCGGCTAACGGGGCAGGGTCTAGTCAAATGAGGGCGCCAGCTCCTTTACCTTCGATCGTGTATTTCCTATGGACACTGCCCAAAACGACATTTTTGACTTCTCGATTCGCCCAACCGTCGACGATATTCTGAATGGTTACAATGGAACGGTGTTTGCGTACGGCCAGACCGGTGCGGGAAAGTCGTACACTATGATGGGTTCCGATATTGATGACGACGTGGGAAAGGGTGTGATCCCCCGTATTGTCGAGCAAATCTTCGCCAGTATCTTGACGAGTCCGAGCAATATTGAATACACCGTGCGGGTTAGTTACATGGAGATTTACATGGAGCGAATTCGCGATTTGCTTGTGCCGCAGAACGACAACCTGCCCGTCCACGAGGAGAAGTCCCGTGGAGTCTACGTCAAGGGATTGCTGGAGGTCTACGTCTCCAGTGTGCAAGAGGTCTACGAAGTCATGCGCCGGGGTGGAAATGCTCGAGCTGTGGCCGCAACCAACATGAATCAGGAGTCATCCCGTTCGCACTCGATCTTTGTCATCACCGTCAGTCAGAAGAATGTCGAAACGGGATCTGCCAAGAGCGGTCAGCTCTTCTTGGTGGATTTGGCCGGTAGTGAGAAGGTTGGCAAGACGGGAGCGAGTGGTCAAACTTTGGAGGAAGCGAAGAAGATCAACAAGAGTTTGAGTGCGCTCGGCATGGTCATCAACGCCCTCACCGATGGCAAATCGAGTCACGTTCCTTATCGTGATTCTAAGCTCACTCGAATTCTGCAGGAGTCCCTGGGTGGTAACTCTCGCACTACTCTGATTATCAACTGTTCGCCCAGCAGCTACAATGACGCAGAAACCGTCTCCACGCTACGGTTCGGTGTTCGTGCCAAGGCCATTAAGAACAAGGCCAAGGTCAATGCCGAGCTCAGCCCTGCCGAGCTTAAGCAGCTTTTACGCAAGGCCCAGACGCAAGTGACCAGCTACGAGACCTATATATCCGCGTTGGAGGGCGAAGTGAACTTGTGGCGGAATGGAGACAGTGTTTCTAAAGATCACTGGACTCCAGCTCGGGGCAATGAGATCGTGAGTGCTGCAAAGGCTGAAGCCCGTGGGCCTCGACCAGGCACTCCATCTCGTCTGCAGGAGACTGCCCGCTCGGAAACGCCCCGCCCCGACTCTCGTGTGGGCGATCGGTCCAGCACACCCAGCCTGGTGCTGGAGAAAGACGAGCGTGAGGAGTTCCTCCGCCGGGAGAACGAATTGCAGGATCAAATCGCTGAGAAGGAAACCCATATTGCCAATGTCGAGCGTAGTCTTCGTGATGTTCGCGAGGAGCTGAAGTCGTTGAAGGAGAATGCGGGGAGCTCAGTCAAAGACAACGAGCGTCTGAGTACGGAGGTCAATGAACTTCGCATGCAGTTGGAGAAGGTCTCGTATGAGAGCAAGGAGGCGGGTATCACCATGGATGGCTTGCGGGAAGCCAACGCTGAATTGACTGGTGAGCTGGATGAGGTGAAGCAGCAGCTCCTTGATGTCCGTATGAAAGCCAAGGAAACCACTGCGGCGCTGGATGAGAAGGAAAAGAAAAAGGCAGAGAAGATGGCCAAGATGATGGCTGGCTTTGATCTTGGCGACGATTTGTTCTCCACAAACGAGCGCAAGTTGCAGGGTTGGATCTCACATGTCAAATCTCTTCACGAAGTGAGTGCTTCCGGCGGAACAATCGCGCCGGACGATCTGCTCGAGCTGCAAACTGGTCTTTTGGAAACGCAAGGAGTCATTCGCCAAGCCGAGCTTACCATGAATGACCGAGGCGAATCAGGTGTGGGGCAGGACAGCCGTTACTCTGAGCTGGTCAAAGAGTTTGACGACCTGCTCCGGGACTATGAGGAACTGCTTACCCGTAATGTGGGTGAAGGTGAAGTTGATGAGGTTCTCCAACGCGTGGAGAGAGTCTTTGACCGCCGAAAGGAGGTTGAGACCGCTGCTATCGAGCAGCTCCAGACTCAGATTACCCAGAAGAACGAGGAGCTCAGCAAGATCCGACAATCGCAACCCGACAACAAGACCGGAATCCCGACCTACCGCGCTGCAGCCGACGATCTGGAGCACCGGATTGCCGAATTTGACGCCATGAAGAAGTCCCTTATGCGTGATCTCCAGAACCGTTGCGAGCGGGTTGTTGAACTTGAGATCTCCCTGGACGATGCACGCGAGCAATACAACAATGTCCTGCGTTCCTCCAACAGCCGCGCCCAACAGAAGAAGATGGCCTTTTTGGAACGCAACTTGGAGCAGTTGACCTCCGTCCAGCGCCAGTTGGTGGAACAGAACAGCCTGTTCAAGAAGGAGGTTGCTATTGCGGAGCGGAAGCTGCTTGCACGAAACGACCGCATTGCCAGTCTCGAGGGCTTGCTCCAGGAGAGCCAGGAGAAGTTGACCCAGGCCAACCACCGGTATGATGATATCCCTAACCTCCATGCTTGTAGTTCTTCATTGATATTGACTGATATTGTTTAGATTCGAGGCCCAACTCACCGCTGTGAAGGAGCGCCTGGAGGCTGCGAAGCAGGGCTCCACTCGAGGCCTCCCCGCCATGGATGGCAATGGGGGTTTCAGCTTTGGCGGATCGCGCATCGCGAAGCCACTACGTGGCGGGGGCGGGTCGGACGGGCCAGCGAATGCGAACGTCGCGGGCGTGCAATTGCAGGAGGCATCGGGCAAGCGCTCGAGCTGGTTCTTCGACCGTAAATGATCCCGCAACCCCTTCCGAAGGATGCTCGTCTGTGGCGATGCTCCTCTTGAAACTCGACGGCTGTCTGCCGTGGACGCCGGACCTCTTTCAGTTTGTTCTCCTGTCGCTGGCCTTCGGCCCAACCTGATATCTTCGTAACGCCGTCCCACGAGTCTCATCTGTCTCCATTCTTGTTTATTTTTCAGCTGTGCTTTTTGCCTGGACTATGCTCCCGTTGAGATAAGGAGACATCCCGGGCCTATCTCTGTGTTGTGATGTTTATGTCGATTGTTTCTCGTGTTCATTCTTTGCCTCTTTCCATCCAGTACATTAGATTGCGCCCTGCTTGCAGGGGGAAGTGGGGAGGGTTGTGGATCTTTCTGATACCCTTTGTACATCAAACCCAGATAGAATGCAGCGGAACAGCCATCCATCTTAACGATAGTCTCGTTTTTTGGTGGGCTGAGTATAGGTTTTTCGTTTGCGGCACTTTGTGGCTATCCGCGTCAACCTTGAGAATCATAGACCATTCAATAAAGTAAGGCAGTGCCGCTAGTATTTTCTCACAGATACTATTTCCTGACAGGTGATTCATTCTGCGAACTTGATATCCCTGTGCAAAGAGTCGAGAAAATATGAGAGCCGGGAGTATAGTGCTTTTGGCCAGAGAAATTGCACCCGACAACACAGCGGAATTCCTCACAATGAAAAGCCATTTCTAAAAGTACATTTCTTACAGCACATTTACTCAATAGCAAGCTGCTAGTAAGATGGGCTGCCAATGAATTTCCAGCAAAGATTGCGTGAGACTGTTTGCTAGGCTCTTGTGGCTCGTCATCGTTACTTTGGGTCAACTCGTTGGACTAAGCCTCCCCAGCAAACAGCTAAACCTTTGATTATATGGAATAAAGCTCTGAGACATCATCTCTTAATTGTGCGTGACAGTTTCAGACATGAGTTTTCCAGAAACAACCACGCCATACGTATAAGCCTCCATCATACACCTACTGTATTCATCAATCACATGTCTCTCCTCTCACACATCACATTTACAGTGGGCTGACACAGCTTCTGCTGCTCCTCATTCAACGAAAATCCTCGAGACTCCATGCAGCAACCACACATTCTCGTACAATGTCCGTCGCCCTTGGACTGGAGGGAGCTTCGTGGCTTCTTACAACAGCCACAAGCTCGACCGCAGCAACCGCCTCTTCTCACACAATCTTCGTTCAACCAGGCAAAAAGGTGCCATTGCGGTACTTTTCGAGCGGCGAGATATGCTCGCCACAAAGGTCCAGTGGGACAGAGTGCATAATTAGCATAGAGCATCCGTTCAACGCTCCAGTAGTCCTGGTTAAGAGCTTCCATCTCCGCATGCCACTCGTCCAGCTGCTGCTGTGACTTCTTAGTATCCTTCAGCAGATCCTCTGATTCAGCGCATTGTTTGACCAGATACGCCTCGCGTTGGACAATCTCGCACAGGCGAATATTAAGATCAATCAGCTTTTGTACCCATTGGCCGCGGGCCGGCAGCCATGGATCATTCTTAATGGTGTCTTGTAGGAAGCGAAGAGATTGAGCAAGTACCAACCATCTTGACAACTCTTTAGACGATAATGATGCTTTTACATCGAGTTTGTTCTCAAGTCAGACAAGAAGCGGCTCGAGCATGAAATACGTAATCTTCACTCCTCGGCGCATGATGAGAATGATCCGGCGGGGGCTTGAAGTAGAGAGGGTCAGGTTAATCAAGAGACGCGAGATGTTAGGCAAATAGGTTAGCCGATGGTGGGAAATGCTCATTCAATCTCAGATGTTCTCGGATATTATTATATCTTGATTTATCATCAACCCATTTCCCAGAGATACCCGCCTTACTTCGTGGGGAAACCTTTTAAGTAAATAATGAATATTATTCGTCATATACGCAAGTATACTACGATGAAGTCAAGGAAATTTGGATAGCCCCTCACTCACACTGCGACGTAGAGTGACTAGTAAAGCTGCAGTGGAAGGTAATGAGCTCAACGTTGTGATAAGATGGAAAAGCACTTGATCAAATACGGATTATAGCTCAAGGGGGTCAAACTAAACATAAGACCGGAGGGGTCTTAACGAGGATAGAATTTCATGTTTTCGTTGTTCTTTTTACACCATTTTTTACAACGGAGCGTAGCAAAGCTTATGGAGTTAGCCTTACGAACTTTAACACTTAGTCTATAGTATACTATCATCGTTATATCCTCTTGATATTTCTTTTTAGATGTCTTTCTAGAGAGCTTTTCAGAGAGCTCACAAATACTCTATTTCTTGATTAAACTTATTGACTACTTTCTGATTAATTGATTGTGAGAGCCCAGACTCGGGTTGAGTATAGTAGGGTAAGGACAGGGGTAAGCCACCGTGACACATGTAGACACGTATAGCCAGACGGGCTGTATCATGCGACTAGCCCTATATACTAGTATGACCCTTGAGCTCAGAACGCTTTATATTTCGGTAGAGCAGCCACTACCATTTTGACCAGCCTTGGTGCGAATTTCAAGCTTTATCGTTCGCGTCGGGCACCCCGAGCCCCCGCCAACGTCATCGGCCAACGTTGCGGCTCTGCGTGCGGCTGAAAAGATTGGCGCATCGCTCTCGTATTACTCCGTGGGGGCCAAGCAATGCCACATTTTCTTTCAGCCATGTTGGAATCACATCCTGATTGCCTTATTTTCTTGGGTTTTAGGATAAAATACGAAGAACAGAGCCACCCCCTCTAGATGGGCGGGATGGCTAACAAAACTCTACCAGAGAAAAGGGAAAGGGAATCGTTGCTGGTTGCCTCGCTGGCCTTGCTGGATCCTTCCGATGAAGAACTTCTCGTTCAAACTTTGCAAGATTCAGTCGGAACTCAACCTCGGGTGCAAATATGGCATCCTCCCAAAGTTGGTTTGCCGCAGCCATTCTACGAAAATAAAGGACGATGGGATAGCAAGGCCAATATTTATGGCTTGGCGGTTCTGGCGCATCGAGATAGCAGATCTGGCTTTCTTGTCGCAGATAGACTGACCAAACGCCAACTAAAATCCGATCCAAGGCCGGGAGAGAGTTCGATACTCTCGGTGGTGATGGTGGGCATTCGATCGCCCTCGAGGATGTCGAGAACGCGGAGCGGCCATGCTGAAAGCGAAACAAGCGAGCACATTCATGTTATTGCGAAGCGACATACGATCCAAGGAACAGACGCAGCGGCTATTTCTAGTCTACTTGAGACATTTGAGCTTTCTTATACATTTCTCGGGGGCAATAGCATCGATATCACGACTCGATTATGCGACTATGGCCTCGAGCTTCATGATCCCGATTATGCAGTCTTGACCCCTGACACGGCGATGATTACGGGACGCGAGGAGTTCGAACGCGAGACGAAAGCCGCACTATTAGACTCCACTCCCCTACCAGCCGAGCTAATCGCTAGCATCGTCTCACGTCTGGATCATCGGAGCCATCTTGATCTGGTTACCCCGGGAATTCAGCCAGAGAATCTTGTCATCTTCCTCACTTTTCCCACAACGGAAGAAGATAGAGAGTTGATGCAGTCAACTATACAGAGAGAGGTCTACAGAGGCTTGGAGCGAAGGACCAGAAGTCCTCTGAAGAGGAAGCGAGAAGAGAAACCCACGGAGATCACAGTTCAATTGATTCCCTGGGAGCAGAAGTGTCGTGCGACGCGACGCGACTTGGAGTATCACTGGAAAGAAACGCATGATCGTGTCATCTGTCCTTTGAATTACCTGCTCGCACCCATTAAGCTTTCTCGCCTGCCCTTTGATCTTGGAGATGCCCAGTTTGGGTCAATATACCATGGCAACGATGGGTTTGTCCTGGTGGCCCGCACCACTCTCGACCAGATGGTACAGACCAAGTTAAACCACTCGAATGGTCGCCTTGGCAAGATTGCACAACTGCAGGAGGATTTTAAAAAGGGGACTTTGCTGGAGTCGAGTCAAGTGGAGTTTTTGGTTGGACCTGATGAACCTTTTTATTACAATCCTCCCTTGTGGGAGCCGGTGAATTGGGAAGGGTTAATATCAATTGCCGTCTTCTACTTGACCAACAAGCTCTCGAAAGATCAAATTCTTGCGTTGAAGAGAGAGTTGCTCAAGGATAATCCACAACTCGACGGTGAAAAGGCGTGTTGCTTCGTACCCTGGGAAGACGGCAATCAAAACGCACCCGACGGAAGTGTCGACGATATTTGGAGAATCTTCTGGGAAATGCGACGGTGCACCTCTTGTCAGATGCCAATCTTCTTCATCGATGAGCAATCTGGCGTCGATCAGACTATCCTCATGGTCGACACGGACCATTATATTTGGCAACAGGATGATGAACGGGCGACTGATCTGCTGAGAGACGTGGAAGATCCTTCTACCAAAGGGCTTCTTTATGGCCGTATCAAAGGGCGCGATGCCCATGAGGGTCATGTTAATTTGAGCATGGGGAATTTGAACTTTGACGAGTTTTTGGAATCTTGTGGATTGGATCAGGAACATCGGTATCCGAGACCTGGCTGGCCGGGTCATGGCATATTGGAAAATGATGAATGATGGGATAATAAGACGAGGTTATGATTTGGAAAGTGAAAGAGGAATCCAGATATGGTCTGAGATGGGGATCCTTGTTCGTCGATCTGTTGATCGAATACTGGTGATGACTGTTGTGAACATTTCCGCAACCAAGCTGGCTTGGCTGTTTCTTTCTTTCGACATTGAGTGCGAAAGCGCGTTGTTTGTTCATGAGTTTAATATACGGAGTGCCCAAGCTATGATCTGAATGTACAGGACGCGCCCCGTAACGTGTTCCCAGGGCAAGAAAATCACGAACATCAATAACAGTCCCATCTGTAGTAGAGTAGCGGGAATCGCCGTTCCAGGTATACAAAGGAAGATCTTCCGCAACACGGCCTTACCTCTAACCGTCATCGACGAGACTAATTCGCACACCTTCCATCCCCATGGTCGTGGCGATGCGATCCATCCAGTCGGTAGTTGGAGGTTGGCGTGTTTCAGGAGTCACTCGGGACTCGATCATCAAATGAGGACGTCCCGGTGACCCTGGGGGTGTTAGAGGAGAAGTAGACCCGTCGTGGCTCTCGGCAGACTGAGGACACCTCGCAGCTCGCATTCGATCTGCGATGATCCGGTTCTCGGCTTCTGCGTCTGGCCGCTGTGATGGATCAAGGAGAATGATGATGTAGTTGAGAAGGAGGATACTCGACCGAATACCTTGCATCGTCAGGGCTGAGAATCCGTCGAAGAAATGGTGTGGGATGGGCCCGATGAAACCGGTCTTCGGTTCACGGCCCGCCCGAAGAGTTGAGGCGGTCATGCTGAACTCAGTATGAATGCCTCGCAGAGGCGCGCGTGGCGAGGATCTCCCGCAGAAGTGTAGGGCGCTCACGTTTCTGCACGTTTAGGGGCAGACCTTGAATTTCACGCATTCGCCTCACAAATCCCGGAAGCTTGACGACTTCGCGGAATGCGCGCTCGGTGATATCCGTATAGACAGATGAATCTGGTTGCTTTGCATTTTCTGCGGCAATATGCTCGTTGAGAGCCTGCCACTCGGGTTCCTCCAAGAAACAATCCTCGCCAGTGACTAGCGCGGAAGTGACGAGAGTATTGCGATATGCAATGTACAATGCGCAGCCAAACCCGTTGTAGTGTGTCCTGGGCCCTCGAAGCCGCATCAATGCTCGGATACCTGCAGCATGATGGATCCATCCATCCGATGTGGTGGAACAGTGCATCTCATAGACCGCGAGACTTATGGCGGTAGCTAATGCTTCGTCCGATTTTGCCTTGGTCTCATCGTTTAACAGTTTCGAAAGGCCGCGCATCGCACGGATATAAAATTCTCGACCTGCGTCGGAGTAGGAAGGGTCATTATGTCGACTGCCAGCATACATGGTGGTTAAGCTGCGGACGGCCAGGTCGAATGGCGTGTCGCCGCTCTCTCTCGAGGCGACATATTCCACCCAATTGACAGGTACTCGGGTCTCAGTAGCTTTGAAGTAGCACGGATACGCGTCGAGCACAAAGTTGATGTATAATTGAATCTGCCCCGCAGCAGCAGCCTTGGCGACAAGCGAGGGAGTTACATTTTCGTTGCTGGGTGAGTAGGTCAAGTAGCGCGCGTCACTTCGGCCTTCGCGGGAGATCCATAATAGCTCCTGGCTCGATGATCGTGCTTGGTGAGACGCCGGCGATGCTGGGGAGGCTGAAGTTGACTCCGATCGGTAAGGTAGGTCGGAGCATGCTTCTCGGGTCTCGGGCGGGTTATCCTCAAATCGACAGGGAAGACGAGCGTTATGGCACCGTAGACAAGGGGATTTCCCGTCACACTACAAAAGTCAGACAAGCTTCATGCGCTGAAATGGCGAGTCGAAAGAGGCAGAATTGTGGCATGAGAATAAGACTTGAGTGCCACCGCCCAGGAGGCTTCCCCCACACATAGTGTGGCGATGGCCAGGGTCCAGGACAGGGCCCACCTGTCAAAGAGAAAGTGCCCGCGGCCTTAGTGGGTTTAGGGGTCCAACTGGATGGATCGGGAATCTGTAGCGTCCTCATGGCGGCTTGCAGATTGGGGGGCTATGGACATGCCTTTTTGAGAAGCGGCTCAAGAGAGGGGGAAGAAAACGAGAGGACAAGAGTGCGCGAACCCACCTGAACGGATGATCGGGCGCATCGCAGACAGCGACGGGGCGCTGGGACCATGCTGGTCAAGGCATGAAGGGGACCCCAGAATCGGAAGAGTCGGCATTGAGAGGAAAGGGGCGAAGGGGCGAAGGGACGAAGATAGACTTCCACGCTCGGAGGACTTATTCTTAGAAGCGATGAAGATCCATCGACTCACTGAGAAACAGCAGTGATTGGTGGGTCTCGCGCTGGAATGCCTACACCGGCTGAGAAGGTCATCCGGGAGATGAACGTAGAGCCATCAAACCATTCAAGCCCACAATGGACCGTAAGAAGCGCAATATAAAGCAGGTAACAAGATCCAAGATGATTATCGAGTCGTCAAATGGGAAACAACTCGTGGCATGCGGCCGAAAAGAGGCTGCAGAACTGGTCACGAGACCGAGTCATGTGCGTGCTGCATCGTTGGCTTTGGGCACCCAGCTCACGCGTACCCAAAAAAGTTCACACGGACCCAAAAAATTCTGACTAATTTTGGGTACCCATGAGGTACCCGACCTCGCACGTACCCAAACCTCTAGATTATATAATATTTTTTAATGCAGAAAATTTTTTAAACACCTTATTTTACCCCTTTTCAAGATTGTTACCAAGTATCGAATTCCACAAGATGTCGGCGTCTTTACTCTCGCCATCGCTATTCGAGGATTCCGATTCTGACATATTTATCTCTACGCAATCTACTACTAGTACTGCATTAGAGATTAATCAAATTCTTTATAATCTTCCATCTGTGAGTGATCGTTTTATAAATAAGAGCATACATAAATCTTATATTTTATATCAGCGACAACGATCGGCCTCTGAAACTTCAGTGTACCAAGATTGCACTAATACATATGAGTTATCTGATGTCGATTCTTGTGAGGATAATGAGGAAAATACTAGCTCTCTATGTTCTACACCTTTTACGGAACGAAACCAAACAGGTATAGAAACAGACGGGACCCAAGTAAGCATTAGCTCTAGAGATGCTGTGATCGCCTACGAAGTTCAGGAGCACCTTATCCTCCCAGAGTATCCTGATACAGACAAGAATGGTATTTTACATATCATTCATGCCTCCAAAAATCCACTTGAAAATGTGGAAGACACCGTTACTGCTGTCAACCAAGCTACTTCACAGCTTATGTCGTCGGTATGTTCGATATAATCCTAGCATATGTCTAGCATATGCTTAGCATATATGATAACTAATTATCCTAGGTTCAATTCTCGATTAAACAACTCAAATCGGCCAAGAAAATCTTCACGAAACTCCTCCAGAAAGACTCTAAAGACAAAGAATCAAGATCATGGCATCGATCCTTTCAATGTACAGGGATTCAACATTGCCACCAAGCTCATCCTGATCTTATTACCCCGTCTGAAAGCTATAACCGTGTTAAACCAACACTTTTCCGCGAACTTCAGGCTCTTGCTGCAAAGCCTGTGTATCACACTATTGCGCAGGAAATCCAGGAGCGAACTAGAGAGTAAGATATATCCCTCCCTAGCTTTAACCTCTATTAAGCTTACGCTTAAGATAGATTTTACTTCGGATTTCTCAAGACGTGGGATATAGAAGGGCCATGTATTTATGCACCTAGTGAGCGGACATGCAGAGGTCAAAAGCCAACAGTGTGGCTTCGAGATGGAGTAAGTGCATATTATTATCATGTACTAAATATTTGTTAACTATAAGTAGTTCACCTTTATTGGGTGTCCGAACGCGCAGGTCGGATCCCAGCGTTGGCACTACTGTCAGCACGTTCCACGAAGTGCTGCAAGGATAGACACCGCGTTTCTAAAGCTTCTTTGCGATAAGGATGGCTTACGAGATACTGGATATGGAACCAAGAACTGTTACTTCGTGGAGCATCGTTCAGCTAGACGTCGCCACTGTGGTATGTTTTACACTAGATATGCTCTGGATATGCTGAACATATGCTAACCCTGTCCTAGACTCAATTCATGCAGATGGTGTTGGTCAGCTGATATATAGTGTTTGCTCTGTGAAGATTGACCTTTATATCCCCTGCGTATGGGATCGTTTTCCTTTTTTCCTTCTCGTTTGTCGAGGATCTCATTCACATGCGCCGCCACCGCCTACAAAGCTACCACATGATATTGGTCAAGAAATCATTGACGCAATCAACACGCAGGATATCCTAGGATTAACTGCACGTAAATTGATGGTCTCACCTACTTTTGCGAAGATTATACGTCAACATGGTGATTCTGCGCTTCGATATATCCACAAGAGCTTACACATTGAGGATAGAGTAACTGCTTTGATTCATAAGCAGAGACTACTATATTATCCAGAAGGGACGAATCTTGCTGGGGTATGGCGTGAATACCAGTTTGATCTAACTAAACACGTGGATGATCAATGGATTCGTGAAGTCTATTTCTTTGACGAGAATCGGGAGCATTATCTGATCATATGCTGCACATACGAACAAGCTAAGCTTTTTCAGAGTGTACGACATCTGGAAATGGATCTTGCTTTCAAGATGGTTCAGGGAGCAACCAAGCTTTTCACAATTTCAGGGTGGAATGAACAGGTAAAGAGTAAGATTTTCTGGTGTTCTATATATGCTAAACATATGCTAACCATATGCTGACTCTCAGGGTTAAATACCTATGTCTATGCTTTCATGAATCTCGAAACTCGAGTAGCTTATCGGGTTCTTTTTGAGAAAATCTTCAAGATTCTTGGGGATGTTGGACGAAAACCAATTAGATGGGCGTATCAGCTTGGAAGGGATGATTCTTGTGAGGGAATTCGGACGGTTACTGTTGACATGTGTAAGAAGCAAGCACCTGGTACGCTTCCCATATGCTTAACATATGCCTGAATTATACTCACTTTCTATTTTCATTTAGGGCTTGGAGATTATCTTGCTGGCCTAGATCCTCGTTGGACATGGTCAGAACATCTGCAAAATATATTGATCCTATGCCAAACGCACGTTAAGCGAGCCTTTCGGAAAAGGTTTCCTGGTCACGAAGCTACTACGTCTATTGATATGATCTGGAATGCAAATTCAAAGGCAGAGGTTATTCGAATTATGGATGAAGTTGCAGAAAAGTGGCCAGAGACCGAAAAATGGTTTCAGAATAAGAAGGTTGATTGGATTCTTGCTGGAATAACCCCAGAGGCATCTAAGATTCCTATTGAATGGTGGACGAATGCATCACATCATACTGGAATTAGTGAAAGTAGTCACTTTCACGATAACGAGGCAGTAGGCCGAAAGCAAGCTTTGTTAACAGCAATTCTCCGGTATATTACCCGATTTATCATGTATAGAGCATATTACTAATCTCTTTATTACAGATGCAAAAAACATGTACAAGAGATGATCCAAAAGAATAAACTTGCAGAAGAGCTAGGTCTCTTCCCAACTTGGCGATCTCAAAACCCTGTGTATCGTATTGCCAAACAAGTTCGCAAGAAGGGTTTGTTCCATATGTTCAACATATGTTACACATATACTAACCTTATATCAGACAAGCGCTACAAAAAATCTGCCAACCGTCGTATCAATAAACCATACCAGCCCTGGAACGTGATCAATCCTTACGATGACCTTAACCCGACGATGCAACCACCTGGGCTTCCAGATATTTCGGACATAGTTTCGATATCTACTTCAGAGATAACTGACATAAGCTCAGTATATGGTCAATCTATATCTGCACCGCTATCTACCCCTCAGGGTAGTTCAGTTCTTGACGGATCGTCTAGAATAGCGCCGCATGATAGTATTTCTCAGCAGTTAGGCTATACTCAGGGATTCGATGATGAAGAGGCACGGCTACAGCAAGAAGTTGCGGAACTTGAGAGAAAGCAAAGGATCTTAGCCCTTCGAAGGAAGAAGGAGGAATTATTACGGAGTATAGAGTCAGGCGAATCTTTGGTATAAGTTAAGAATATCTTGAATTTACTTTGAGCATAAGTTTAACATATGTTCCGTATAGACAAATAACAGAAAATTCATACAAAGAGACCTACGCCTAACTAAAGGGACTCAAAAGCATCAGAGGATGAGTCCTCTACCTCTACCTCTACCTCTACCTCCTCCTCCTCCTCCTCCTCCTCCTCCTCCTCCTCCTCCTCCTCCTCCTCCTCCTCCTCCTCTACCTCCTCCTCCTCTACCTCCTCCTCCTCTACCTCCTCCTCCTCTACCTCCTCCTCCTCTACCTCCTCCTCCTCCTCCGAGTCTTGCATATGGGGAGCAGGTGGGCCACCTCCTCCATCACTATTGTCTCCATTACCGGCAGTGGGGCCAAAACCCGCGAAGGGAATAGGATTCCCAGGGACGCCAGGTCCACGCTACATACTATTAGCATATGCTTAACATATCATTTCTTAAAAAAAGGGGACTTACCCGGCGGCTGCGATGACCAGAACTCGGGGTTGCTGGGGCCTGCCAGCGGTGGAAACGAGTGCCGTATTGTGCGGCAAACTGTGCATCGGTAGCTCTATACGGATTGTTAGCATACGCTAAACATATGAGAGTCATATGTAACAAGTATATCAATCTTGTGCAAAACGTAGAGTACCCAGAGTACTTACGCAATTCGCTCCAGAGCGGAGGCCCAGTGTCCAATCCATCCATTGTCAGGGCCGCGTCCAGGCTCATGGAGGTAGCTAGCATCCCGCCAGCCACCCTGCAGGACCCAACGCTTGATGGCGTTTTGGCCCGCAATAATCTCCAGCTGGGTCTTTGCTCGCCGGCTGGGGTTGACGACTATATCGTAGTCATATTGTTAGCATATGTTCAACATATCCAACGAATAGACACTTGCCAGCTCCGGAATGTTCATTGCGGATGTGTCGACGCAGAGCAGGTCCCTCTGAGAAGACTAGACCGCACATTTGGGACGGAGGGTTGACGACAATATCACAGCTGTTCCTCTCAGTGTCAGCATACGATAACCATGCCCTCAGTATATTCAGACACCACGTACACTCCTATGTTCTCTTTGTTGAGAACCTCGGCCGGATTTGGAGGCGGGGTCGCCGCGATATCAGCTGCCTTGATGTCGTAGTGGCGTGCGCCTGCAGCTAGAGCTGCCGTATACGCAGCTGGCTTCCAGCCACGATTGTTGTCTGGAATGGGCCCTACATATGGTCAACATATCAACAGCATATGCATCTGGGAAACATACCATGTGCATATCCCAGGAGAGGGTCGGGGTTGGTCGCGTTTAAGACTGTGGTGTTGTCAAATTCAGCCCGGGTTGGACCCAGGCCAGGGAAGAGTCCAAGATTCGACATGTTGATGAGCTGGAAGTGTTCAGCATATGCAAAACATATGGAGAAACGCGTCAGGGAGTAGAGTAAACAGGTGTTCTGACCTTTGGTAAACAAAGTGGGTGGTGAGGGAAGAAGAAGAAGAAAATGGTGTTGTGTTTGTGTTGAAGATATATCTCTCATTTCTTTGTTGACACTTTTGATTCATGACCCCAAACAAACTATATTTTTCTTTCAACACGTGTAATTTACTAGAAGAAAGACTACCTCTTTTATATTATTATGAATAAAAAATAGATAGAGTCTTTAAGAGTATAGTATAATCTTCTATATAGAGTTGTAAAGAGATGTATAGAGTGATAGTATATTTTAGTGAGGTAGGGGTTCAACTAAAGTTGAACCCCTACATAATTATTAATCATATGCATAAAAGTAAGTATAAGAGCTCATCAGGACCCAAAATAGTTTGGGTACGTGTGAGGTCGGGTACCTCATGGGTACCCAAAATTAGTCAGAAATTTTTTGGGTCCGTGTGAACTTTTTTTGGGTACGTGTGAGCTGGAACCCGGTTGGCTTTTGATGTCGACTTCGTGATTTGAAGTCAATAGAGTTGTACATTTTGAATCTCAGATTATGAGAGAGAGATAGATACAGGAAAGAATACTCCACCAGAGACGTCAACTGATTGCTGATCCTACAATGACTGGAGTATTCCGGGGTATTCTGAAGATCCAATACTTGGTTCATGTACAGGGACGGCGAGGGAGATGATGATATGACGGGGAACATCAGAAAACCAGGACGAGAAGAGAAAAACAAGGGATATGCGAGATCAGGAAAAGAAAGGCCCCCTAAACCTCCCAGTAAGAGAAATGAGAAAAAAAAGATAAATGCAAGCGTCAACATAAAAAGCGGAATCACATTTGCGCCGTATTCGCCCTCTCTTCAAAAGCGATCCTTGCACACTATACCAACCCGTCGTACAGTGAAAGGGCGCTGACAATGGTCTCGTCCCGCTTGCTGCCTTCCTTGAACTCTTCGATATCCAAGCTGCCATTCTCATCCTTGTCCATCATCCGGAAGATCTTGCGCACTCGCTTCTCCGGCGTATCTTCGTCCTCTGGAAGCTTCACCATCGATCCCACCTATTGCACAATGTCAGTAATCTTCCAGACACCAACGGAGGCAGCGAGCCCAAGGGCACCCTGAACCCGGGACGTACCATTTTGTAAATCGCCTCGACAATGGCCAGCATCTCGTCGTAAGTGATCTTGCCATCCCCATCGATATCGTACAATTGGAACGCCCAGTCCAGCTTGTCCTCCATCTTGCCGCGCGAGGTGACCGACAGGGCACAGATGAATTCCTTAAAATCAATCATGCCGCTGTTATCCGAATCGAATACCCGGAACACATAGTTGGCGAAGGATGAGGGGTCGCCGAAGGGGAAGAATTGTCGGTAGATTTTCTGAAACTCCTCCTTGGTCAAGGTGCCCGACGGGCAGTCCTTGAGAAATCCTGCATACAGAGAGCACACAGTCAGTATTGTTCACTGCAGAGGGATCGCTTGATATCATGCCAGTCTGCGCATTCCAGGGGATCGACCACGTACCCTTATACCATTGCTGGAGCTCCTTCTTGTCAAAGTGGGTTGCTTTCTGCAGCTCGTCAAGCTGCGAGGGCGAAAGCTTCGACTGTCTGTGAATCTCGAGTCAGCATTCATGCTCGCCAAGGTCAACAATTCTCCACAGTGCCAGGCGAAAGGCCCGGTCACGATGGCATCGCCGTTAAACATCAGAAGAGACATCTCCGAATCCCAGTCGCTTCCGCCCGAGTTCTTGCGACGCGGCGTAGGGTGAGTGAGGGGTAACGGGGGACAGGTCGGACTTACGACTTGCCCATGATCAAACACCCAAAACCGAAACTGGCACAGAGGGTCGAAAGCGCATGCACGGTCGAACACTCGGTGAGATCGTCAGGAACGGCGTGAGCGCAAAAAGGGTGACGGAAATGGGTGACGCGGGGTAGAACGGGGGGGAGGACTGTTGTGGCTGAGGTGAGATGCTGTGGCGTGGCGGGAGAGAAGGGGCTGTGCGAGGGGTCTACGCAAGGGCGTCAGGTCAACAGCGGAGAGGGAGAGAGACTCTGAGAATAGTTCAAGTGCGAGCGAACGTGAAAGTTGAGGTCACTTTGCAGGAGGAAAATAAAGCCGGTTTGGGGATGTGGCAAGGAGGAAGTCCAGACCGTCTGGGGGAAAGCGTTGGCTTGGCATGACACGACTACGCTTGGAAATTACCGCGAAACTCCGGACAGAAACCAGTTGATTATATATATACATTGGATGCCCTCTTCCCCCCAAATAATAAAGACCCTTCTATCTCGTTCCAAACGGAAAAATGGGGAAATAATCAGATGACAAATGCAAAATCATTTCCAGGGCTACCCAGACATGCGAACAAGAGGAAGAAATGGAGGGCCGCGGGCGGGTTGCCCCGGATGAAAAGGACGGCTAAATAAAGCGGGTCCATGATGATACGTTTAGTCCACCTTGATGGAACCGTAGATCCGGTGGATGAATGCCCAACTGGCAAAGAACCCAATGGAGCCTGCAAAAGGGAGTTAGGTTAGTAAATCCTCCAGCTCGGGGAATTCGGAAGCCACATACCAGTCAAAATGAAGACAACAAAGCCAATCAATGCCGAGTAGCCCACGTAGAGCACTGCACCCGTCAGGCCGCCGAAGCTGACGCGGGTGGCCCAGAAGATGAGGGCATTCAGGAAGACGTAGCCACCAGTCATACCCGCACCGGCAAAGGCACGCCAGTGCCACCGGTAGTTCTCGGCGCAAAGCAGGAAGTATACAAGCAGGACAGTGGTGGCTGCAGAAGTGATGATCATCAAACCGTAGCACAAGAACAAGAATCCAAACATGTAGTAAATCTTGTTGGTCCAGAGCGAGGTCATGATGAAGTATAGCTCGACGAAGATGGCGCCGAAGGGAAGAATGCCAGTAAGGAGAATAGACGGGATGGTACGCAGGCTACCAGCCATGGGAGGCACCTGGCGGGGAATCTGGTTGGTCTTGGTTGGTCCCTCGATTGGCTAGAAATACCAGGTTAGTATAAGAAAGAAGCCAGAAACGAACGACTCAAATGAACAACGTGGATCTTCGACATACCGATTGTCTGAACCCAACCCAGCTGCCTACCACACTCAACGGCACACTGATCACGAACCAGATCAAGACCAAGGCAAGCATGGTGCCAAATGGCACGGCACCACTAGAGCCCTTGGCCCAAACGAACAAGTTGAGGAGGAAGAAAGTGCCAAAAATGACACCCGGAAGCAGGAGAGGAGTCATGACGATGTTGCGCCTCCAGGCCTCGCCGCCAAATGCCTTGTACACCCGAGCCGAGACATAGCCTCCAATGGCGCCAAAGAGAGCAGAAATAAGAAGGATGGCAGTGGCCAAGAAACCACGGTTAGCAGGCGAGAGGAGACCGAGGAGGGCGAAAGCTAAAGGCCATGGTCAGATGATCGCGTAGAGAGCCCAAAGATTAGAAAGCAAAACACTTACCAACAGTAACGCCAGTCATCATGAAGAGTTGGGCACCATTACCGAGCAATACACTCAGCAGCAGCGGAGACTTGGGGCACCGGAAGACATCCCCATGCACCAGCTTCCACCCAGAATCCTCTTGGATTCCATCCTCAACTGCGGCCGAAGTACCATCAAGATCATCCAGACTGATCTGGTCCAGCCGGTTGTAGCGAGCAATGTCCTTCTTGAGTGCGCGGACAAGAATCATGCTCACCATTCCCACCAGGAAAACGACAAAGACGGCAGAATTGATGAGGGAGAACCAGTGGATCTTCGGGTCGTACACGTGCAAGTATTTGTCCCAGCGGGTAGCCCAGGCCGTTGGGGATTCCTTCCAGTAGACGCTATATGTCCAGGTGACTGGAGAATCCTCATCTTCATTCAATCTGAGGAGGTTTCCCTGGGTGCCGCACTCAGCAGTGCCATCCTCAAGAATTCGCGAGTCAAGCCGAGACTCGGGCTGCACGAGCACTCCAACCACCCGGTACTTGTCCTTGCCGCTGAAACCCACGCGGTGGTAGTCGATCACGATATCGAAGTGATTATTGAGAACAGATTGGCCATTCTCATCCACATCGCCCAGCGAGAATCCCGGGTTGTAGAACTGGGTGTTGGTGTTGGCGTCGTAGTTCAGCTGCGCCGCTGGCAGTCCGTCCACGAGCCAGTTGATATTATACCCTTGCGAGATTCGACGATTCGTAAACTTGGAGCTGCGTCCGTCAAATACAACCTCCCCGCAGATGGCTTTACATGTCTCATTCTGCGCCATGTGTAGCTCCAGCGGAGAGGTGCGGATCCGGTCGCCGAACAGAATACTTCCCAGTGATTCCCTGACATCTTGAGCACCCCCTTCCGGCCGGCAGAAGTGGAAAGCGGGATGATAGTAGTCGTAGGAGAAGACGGAATGGAGCTGGTCGTCGCGCGACAGTCCAGGCGTCAAGTGGTTGACATTAAGCGGGACGGATTGGCCTTTATCGTAAGATGATGGAGCAACGCCGGGAAGGTAAAAGGCTGATGAGAGCGAAGGAATTGACAGGAGAACCGAGGCGAGGAGAGAGGGGCTTGGTCGGTGAACCGCATGGTGGGCGTGTGAGCGTTCGGCGGATTTGGTCAGATCAGCTTCATGTGTTTTGACGGGTGATTATTATCTGGATTTCGGGGGGCGCGTATGGGTTGGACCACCGATTCCACAATCGGATCAGACCAATTTACAAAGCTCAGCTGGAATGAGCTCGTGGCGGCATGCGTGTGCCTCAATAGAGAAAAGAGAATTTGTGGTTGCGAAAGGACAGAATGGCCCTGAGAGACAATGACGACCGACGAAGCAGCCTTGACTACACGTGACTCGGAACCAGGCACCTTCAAACCGTAGGTACTGGTCACGTGCTGATAAGCACCATCCAAAAAATTTCCAGCAGCCTTGTCGCCGAAGGAACCTTATACTTTTGAAAGCACAACTCGCCATGGCTTCAGCAGAGACTGCGCCGGTACGCGCTCAGACTCTATCTACACTCCTCGAGAGTCTCGGTTCCTGTCTTACCAGCGCCAGCTCTTCCCTCCCGACCGCTCACAAAGATGCGCCCACCGATGTTTCAATCGCGCCGCCCCAAGACGGTATCTCGCTTCTCGATACAAAGAGCGAAATCCTCCTCTCCTACCTGCATAACCTCGTCTTCTTGATTATATTCCAACTACGGCAAAAAAAGTCGGACGAGGCCGAAATTGAGGTCGACAACACTCTTCGGGACGACGTTGTGAACAAATTGGTTGAACTTCGGGTATTCCTTGATCGCGGTGTTCGGCCTTTGGAGGGACGGTTGAAGTATCAGATCGACAAAGTCATCAAGGCAGCAGAGGACTCGGAGCGAACAGAACGCCCTACCAAATCTAAAAAATCGAAGAAGGTCCGCGAGACTGCCAAGTCCGGTAGCGACGAAGAGTCCGAGGACGATGACGAGGCAAGCGACAGTGAGGATGAAGACGAGGAAGAGGATATGGATGAGATGGCATATCGCCCCAATGTTGCGGCACTTGCGAAGGGCAAGGTGGAACAGAAGCAGCCCCAAGCCAAGGCCAAGGCGGCCAGAGAGGAGCCTAGTGATGGCATCTATCGCCCACCGAAGATCATGCCGACTGCCCTTCCCACTACTGAACGTCGTGAGCGCCAGGATCGCCGGCCCCGTCGGTCTAATGTTATCGACGAATTCGTCAGTGCCGAAATGTCCGCTGCACCCATGGCCGAGCCCAGCATCGGTAGCACCATTATTGCTGGTGGACGCCAGACCAAGTCTAAGAAAGACCGCGAGCACGAGGCCGAGCGAACCCGGTACGAAGAGACCAACTTTGTCCGTCTTCCCAAGGAGACCAAGAACGAACTTGCCAAGCGGGGTGGTGGCCGTCGCGATGCCACATATGGTGGCGACGAATGGAAGGGTCTTACCGAGGGAGCCGATCGCATTGAGCGCCTTACCCGCCG
The DNA here is from genome assembly GCF_028827525.1 of Penicillium daleae. Taxonomy (NCBI): domain Eukaryota; kingdom Fungi; phylum Ascomycota; class Eurotiomycetes; order Eurotiales; family Aspergillaceae; genus Penicillium; species Penicillium daleae. The sequence goes on from NW_026623153.1 coordinate 4,533,759, forward strand.
GTCGAAGAACAGCGGCTCTGTTCTCGAGAGGAGTCGGAAGCGCAAGAACGAGGATGGACAGCGCAGCGACGGTGTGGCGGTGGGCGACATCTTTGACAAGCGTCGCAAGAAGATTGACAGCTGGAAGCGGTAAAATTGAGGACTTCTTTACAGCTACCTCACTCATTCCTTCCTGTGTCTTTTTTTTTTTCTCTCTTCTTTGTTATGTGACAGGCAACCGAGCCTGTGATCATCCCCCGGAGTTGGTACGGTACAATAGGGCTTGTTATGTATCTAGTTGCCCACTACTACTATGTCTGCATCGGAGCATCCAATTTTATAGAATTGGCTCAACTACGGGTTTCCTTTCCTTGGTGTATACTGTAGGCTCTGTACTGTATACTTTCTCGTAGCGCCGATCGGCCCATCCACACGGGGATGCCGAGTGCTTGGACAAAAATTGCATGGATAGCCATATGTACCAGTTATGGATGGCCAAAGGCAAAATTGCCAATTCCTTTTGACAGGCAACATCATTTTTTTACTTGATTCCAACCCTTGTACGAACGCATGTAAATCTGACGAGTCGTTGCAGCTCCGAATCAAGTCGGCACGTTCACATGTCGGAGTTGGGTATGACGTCATCGCCTAGCAACAGGTCCCCCTGCTCTCAACTGAAACTGTTGGCTCTGGGCCAAACTCTTCTGTCAACATTCAATATTGCTGCTGCAGCTCCCCTAACCATGGAGAATCCAGGTAAGTCGGTCCATATAGTTTAAGATTTAGGCACCATAACTGAGTCGATTCATCTTCAGTCGCCGAGATCCGAACGGTGATCCGTCTTCTCACTCAATCCACACCATCGTTACAAGAAAAGGCCTTGAAGCAGTTCTTCACCTCCAATGCAGCCTTTGTGCATCCATTCTGTCGAGTCCCCAGCTTTAATGGAAGTCGCTGGTGGGTGACCAAGATCTTTCAATGGTACAAGATCATGTCGCCTCGGATTGAAATGGAGATTCACTCCATTGGTCAGTACTTTGGTTTCCATGCCACTAATTCTCAGCCAAGTTAACAATCCATTTCCAGCATTTGATGAGAATAATTTAAAGCTCTATGTCAACATGTCGCAGATCTTCTCCATCTGGCTGGTGCCTTTTCACGTTGCACCAGTGACTCTGACAACGGTCTTGGATCTCACCACAGACGCAGCCCGGAGCAATGCGCCGACGAATGGCGATCACACACGGTACTACATTACCAAGCAAGAGGATCTGTATCAAACTTCCGAGTTTGTGAAATTCCTCCTCCCACATGTGGGCCACTGGCTAGTTCTGGCATGGCACTTGATGGCAACGTTCTTCTGCATTTTGGGTGTGACTTTGCTGTGGCCCATGCTGTGGTTGGAGGAGAATGGCTACCTGCCTACTTGGATTTCGCGAGGAAATCTGGCCTACGATATTGCGGACAGGATCCCCGAGATCAAGAAGGAATAACCATTCGGAAGACGTTGCTTGTTTAGTTTTGCAATAGGATATGATATCAATTTGAACTTTTTGACACTTGTTTTAAATGACTTCATCTCTGACTATCATCATTCGTTATTATTTTAAATGTTTCGCAGATCTAGAGGGTCTTAATACAGGCTCATCATATGTTCATAGTTAAGAAATCAACGCTCGGTTCAAACTTGTATCATGCGTCCCCTGGCATGGTCATTGACCATGTCATCGCGATTGCCCATTCCAAAATTACTCAGCCTTGTCGACTTTGTGCTGTTTTTGAAGCTCCTTGCGGAACAGTTCCTCTTGTTCCACCACCATCAAAGGTAAGGCACGCCCAAGCCCGAAGAACACGAAAAGGGCCCACTTCCATCGGAAAGGATTGACGAGAAGGACAAAGATGTACCAGTAAATGAGTTCCGCGTAGGTGAAAAAGTCAAAGGCCCTCGTGGGCGCGAAACGCTTCATCAGTCTTGTAAAGTCAATCCAAGTCTTCATACGCTGCTCCGTTGGTCGCGTCAAGGGGTCGGTCAAGAACATGATGAGGAAGCGCGTGTAGATGCCAATGTGCATATTACCAACCGTACCGATCGCATTGATGTAGGTGCTGTTGTTGGCGCAGATATCGGGATACTTGGGTGGGAAGACTTGGAGATACCAGTCTGGGGGACTGTATGGCTCTTCGAATACTTCATCCGGGAGGAAATTCAGGGAGGGACGCTTGAATCCAGTTGCCATGACAATGATGTCGCCCTCGATAAGACGTTCCTTGCCAGGGCCACCCTTGGGAACACCCTGAGCCCTGTGGTTGAAAAGCACACCATTCTCCTCCAATGAAATGATATCACCCCGAAGCCAGCGTGCCTTGCCCTCGCGGATCTGATTGAATAGTTCCGAGTTCGCCATGGGGGTCTGGGTAAAGATCCCATCCTCGGTAGGAGCGATATCCTGGAGATCGCGATAGAAGAACTTGCGGAGCAGACCTTCGGGAATCCAGGACAACGAAGTTTCCTGGCCGAAGATGTTGAAGGCCAGTAGGGATTGAACCAGCACGTTTCGGGGGATGATCCATTTGTCGGAGCGCGACAGGACATCGATCTCTGCGGCGCCGGATTTGACGGCAAATTCTAGAGCTTCAATCGCACTGGCACCACTGCCGACAATCAAGATCTTCTTGCCCTTGGCATCTTTCCCATCCAAGTTCGAGGAGTGGAAGATCTGACCCTTGAACTTGTCTTGGTCCGGCAACGTAGGCATCTGAGGATCTCCACAGACACCGACAGCGGTAAGCACACCGTCGAATCGGCCGTATTTTTCCTCGTCGTTGTTGATGATCCATTGACCATCCTTGGTCTTCTTGACCGAGGTGACTCGAGTGTCAAATACCGTTCGTCGCTCAAGGTCGTAGCGTTTCCAAAGCTCGATAATCTGCTCCTTGATTTGTTGCTGCGTGGGATAGGCACTGTCATAGTGCACTGAGGGATGGAATCGGTACATCAAGCTATGCACCTGGAGGGCTGAGGTGGAATTGACTCGCTGTTCAATGTTAATACTGTGTTTGTTTTCCCGTGTTGGAAGTTCAATGAGCCGAGGAGTTGAGACTTACACTCCAGATTCCTCCCAAGCCGCGATCCTGGGATCTAGACTCAAAGATTTGCACATCAAATCCATGGCCCACGCAATGCGCTGCCGATGAAACACCTGTCAGACCTGCACCAATGACCGCAACCCGTTTTGGGGGGAGATTGGATTTGTTCGCGGTTGGAGGAGGCGGCGCTGGTGAAAAGACGTATCTCAGTACAGCTTGCAATATGATGTAGAGCCAAGTAAAGGTCTGCACGAAAGGGTGCCTGATCAAGGCGAGGATTGACGATTGAGATGCTGCCATAGCGAATGGAGTTGACAACGATGCAGCAGAGAGGGATTGGAACGGAAGAAATCCACGACGGAAGTTGGGGATGTTTTGTATCTGGACCAGGAGGGAGTGACGTGATGAGTGGAGCAAATAAATAGCGCTGGCTTCACATGTTCACATGTGACTGTCTGTCAGAATGCTGGTGTGTACGGAGAACAGGAGTCTGGTGTACTCTGGTGGGACGGCACTGGCCATGATGTCATTCGGAGGTCTCAGAGCCTGGTTTTCTGGCCAGACTCTCGGAACTATGAGCTCGGCATGCCGGGCCCTGAGTTTTCCAAATTGGAAGTAGACAATATACTCGAAAAGCTGAATGTATGGACTCCCGACTCCAGTTATATAGTATTCGAATATAATTAAAATAAGAATCGGAAGAGTGATTATCACCAAGAGATGGATTGACGGTTGCACTCTGTGGTCTAAGCTCCGCATTGGCTCATGCTCGTTGAGCTTGTTTTCTACGTGTCGGCGGCCCAGGTGCTTTTTAGACACTTTTCATGTGCTTGAATATCTCTTCCTACATCTCTTTCTACCTATGTAGCTCATCGCGGTGGCCTCTGTTAAGAATACCGATATAACCCCAGTCGCGACAGTAGCTCTGAGTCGGTGAGTAAATTCTTCGACCACAGTACGAGAGGCGTCTTCTCCCATTCGGTGTAGCCAGCGGAGAACCAGAATTCCTTGTGCCTGATGTTGCGTGTGAGTAGCCTAATATTATTTCAGGCTATTAGGTAGTTATGTGGCTAAGTAGGGTCTGCCCTTGAAAGTTGATCAACGCGCTACTTGCTGAAGCAGCTCACTCTATCGGCCACCGTCCTCCGAGCGGTCAACCATGGGCGGTCATTATTCTGCCGGGCGCTTTGTCGCTGGACTCCATTTCATTTCTGTGCAAAGACAAGCTTCTTTCCCTCTCTCACCATACAGAACTTGACCCTCGCGCATGATCGAAGACCGACACTCGAACTACTGTGTCCCCAACATGGTTCCATCCCCGCTCCTCTCCCGATAAACCCCCGATTCCTCCATCTCCGGGCCTTCGCGCGACCTCCGCTCCACGCTCGTCATGGCCCGCCAAGCTCCCATTCTGGATGAGTTTCTAGGCGGCATAGCCGTTCAGATCCAAAATCGCGATGGCGCGAAACTGCAGGATTTTCTGCAGATTGAGCCTCCCCTGTCAGATGCCTACCAGCGCTTGATTCAGGAGCTCCGCGAACGTTATCCCCCGGGCCCTCAGAGCGATTCGGATCTTTTACAACGATGTGAAACACTGGTACCGCGCACCAAGGGTGGTTCATCATGGACAGCGTTCCCGACCTTCATGAAGCTCTACTTCACTTTCCTGCGCGATGTAAATACCGATAATCTGCTTGATACCTACAACCAGCTCAAAGCACTACTGAAGTGAGTCGCGTGGGAGCTTGATCTTCCACCCTGCCCTGTCGATGATCTTTGATATTGTGGCTAATCCGGATCACCGTTTCGCCCATCTATAGTCAATGCGTTATAGCGCTTGGTGACAGCCAGATGGGGGTGATTGTTCTTCCCACTGTCCTCTACCTGTCGAAAGTGTTAGCGAAGCTAGCAATGGGATTAGACCGCCGGCCGGAACTAATCGCCCATATCTTGCGCATCGAAGGAGCAATGGACAATGATGAGAGCACTGAAAAAGTGACATTGGTGGAACAGTCGGCAAATGTAGTACGCGAAGCCTTCATCAAGTGCTTGACAGATCGCACTGGCACCCCGGGACCACAAGGAAAGCCCGAAGGGAAGCGTGTTGGGATCTACCTCATGGCCAACCTCTGCCTTAAACTCCTCTTTCAGGTATGTACCGTATCTATATGGGGGCGTTTTTTTTTTTTGCCAAGCCCACCCCCGAAATTTGAGAGCCACTCGAACTGATTTCGTCCAAATAGTGTGGCAAGTTGCGAAATGCTGAGCAAATGTTTGCGAGCATCACTGCCCAGTCTCCTCCTTTAGCCCATTTTCCTGCCTCGCAGCGTGTGACATACCTCTACTACCTCGGCCGTTACTTATTCTCCAACAACCTCTTCTATCCCGCTCTTATCGCTCTTCAGGCTGCATATGATCAATGTCACCGCCAGGCTATCAGCCAACGACACTTGGTTCTCGCCTATCTGATCCCATGCAACATTATCATGGGCCGATTCCCGTCTCGGAAACTACTACAACGACCCGAGGCAAACGGATTGACCGATCAATTCGAACAGTTGTGCCGATTGATTGTTCGTGGCGATTACATCGCTTTTCGAGAGTATCTCTCCCCAAGTTCGCCCGCTGCCGAGTGGTTTGCCCGCAAGGGAATCTTGCTCACACTCCGCAACCGATGTGAGATTATGGTGTGGCGGTCATTTTGTCGAAAGGTGTTCATTCACAGTGGATTCCATGGGGACCCGCAGGCGCAGGCGCAGCGTGGTCCCCCGCCTTATCTCTACCTCGAGAAATTGACTGTGGCTACCCGGTGGCTCCAGTCACAGCATCGTCAGACTCAACGACCGAACGGAATCAGTCATGCGACACCTGAATTTCACTTTTATGGTTCTCAGATCATTCCCGAGGCAATTGATCCCGACTTCGGTGGTCTCGACAGCTCTGAGAATCCAACAGCACAGCAATTATTAGAAAAGTTTGGCGATTATCTAGCCCCGGACGGATTTTTCGATGAAGGGGGTCATTGGCATGACAACATGCCCGGCCAGTTGATTGATGGCAATCCAGGCGTTGATTATGATGCGTTTGAGTTGGATCCCTATGCCGAGGCCACGGAGGATGGCCCAGAAGCAGATAAACAGTCTCTACTCATGGAAGAGGTCGAATCTATTCTTGCCTCGCTTCTCACCCAGGGACTCATGCGCGGGTACTTGACCCATCGCAATCCCCGTTTCGCTATCCCTGGCGCTCGGTTGCGGGGTGCCTTGCCAACAGGCTTCCCCAACATCTGGGAGACGATCTTTGCTCGTGAGAAAGACGATGATAACGTTCCCGGATGGGTACGACCTCCCCCACCAGGGCCATTGGGCGCCGCTGGTGGTGGCCGAGTGGTGAATCTGTCAGGAGCACGACCAGTTGGCGTACAATAAAGAATTTCGATTGCCAGTCTACTCGACTCATGATATTTGACTTTTTTTTTTTTTACGATACCTACACTCGAGACACAATAACGAAGTGTTTGAAGGATCTGTGGTAACATGCGATCTAATTTATTCTTCCCACAAGTAACAATAAAAGCTGGATGAAAATAGCTTGAGAGTTGAGAAGCCCCGAAAAGAACGACCAGTATGCGATTAATGCAAACGACGAACGCTAGATATACTTGATACCATCATAGGTCAAGTCTTTCCACCTCACAGCTTGGATTTGTTCCACCAGATGTCTGGCCGCCACATCTCATTCAATAATCGGCTGGCGTTGACCATGTCCGGCCGCAGTTGGTCGAGCGAAGAAACTCCCAACATCTTCATCGTGATTTCCACTTCCTCGGCAAGAACTGCAATCACGTTAGCGGAGGGAATTCCGGATCCAAATGACTTCTTGCACGCCGAAATAACATACCGTCGGTGCATTTCTCCACGCCTTCAATACCGTAGGCTGCCATGGCATAAAAGTAGGGCCTACCCACTCCTACAGCAGTTGCCCCGAGGCACAAAGCCTTGAGAACATCGGCACCATCCCGGAGACCGCCATCGACATAAATCTCCAACTTGTCAAACGCCTCCGGGTAGTATGTTCGAGTTTCCAACAGGGTCATTAGTGCACTGGGAGCGGAATGGATCTGTCGGCCACCATGATTGCTCAAAAGGACACCCTGCACACCGTGTTGAACAGCTAACTTTACATCCTCCACGGTCTGGATTCCCTTCAGAACAATCGGTCCGTCCCACTCATCGGTAATCCATGCCAAATCCTCCCAGCTGAGACCGGGATCCAAATATCCCGGCACAGGCCGGCCACCAAATGCAGGACCAAAGGCATTGTCATCCGCAGCCTCTCGGACTGTCTCTCTGGTTCCTTGATCGAGAGCTTCTTGTGCTTGCAAATAGCGATCTGCCGTGCGTTTCCCCAGGGTAGAAGTGTCTACGGTGATCCATAGACTGTGATAGCCGGCCTCCTTGACTCTTCGAATGAGGGATCGAGCTAGATTTCGATCCACGGGGACGTACAATTGGAAAGCCAGCTTGGACGGGCTCTGATTACCAAGTTGGCGCTGCTCGTCGAGGTGGGCCTCCATAATCTCCTCCAATGGCTTACTTGTCGCCGTGCTGACCACCGTGTGTAAGCCCTTTCGGGTAGCTCCTCGCACTAGCAAGGGTTCTGCGCCTGGGTGCGCATTACCCAATGTTCCCATTGCCGAGACGAAGAATGGTTGACCGCCGGGTTGACCCAGGATAGACCGAGTTGGATTCAGTGAACTGACGCTCCTCATGATGCGAGGGCGGAAGTTGATTCGAGACCAGTCGTCTAGATTGGACTGGAGTGACAGACCTGAGGCTGCGCTGCTGGAAGCGTAGACCCATGCTTTGTTTGGGAGGACTGCCTTTGCAGCAGCCTCGAAGTCTTGAGTGGTGACGCAGAGGGCCAGATTGGGGGGTGCTGTCTGATTGTTTGGCATGGTGTGTCGTTTGTGATTATAAGAGCTCGCGTCAAGTATGGAAGCGTTTAGGAAGTATAAAAGAAGACTATACGAGCCGGTGACTTTGAGCAGGTAATCACCGCAGTGCCTCAATGACGAAATGGCTAGCAAAAATAAAATTCGTATAATCTTATAAGATATGAGCCCGAAAAGTATGAGCCTCTTACTGAGAGAAGGAATTGCTATAGATCTACCCTATGATGGCCATATATGTATAGAGCAGTATAAAGGTACTCTGTAAGTATGAAGACAACGTTGAGTCACGCCCGAGTCTTCTCGCACGAGAGGCCTCTGGAAATCAATCTCCGTCCAGACTTCGGGCCGTGGATCAACTCTATTTCTTCAACTTCCCTTACCGGCATCGACTACTGCTCAATTGACTGATCAAGTGACTCAATTGCCTCAATACAGTACCAGTGAAGACCATCGATCGGCGAGAGTTGCCCGTAAGGTTTTATCGGCTATTCACTAGCAACCGATCGGCTGGACGAAGGAGATCTCCAATCTTTAGTCTTGCGACTCTTTGATTGGTGGTAAATCTCATGGCCTTACTCGGACGGCTCCAGAACCGAACGTTGAGATGCCATAAACCGACCATCAAAAACTCGGTCTTTACCCGAGAGCGTGAATCGCAACATGGCAGGCGTGCAATTGTGGGAATCCGGAGGGCATGCTACTCCCCCAAACTACCCCGAGTCGGCCCTTGCCCGAACTGGTCCAGCGATGAAGCAGGCATTTCTGGAGAAGAAGAAGATCTATCGTGGCTTCAAATATCCCGCGTGGTGCCACTCGGACCTCTTATTCTGGAACGTTGATCTCTCTGCATGTCGGCATCTGAAAAGCGACGGCAATTGAAAAGCGACGGCAATTGAACCAACGCCAACGCCAGTACCTGGGCGGCGTTCGTCCAATGGGCTACTCATTCTCGATGAGTAAATGCCTTCCATAGTTACATACTCAACTCTTTTGGATATGGAATGTGGTTCTTTTTGCGGGATTCATGGTCGTGGCCACGCTTTGGTCTTGCTTCTACTTCCTGAGACCAACGGTTTGACGGTTGATCAAATAGATATGATCTTGTATGTGAAGCTCCCACCTTCCTGGATCACAACTTTCTTACAATCGATAGTGGTTATGATCAACCCGGACACCGCGGTATTCCCCACACCCGCATTATGCAGACCCAATTGGCGGCATCAAATGCAGGTGTCGCTGATAATCCGGGTCAAACTGAGCACTTTGAGGTTGTTTAGAATTACCCAGCAATGAATACGGGGTACTGATGCATAGTAAACAGCAAGGGTTGCCGTATCGTGGGATGTATGTCAGGGACATCACCAGTTAACTGTTAGGTTGGAACAAAGACCAGCATTGAGGATTAGCTATCATTTTGCAACTACTAATCCACATTACTGGTTTCTACCCATACGACTCTTCTTTCTAACTGCAGACTACCACGATTAACAAACAAAATACGAATATAATTCAATGTCACACAAAACTGAATATCCAGGAACTCAAGTCACAAAACAAATACGCGCAAGTACAGAAAGTCAGAAAGCCAAACATCTCATCATTCATAATAGTCACCTCGGGGGGAACCATTGAGACCAAGTAATATTTGCAAGCCGCCTGGGCTAGAGTAGTCAATTTCACACGCCTTTGCTTAGAACCTAGAGCAGGTATTGTTAGACATCATTTTAAGACACACATGGAAGAAACATACAGCATCAGCATCTTCTCAGCTTTCATCTGCTCCGGTCTCTTCTCGCCTCGCATCGGCGAGGTGACCTTCGAAGAGGGAGTCGGAGTGGCCATGGAAGTTGGAGTTGCACGCTTCATTGGCATCGACATCGACGAGGACATGGGCATGGAGGTTGAAGTCGCAGGAAGATTGACTTCTTGGTGGTGCTATGCGATAGAAAATTTCATTAGGTTAGTTACCTTGTTGAAGGCTTGCCTGAAGGTCGAATCTAACCTGCTGGTTTCCGCCACGGGGCAAAGCGACGGCGACGGTAGCAAACAGAGCGTACATGATTTCGAAGCGCATAATGAAGTATGTGAAGGATGGATTGGATAAAAAGCAGAAATTGAATGATGTTGACGATATTTGGCGACTTGGTGAAGTTGATCGAGGGACTGAATGAATAATTGAAAATGCGGAGAATATCATGACCTTTTTATATCTGAGTAACTCTCCTTTTTCATTATTAGTTCTGATGATGAAATCATTGCTAGGAAGCAGATCTGCTCACAAGAAGAGCAGATCCATTCATGGGATGTCAAAGAGGAGGGGTGTAAAGTCGGATGATTCACGTCAGACGGAGCTCCAGCTGGTGAGAATAATCTCGCAGGTGCTCTTGCAGGATTAACTCCGCGCCATTTACATTTGCTGGGGGTTAATTCTGATGTCAGTGGAATGCGGGCAAGGAGGGAGCCTCATCCCTGGTGACACACATGTCCTACCGGCCCATCCCTTGATCAGCATGGCTGTTTCGATTGGGCTCATGCATACTGTTGCAAGTACGACTGGGAAAAATTGGAAAAGACTATTGTATTGATATTTAGAGGTGAGTAGATACTATGGTACATTTGGTCTCAATTGTGGGTCTCTCCGCCGGTAATTGTGAGATATCTGCAGGGCACGTCCAGTATATGGCAATCTCCAGGGCTTTAGCTCTTAGCTTTTCTTAACCAGGCTGTACCTCCTCCAACTTGCGCACATAAAACAAATGGAAATGATTAAACCACAACCAGCTAAGCCAATACCCGTGTATAGGGCACCGCGATATCCACGCAGAACATTGCGACCTGCGTCATTGACATGCGACTCCACGGTTCCCGCAAATCCGAGGCCCAGGGAGATGGAGTAGTTGACTGTGGTGGCCACGAGGGATGCAGCCAGCCCTTGATGGTGGCGATGCATCGCATTACTGAGGATGAGTGTTCCAGATGGGAAGGACATATCCCTATAGACAGTTAGGACTTGTGAGCATATGACGAGACAGGGATTTGATGATGGAACACATACATTCCCCAGGAAGTAATCAAGCTCACGACAAAAGCTTGTGCCCAGTAAGTTTGTTGCACGGGCACAGCGGCGAAGATACATAGACCGGCAGCAAAGAAGGCCATGGCACAAAACATGATGACGCTGGGTGGCCAGCGACCTAGTAGGAATCCAGTGACGAGGGCTGCAATGGCACCCGAAGGGGCTGCAGCTGACCATTTGGCGGTGGCGAGCAATGGTGAATCTCCTTTGATGACCTCCATAAACTGGTAAAAGTAGTATATGATGATTCCAAAGCTGGACCATCCGGCGGCGATACACCCGAGGACCCATGCCATGTCGCCTGTGAAGATTGATCGTGGCAACAGCGGGCAGACTGCTCCGCGCTCAATGAATGCGAATGCGCCGAGGCATATGAAACCGACAATGAGGAGCATGTAGGTGTATCGGTTCTTCCAGCCAACGAGTGCAGCCTGATTCCAGGCAAAGTTGATCAGTATAAGACCAGAGATTCCTATAGCAGCTCCTAGTAGATCCAGTCGCTCCCAGAAGGGTATTTCGTCGTTGAACTTGGGCCGCGGAGTATAAGGGATAATCAACCAGCCCGCTATTGCCAAGAGAGCGCACATCATTCCCATCACCCAATATGCCCAGGGCCACCAAACCAATTGGGCGAAGATAGATGAGAATACGCCGCCGACAATAAATCCTCCCGGAGCAGTGGCACCGAAGAGGCTAAAGATCATTTCTTTGCGAAATCCCGGTGGATAAGTCCGGCCCAAGATCGCAATCGCGTTGGGAAGCAGCATTGCTGGCCCGATTCCTTGCAGAGCACGACAGCAGTCAAAAAAGATCTTGTTCGACCAGACACTGAATCCCGCTAGTAGGGACCAAAGGCTAAACCAGCAGAACCCGAGCACGAACAAGCGACGATGGCCATAGACATCCCCGAGTCGTCCTGCGACTAATATGAAAGTCCCCACGGTCAAACTATACGCGGCGGCAAACCAACTCAGCTCGGCTGGGTTGGACGTACCAAAACTGCGGCCGATGATATGTACGGGGGCAATAGACATGTTCAGACCGGCTTGGGTCATGAATTGGGCCATGGATACCACGCTAACGAATGCAATCTCCCGATATATGGATTTTGGCGGTGATATCTGCGACTGTGAGGTCTCTAGTCGAGTCAAGTCCTGGGGATCAGGGTCTCGCTGTGTGGGTGGTTTTTGTAGATCGACTGAATGGCCCCGATCCGAGCCGGTCGATCGAGTGTGGCGAGAGCAGTGATCCATGACTGCAACTAATGGGGAGTGGATGGGTTCTGAAGACAAGTGTCGTCAAGCCATGTAGATGGAGTGCTTCAATGGTCCAGTACTGTATAGATTGATGCTATGCACGACGGGAGTATTGTAGTTTGGAGTTTGCATTAGGGTGTATGTATATCTTGTTTTAACTCCCGTCGGATGCCGACCCGACGGAACAAACTCTGCCATTCTCAGTAGACTCTCTTTTCGTTTTAATAATTTAGATAATCCATATGCTAGTGAGTAATGAAGCTCGTGTCAGTGTGCCGGCACATCACGCACCTCCAGTTCGGGTGCTATCCATCATACGCAGGTATACTCTAAAAATGCCATACGTTGATTATTTTATGGACTAACATCTTAACCTTCGGGCTAATCTCCGTTGATCGGAGCTTAGCTCTCCCGTCATCGTCCACCATCACGGGGGTAGACAGCAACCATTTTACGTGTTCTTCTCCCAGGGTATGCAATGATATTTTATGACAAATCCATCGATCTTGAAACTATCAAGTTTTTCCATATCATTTTTTCAATAGCCCATTCACAGTGAAATTCGCAGACGTATACAAAGACCCGATGATTTTAAATTTTAAGGTTCTTTTTCCAGTCCCGTGGATCTTGAGCCCGGCGCGGCACTTACCTAAGCATCACATGCCACGCCTTTTTTCTCCGCGTCAACTGACTGGCGTCAGACTGGTTCTTATTTTCCAAATCCCCCGAAAACACTCGCGGCTCTTCCAGCGCTGCGTGCTGCCTGCTTCCTGGCCATGCTCACTTTCAGCTTCAAGAGGCTTCTGTGATCAGCTCGAGTTGCTGTTGCTGCTGTGTTGACGATACCGGCAGCCGTGGTCACCCCTCCACTCCTTTCCCCCCACTCTTAGTTCAAACAGTCCCCCATGACGGACGCTCCGCCCATTGTCTTTATCGCCAGGTATGTGGGGATGGCCATGACTATAACTTTGATCTTCAACTGATTAATCTAGGCACGGCGCGCGGCTCGATGCGGCCGACAAGGACTGGCATTTGACCTCTCCTACCCCTTATGACCCCCCTCTGTCGTATGGTGGCTGGATGCAGGCGCGGGCGCTTGGTCTTCGTATTGCCAGTCTCTTACAAGATTCCGAATTCACAGGCAACGACCCTGAGGCTGCATCTCCCCGATTCTCGGCCTTGGATGCCTCGACGACATTGCAACCGACCACGGCAAACTCGGATTCGCACCCCCGATACAATGTCATCGTCCACACCTCCCCATTCCTACGATGCTTACAAACGGCGATCGGTGTGAGTGCAGGCCTCAGTCACTATCGCCCGGGTGGTGAAACGTCTGAGTCGGTGGACCCTCAGCCTGTGTCTCAGTTTCATGCAGGGGAATCTGGGAGTCATGATCTCCGACCGCTTCTGCGTGTCGACGCGTTCCTGGGCGAGTGGTTATCCCCGGATTACTTCGACCAGATTGTCCCGCCACCCGCGTCGGACAGGATGGTCGCTACGGCCAAAGCCGAGCTACTCCGTCGTGCCGAGGGAATCCCTATGGCGCGGGAATCAAGGTCGTCGTCGGGACACTTCCCTGGGGGCTGGGGTAGCCACTCTCACCCAGCACCACCTGATGAGGATGATGACCGCCGACTACCCTCCCGGAGTTCGCCAACGAGCACCACTTCTGGCCAGCAACGCCAGAGGCAGCGGGCCAGCACCTACGACACTCTGCAAGGCCCCGCTCCTCCCAGCGCGACCACTCGAGCCCTCGGCCGCTTGAACACTGATCTCCCCTCCGGTGTAGATGCGGCTTACGTGCCCCCAACTCCCGGGTATGCAGTTTCTCCCTCGGATCCCATCCCAGCTGGCTATGTGGCGCATGCACGGGACGCTTGTACCAGGATCGACTACCAATGGGATAGCATGCGGACCCCGTTCTGGGGCACGGGCGGTGAATATGGCGAAGAGTGGAGTAGCATGCATGAGAGGATACACGCAGGGTTCCAACATATGGTGGATTATTACCGCCAACGGGGGAGTGCCAGCGACCGTTCTAGGGCCATGTCCAACGGTTCCTCGCGCCAGGAGAGTAGTAAGCCTGTCCAGACGGTGCTGATTATCATCACGCACGGAGCGGATTGCAACGCTTTGATTGGCTCTCTCGCCGGGCGCTCTGTGCTGTTGGACATTGCTACTGCGTCGCTCACCATGGCAGTGCGACGAGACCGTGTCAAGAAAAGCACCACGCCAGACTCCGACCGTACGGCTACTTCCCCCGTTGGCTCTTCGCCCTCCTCGCCGAGCAGTCAAGGGGACCGGTCGGTCTCCCATGAGTATACTTTACAACTCATCGCCTCAAGTGACCATTTGCGTGCGGGGGTGAACCCCTCTCAGCTCGCTTCGCTGTCCTCTCCCTCGGCTCCACAATCACTTCCGCCGCCTTCGATCCCGACCTATCGTAATCGCCTCGGCTCTCGTCCATCAGCATCCATCTTGCAAGGCTCCTTTTTAATCGATCCCACGCCAAAGACGGGGCCGAGTTCTCGCAGTTGGTCGATGAATTCTCGTCCGTCCCCCACCCTGACGGGTTCGCGAGGTGGGTCTGGCCTTTGGGGCTCCATTTCGTCGCCGACCGAGGAGGCCGATGAAGATACCGAGGATGACTTTGTCCCCAATTTCGGAGACCCTCGACCCGTGAGTCACGACTCGTCACACTCGGATCTGCTCGTTGACCGGTCGGGCTGGACGAGGCAACTGCCCCAGCGGACGGTCTCCCAGCGCGGGCTGTGGGGCAGTGCTCCGGCCTTGGAGGACCGCGACACGGCCTCGAGACGGCGATGGACAGTGACGGAGCAGAAGCTGTGACCACAACGGTTCAGTAATGACTGTCTTTTCTCCTGTAGCTATTATTATCTCCTTTTGCTCTTCTAGGATACCTCTTTGCATGGCGCTGGGCGTTGTTTCACTGCATCTCTGGCCAGTTTGGCCATTCCAATATCACACTCATTCTTATCTGGTCCTCTTATCTTATCTTCTTATCTTCTTATCTTCTTATCTGCCGCTCTTCTTATCTCCAGGCACTCAGGCATCCAGGCACCAAACTCCGCCACTCTCCACCGCGGTTTCCCCGGATTCCCGCTTTGTTCCGCCCTTGTAAACAGCTGGCTCCCTCTTCTGCCTTTCATCCTCTTCCTCCTCCTCCTCTTCTTCTTGTCGCACCCCAACTTAACCTTATACCAGTTCCATTCCGTCGGGCTTCTATGTCAACCCTCGAATCCGACGGTCTATCCGTCACCTACGCCTCGGACCGCACAGGCGCACCCGATCTGCGCCTGATCCACTTCAATGACGTCTATCACATCGAGTATGATCACTCGCGCCCATCGCTGTTTGCGCAAACCTGAAGACGAGCTAACTGGAGCTTTACAGGTCCGGATCAGCCGAGCCTATCGGTGGTGCCTCCCGATTCCAGTCTCTCGTAAACTATTACCGCTCCGACCCGCGATTTACCGGTCAACCTGACGTTCTCACCTTCTTTTCCGGCGATGCTTTCAACCCCAGCCTCGAAAGCACGGTCACAAAGGGTCGCCATATGGTGCCATTTCTGAATAAAACTGGGATCGACGTTGCGTGTGTGGGAGTGAGTACGGATCGTCAGGGTTTGAATATGGGCTGAGACACTGTGCTGACATGGTCAGAATCATGATCTGGACTTTGGAGTGGCACAATTCCGACATTTGTCGAGTCAGTGTCATTTCCCATGGTTGTTGGCCAACGTTCTTGATCCAGCTCTTGGAGTGGATGTTCCGATCGCCAACTGCGGCAAGATGAGCTTGCTGACCTCCAATGGAATCAAGATCGGTGTGATTGGTCTAGGGGAGAGAGAATGGTATGGCTCCTCGGCAATGTGGTTGATCACTCTGCTACGCGTACTCACCCTTCTCCAGGCTTGGTACGATTAACTCTCTTCCGCCCGACTTGATTTACAAATCAGCTGCCGCAACCGCGAAAGAACTGGCACCGCAACTTCGAGAACAGGGTGCAGAATTGATCGTCGTCGTTTCTCATCAGCGGGAGCCAAATGACAATAAACTGGCCCAAAACCTCACCTCCGGATTAGTTGATATTATTCTTGGTGGGCATGATCACTACTACGCTCATACAGTCGTTAATGGTACCCACGTGCTGCGATCTGGGACCGATTTTAAGCAACTGAGCTACATTGAGGCTTTCCGCAAACCCGGTGCCGGGGCAGGGTGGGATTTCAACATCATACGGCGGGATGTCATGCGATCGATTCCAGAGGATCCGGCGACTGTGGCTATGGTTGATCGACTAACATCCAGCCTCCAGGCGAAGCTGGAAAAGCCAGTAGGTTACACAGTTAGTCCGCTTGATGGTCGATTCTCTACTGTTCGTCAGCGTGAATCTAATTTGGGCAACTTTGTCTGCGACCTAATGCGCTATTACTACGGCGCCGATTGCGCGATGATGGCTGGTGGGACTATTCGTGGTGATCAAATTTACCCACCCGGTATTCTACGGCTTAAAGATCTGCTTAATTGTTTCCCTTTTGAAGACCCGGTTGTTCTGATACGTCTTCCGGGCCAAGCCTTACTGGATGCTTTGGAAAATGGAGTAAGTCAGCTCCCGGCCCTCGAGGGTCGATTCACTCAAGTCTCCAACATTTCCTTTGGCTTCAAACTAGACGCCCCATCTGGCTCACGCATCACATTTGCGCGAGTAGGTGGCCAGCCTATTGACCTGGAACGGGAATATGTTGTTGCCACGCGAGGTTACATGGCACGGGGAAAGGATGGATTTTCATCGCTACTAGTGAAATCTGAAGGTGGTGATGTTGAGGAACTAGTATGTGAAGAGAATGGAGTTCTCATCAGCACTATACTGCGCCAGTACTTCCTCAGCCTCAAGGTCCTCGGCAAATGGCGTCGCTGGAGTCCGAGTCTGCGACGACACTGGGGATTGGTGCACCGTGGTTTGCATACTGGTGGCTGGCTGAAGCCACCTTCTGCAGTGCCGTCGCCAGTGATGGAGAAAGCGCCGGCCCATCGACTGGGTGTACGACCGCCGCTTCAACGCACAGGTCGAGATGCTTATTATTATGGACGTTTCCCTCAGGAAATTGAACCGACCCAAGTTGCCACCAATGGGACGAACAGCGATGCCATGGACTCGGACTCGGACGAGAACCCCGAGATCCTCACGTCACCTAGGCCAACAAGAAACTATGTGACATGCACGGCAAAGTCATCTGCGGACGAAGAACATCGCATGAAACTTGCACGCCGTGTTGTTCGAAAATGGATGCGACACGCCGGCTTAGAGCCCTCGGTCCTCAACACCATGGACGGCGAGGGTGAGTTTATTCCTCCGTGGACGTCTGGTATTTCCCCTCGTCTCGAGGGGCGTATCGTGATCGAGTGAAGACGGACCCCTAGTTCGAGTCTGATATGAGGCTTTCCATGGAAGATTTCTGGACTTTTTAAGTCTTGCATTTTGAGTTTCTTGTTTTGTTGCTGCTGGCCTTCAATTACTCTGCATTTTCGGTTTATATGATCCCCAGGCGTTGTGAATTCTGGTCGGAGGATGGATTGCATCAATTGGCTACGAGATCATGAAGACCACTGTTACACATAGACCAGGGCGCTACAAAGGGCAGATACAGCGAGGTGTCAGATATTTTCGGGTTATATTCTTAGACAGGGTCAATTTGAGCTTCTGTTGATTTCAGATCTCCATCAGGACAGACTTATCCCAAGTAGAACAACATATTGTGCTTTATAGTTTGTGTGAATAGGACTCATGAAGTTCGTTGCATGTTTTCTCGGTACATCTATGGATATTTATGCACATGTTAGCCTCGTCATCTATGCTCTAATACTGTACAGTGTACTCAAGCAGCCACCTCCTCCGCGCCCCATCCACCACCACCGGCAGTCATGATAACCACCCGATCGTGCGTCTTCACCGAAACAGTATTCTTGCCTCCAATATTGATGTGTCGCTCCTCCCCAGTCTCTATATCCTTCGTGATCCACTGATTCAGACCCGGCTGCGCATCCTTGCCGCCCTCCAATCCATACGGACGGTGCACACGACGCTCAGACAAGATGGAGCACTGCATTGGAGCGAGGAACTCGATGTCCCGGACTACTCCCTCTCCACCGGGATTCCTGCCCCGACCACCAGAGCCATCACGCAGCGTGAATTGACGAAGCAGAGTCGGATACCGTTTCTCCAGAATTTCGGGATCCGTAATGCGAGTGTTGGTCATATGAACCTGAACACCTGATTCTCCCTTCCAAGTAGGACCAGCACCGCTGCCGCCTGCAATTGTCTCATAGTACCCAAATCCAGGAGTGATCACCTCTCCAGTTTCGGTGTTAATCTTGGGGTTGATGCCGAAGGTTAGGTTGTTGCAGCAACCCTGCGATGCAGCACAGGCCCGGAAGGCTTTGAGGACAACGTCGGTGATGCGCTGCGAGGTGACCACGTTACCTCCCACGACGGCGGCACTCTTGGTTGGTGACAAGATGCTAGGTGAGGGGACCCGGATGTCAATTGGGGCCAGACAGCCCTGGTTCAGGGGAACATCGGCATTGATCATGCAGCGCAGGCAATAGATGATGGCCGAGTGAGTGATAGCGATGGGTGCGTTCCAACTACCATACACTTCAGGTCCTGTGCCGTCAAAGTCGAAAATGGCAGATCCGTTGGATCCATCAATGGTCACCTTGAGGCGAATCGGTGTCCCGTCGTCCATGTAATCAACCGCTTCGAGCGGCTGGCCACCAAACTTCTGGTGCAGACCCCTGAGGAGGTTGCGAACGGCCGTTTCAGCAGTAGCCTGAATGGCGTACATGTACTTTTGCACGGTGTCGACACCATACTCATTGAAGAGAGTCTGGATGAGGCTGATACCCCGGGTGTTGGCGGCGATTTGGGCCTTGAGATCGGACAGGTTGTCGCTGATGCAGCGGGCACCTGAACAGCCGGGATACTGGGAAGGCTTGGTGACAAGCAACTCGATCAGACGGGCTTCATCGAGAACTCCGTCGCTCACGATTTTGTCACCCTCGATGGCGGCACCTTCCTGCCATAGCTCTGTTGACTTGGGGGGCATGGAACCGGGCAGGATGCCGCCAATATCGGCGTGGTGGCCGCGGGATGCGACATAAAACATGATCTCAGTGCCGCCGGGTCTATCAAATACAGGGGTGATGACCTATCACGTATATATTAGCTCTTATTCAAATTGGCCGCACATTAGGGGGAGACTCTTACCGTGATATCGGGGAGATGGGTGCCACCGCAGCTAGGGTGGTTTGCCACAAGGACATCACCATCCTTCAAATTGCCCAGCCACTTTTGATGCTGGTATCGCACAGCAAATTGCATTGATCCCAAGTGGACAGGAACATGAGGGGCATTCGCAACAAGGCCTCCATCGGGTGAGAACAGGGCACAAGAGAAATCTAGTCGCTCCTTGATGTTGGTAGACACTGAAGTCTTCTGGAGAGTACGTCCCATCTGCTCGGCAATAGACATGAATCTGTGCCCAAAGATACTGAGACGAATTGGATCAACCTCGGAGGATGTCTGAGTCTCGGGTGCTAAGACTGTCTGGTCATCATCCTTCAGAATGTCGATGACAATGCATGTCTCCAGCAGGTTTGCAATAGAGTTAGGGGCCACGACAATGGTCTGTGTCTGATCGATGATAACGGCAGGGCCATAAATACGGCTGTGCTTCTCCAACTGATCCAGCAGATACACGGGGGTATCAATGCGCGTGGGATATCCATCAAAGTAAGCGGAGGTTGTGTTGGCCGGCTGCGTCTTCACATCGTGGAGATCGGCGTCCTTGAGCTGGAGGAGGGGGCTACGCTCAGTGCGGACCTTTGAAGAGGCAATCGTGCGTACACGGATGTCATCAACCAGCACGGCTCGCTCAGAGTTGAAATTGAATTCGCGACGGTGGCGCTCACGGAACTCGGCAAGGAAATCAGAGGATCCCTCTGGTCGCAAGATCATGAGACTGGTGTCAGATCCTTCGTAACGCATGTTGAGGTACTGTTCATGCCGCACCTGACTCGGGGCGAATCCCTGTCCTTGCATCTCGGTTGTTGCAGTCGCAGCCATGTTATCAAATCGTTGAAGCAGACTTGAACGAGAAGAAAGGTAATCTGAAGACACTGGCTCCTGTGACTCTTTGACAACTTCTGCCAGCGCCAGTCCGTATGCAGACAAAACTGATGAATACTTGTGGATGATGATGCGGGAGATGCCCAAAGAGACAGCAACCGAGCAAGCATGTTGGCCACCCGCGCCGCCGAAGCAGGCTAAATGGTGGGAGGCAGTCTCGAAGCCACGAGCCTCGGTGAGATTGCGGATTGGCCGGGCCATTGACTCGTCGGCGACCTTAAGGAACCCCAATGCAACTTCCTCCGGAGTGTACTCTGGTTGGAAGTGGTGCCGACGCTCAACGTTGATCTCTTGAGTCAGCTCAAGGAACTTTCGTGCTGTGATCTCCGTGTCGAGTGGCTGATCCTCGTTGGGACCGAAGATGTGTGGGAAGTACTCGGGTAACAATCGGCCTAGGAACAAGTTGGCGTCCGTCACAGTCAGTGGACCGCCTTTCCGGTAGCATGCGGGGCCAGGATGAGCACTGGCAGACTCAGGCCCAACGTAGAACAAGCCGTTGCGCCATGCGAGAATGGAGCCACCGCCAGCGGCGACTGTGTTGATATCAAGCTGGGGGGACTGGATCAGAACGCCGGCCACTTTAGATCCAAAAACGTGCTCCAAATGCCCATCAAACCGAGACACATCGGTAGATGTGCCACCCATATCGAAGCCAATGACAGGGATCTTCTCAACGGGGTCCCAGCTGGTTGCTGCAAATCCAACCACTCCAGCAGCGGGTCCGGACAGAATAGCCTTCAGGCCGCTGAATTTGCGGAAGTCAACCAGTCCACCATCAGATTGCATGAATTCAAATCGACATGCTTGCTGGCTCTCCAGACCACCTTCAAAGCTGGCTGAGATGGAGTCGATATAAGTCTTGATCACAGGGGTGAGGTAAGCATCAGCAGCGGCAGACATGCCACGAGGTACAATCTTAATCATGGGCTGCAGCTTGGACGATAATGTAACAGAGAATCCCATTCGCTCTGCAATCTCCCCAATCCGGTTTTCATGGTCCGGGTAGGCAAATGAATGTACCAAGGCGACTGAGAGAGACTGATATCCTTGCTCCTTCAGGCGCTGGAGCTCTGTCCGCACCTGGGCCAAATCCAGCTCTTGCACAACGCGAAATTTCTCGCCAGTGATACCTTCCACAATACGAGCACCAGAGAAGCAATTCTCATCAGCGGTAGGGTGACATGGAACCACTCGCTCGTTGACTTCGACGACGTCTTCTGGCAGCACTCCAGGTCGAGCCATGGACAGGTCGAAGATAGCTGGGCGGGACTGGTCACCAATCTTGAGGAGATCTCGAAATCCCTTGGTGGTAAATAGTACTGATCGAGCACCCTTGCGCTCAAGTAATGCATTGGTCGCGACAGTCGTGCCCATTCGGAGGCAGCCGATGCGGTCGAGCTTCAACGGTTGGCCGCGGGGATGTGACTCGCCCGTTGCGAGCTCTAGGATTTGGCGAATACCCTCAGTAGGAGCATCTTGGTAATGTGAAGGGTCCACTGAGAGAAGCTTCAAAATGATATCCGAGCGACCAGGCACAATGGCATGGACATCGGTGAAGGTACCCCCACGATCGATGGAGATGGTGATCTTCCCTGAGTCGGTCATATTGTGTGTGTTACCCACGAACTCGCAGGTTAAGGAGGCAGTGATATGTGACAGGGATCTACCAGAACATAGAGAATGATAGGCTCATATATCCACGAATTCTAATCCGTCGTCCTCAGTGTGCTTCGATTGCGCTCTTCGTCTTGTATTGAAGTCACGTGTCGGGCCGACGGTGGGTGTCAGCGGGAGCGTCGGCCCGATAAGAATCAAGCGATAAGCCACGGAAGACAGAAGGGGTCGAGGGTAATCATCGGAAAGATGTGCGAGGGAGGAACTCTATAGCGGGGGTGTCTTCCGATAAGTCCAAAATCAAATCTGTGCGAAACATGCAACGGCAATTCACGCAGTCCGTTGGCGAAAGACTATACTCTTGGGACTCAATAATGCCAAGAATGTACAGGTAGTTTATGGGCTTGATCAAGGTGATACGAACTTTACAGGTAAATATTGAATGTCTTGGAGAATCAAATAAAATCCATGGATATAGTCATAAAAGTGCTATCTTCTCAGAGTATTCTCAATCCAGTCCGTATCCATGTCAATATCAATCTGATTCAATGCGCCCTCCCACAGTGCTGGATCGTCATCAATATCAATCTGGAAAGAGATATCCTCCAACGAAGGAAACTCGGGAGCTTGTGGCCACTCGTCCACAAGAATCGGAGGCGGGTTAGGCATCGTTGCTTCAATTCCTGGACTCACCGGTTGGTCACTCTTGGGCGTGTCTGGGGCAACTAGACCTGGGCTCAGTTGCTCAACGTCGTTGGGCACAGGCTTGGGATCGATGGCTGCGCGTAGCTCCAGAAGGAGAGAATGCCGAGAGGCTAGATAGGAATTACCCCTGTCGGCCATACTCCGAAGAAGATTGAGAGCTGTCTCCATTGAGCGCATGTTGGCTTCATTGTGAGGGAATGCCGCGTTGACCATAACCAGTAGTAGCGCAGCGGAGAAAATGTAGTCGCCGTCAAGGTAGCCGTACGTAGCTGTAAGATTCAGAAGTCAATAATGAGTTTCTAGCATGCCCTATCCGAATAGGCAGACACATACCAATGAGATTATGTTTGGCGGCAGCGTCCATAATCATCGTGGTGGCCCGAGCAGCCGTGATACAACTGTCGATGACTGCGACAGTATTTGGAGCCAGCCCAGCTTTCCAATCTCCAGCCGAAGTCTTAAGAGCAGCTGTATCGAGTCGTCTTTGGATGATATAGAAGACGAGCGGACGTGCAGTCATATTGACGCACGAGTAAAAGTGCAAGTTGATGGACACAGTCTCTCGGTTGACGTGCGTATCGAGTGTGGTAAAATCAATCCGAAGACCATCTGGAATGGATCGAAGCCAGCTGGCAAGATCGTTGGTGATGCTCTGCACAGACATTATGAGGTTGGAACCGGAGCGAGGCTTTTTTCGATAAATCTCTGCGATGCTCTGTTAAAATAGTGTGAGAATGCTATTGAAGGGGATACTCACCCTCGCCGATTCGTCCTAAGATACGGGAGAGCTGCGTGTAATAAGTCAAGACAATTGATGGCCATGGATCAGAGGTTGATCCATCCTGAGAGAGAAGTCAGCCTCGACTGCCCACAGTGACTATCCGTGCTACATACTAGCGCAGCTGGCCAGGTGATGCCAATATCTTCATCCTGGATGGTAATAGGATTGCCAGATTTTACTGAGAGAACCCTGCGGTTGAGCGTCAGTATAGGTGTCGCTCTCGTTTCAATGAGGCCTCATACCGGTCGAGACTATACACGGACCACCACGCTCTGCGGCGGCGGTTGCGGTCTGTCTCACTGATTCCTGGATCCAAAACCTCTTGGTGAAGCCCTAGAGAGATGGCCATTCGTAGAGCGAGCCCAATCTATCGATCGTTAGCAATCTGCATTCTGACCCTAGATGGCCGTCGAGGGGTGTTCAGCATACATAGATAAAAGCAGCATCTCGTCTGTTAAGGTTCTGCATGTAGTATGCCACGTAGCATAGCACCTCAACAAAGAAAATAGAGCCTTCTTCGTGAATATCTGGTAAAAATCGCAGGGCATGCTTGAAATATTTGAAGCCCGGTGGTCCTTCATCTCCCGACCACTGGTTGACTGAATACATGAGCCCAAAGGCAATGACCAAAAGAGCCTGGCAGTAGGTCAGACAGGTTTCACGATGGGAAAAGTCTTGCGGCTGATGATAGACAAAGTCTAGCCGTTCCTCGAATTGCCTTGGGTGGATCAAAGAGAATATGGTGCCAATGTAAGCGTATTGAACCCAGAAGAGTCGTTTTGCGAATTCAAAGCTTGGTAGTTGTGGTAAAGTACGCGCGATTGGTCGTCGGAGGGACGTGGGATCATCGTAAAGAGGGCGCACATCCCAGGCCAGATTGGTGGAGCCAGGATTGAGGCGCTTGGCCAGATGGGTGGTAGATGATGCACCCACGAAGTCTTCATTTCTTTAGCAAGATTGTTCATGTTACAAATTGATGATTGTTATACATACGATGTTCTCCCGATCGGTTCAGTAACAGATTGTCGGTCCCCTTGTACCACCAGTCATCACGCTCGAGGGGAATCTCGCTTTCCGAGTAACGGGCCCCTGTAGACGGCGCACTCGACGGCGCACTAGGAGAAGTGTACCAATCGCTTTCTGCGATGGATGAGCTGCGCATTGCTCGAAATGGTGATTGCGATTGCGATTGCGATTGCGATTGCGACTGTGACTGTGACTGAGATCGTAATTGGCGGTATTCCCTGGTAGGGCGTCAGGTTTCAAAACATAGATGACTCGTATGAACGTTGTCTCCGAGTGTTCTCACCTCTCTGTAATTGAAACGCGCTTTTCAGCCTCGGAGTATATGCACGTCTCGCCAACGTCCACGCAGGCCGCACAGGGCAGCGGCGGGTTCCCGGCACAGCGAGTTTTTCGGGAGCGACATCGATTGCATCTGTCAAAGGCATTAGTTGGCATTCAATGCCATTTCCTATGAGAACCTGGTCTCGGCTTTTTGACTCAACGCGACTGTGGATCGCCCGTTGGAGCGGTCTTGTGACCGTCGAACGATACCTTTGCCACGGACCATTGCCGGGCAAGTGGATGTGAGTTGAAGTTGATCAGTTGGCAAGTTGATGATTATCAGGGAATATTGTTTCTCGAGTGGTCCAGTTTCGCGTATCGTTCGCCTCCACAATTTGGCTCTTATCAGCCGCCGGGGTATTGGGCAATTTTGAGTTTTCATCGGTCCGACGTGAACTTTGCCCCGCCTCCGCCTGTTTCTTAATTTCTTGTCAGCAATCAAAATTACATCATGCGCTCCTTTTTTTAAGGTGCTTTATGCCGATAGTCAGACGCATGTCATTGCACGACGGCCGATCGCGGCTACCGACCAGAACCCCTTTATTGGGCATCTATTTGACCGCGCTATTGACCGTCCTGACAGGAAAACCTGTCTATACGCATCCTTATTAGGCCACTCAGGCCGATTTGCAACGACCGTAATAATCAACCAACGCTCTCTTGTTGCTTGCTGCCTTTTTAATCCTATTTTTAGTCCTCTTTTGGGCTAACTTTCTTAACCCTTAATCTTCTCTCGTCGTTTATCGCTTACAGGTAGCTTTTAGGATTAATTATCGGGAGAGAGAGCTAGCAACCAGAGAAGGTCTCTAATAATATAATGTTGAGTCAATAAATTTGTAATTTCTTTCATAGTCTACCTTTATAAATAGCAGGAAGTAGTAGATTACTCTAATTATAGTAATCTCAACTAAATCGGGGCGTAAAACAGGCTTATAAACGCAAAATTAGATGCCCCAGCATGTAACCGGGCGAAAATGAGGATATTTGAGATTCTAACAAAGCAGTTGGACTTAGTCAAATTCAGGAATCCGCCTGCTCTTCTACCTTGAGAATACGTTTCTGGTCGGTGGCTGCAATAGCCATTGGATCATTGAAAGTTAACTTTTGAACAGCCAACCGGAGATGTCACGTGACTTATATAGTGTGTGGAGGCATACCAATCGCTGATTAGATTCCTAGTTGTAGAGAAGCAGATGTAATAATCCGATTAAAGATAACCAGGAAGCAGGAAATACGATGAAACAAAAAGGCTCTTGGAGTACCACAGAGTAGCATGGTATCACGGTGACTCGCATCCCAAAAATTTCCACATACATCAGTTTGGTTAGAGACTCACTAGAGACAACCTAAGTGAATATTGGAGACCTCCAGGGCTATAAATGAGGAGGTGCAACATTAAATAATGGGCCTTCAAGGGCTGACTACTGCACAGAGCTGCGAGCTAGGTACGAATCACCTGCATGTGTGGAAAGCATTTCGGTCAACTCTCATGATCGCAGAGCACAAGGGTGAGAGGAACGACTGGCAGATATTAATCTGGGAATGTACAGGATTGTATCAAAAGATAGCAACGCCATTCGGAGGACTGGCCACACCACCAGGCACCTTCAATGGTACACTGCTGAAGAAGAAACTGTAGCGTCCTCGCTGGCGACATTCCCGACTCAGTCGCTCTAAATCGAACAGTTCACCAATGGGAAGCCCCCACCCTGCCAATAGCCATTCGTGCAGAAAGAAATCTGTGCTCTGAGGAGGATATGCTTCAAAACTCGGCATGTCGCCTGCCACGGCCGCAAAACTATTCTCCCAGATCCATTGCAGCATCTCCTCCGATGATTCGACTCCGATCACGGGCGGTGCCTTATGATCCGCTAATTGCTGACACTCTGCTGCGGAGAGTTGCTCGTATGCCCGCGTCCAACCAGTCCGGATGAACAGAATGTCTCCCGGTCGGAAGGTCGTCTTTTGACTCGCAGCCACTTCTTGGAGCACGGAAACCGGGATGGATTGCGTTTGGAAGCAATTCACCGGGTGGTCGTGAGCTTCAGCCCAGCTAGCGTAGTCGAGAAGCACACCTCGTCCGACGATGCCGCCGTTTTCGACCCAGACTGTAATCACGAGGTAAAGATGATGAGAATCCGAATCAGTAAGCTCGGTAAGATGGGCAGGATCAGCGAGTGGCACCACCTCAAGCTACAAGCTGGGGGATCCCTGCATATTGATCAACTACCTACCGTGTATTCCATTGCGCGTCGAGGTCTGAATGTCCTCCAGCGAACAACCGTTGTAGTACGATCCATCCTTAGATCCATAATGACGAAATCCGTCCCATTGAGAGCTGCTCTGGGTGTTAAAGGTCAAGATATCATCATTCACGGGACGTGGAGCCTTGTTCTTGACTGTATGCTCAAAGGCCGATCGTCCAAAGCAGGGGACGGCCATACTGTTCAGAGCCCAGTCGGTCGAAACTCGCACACCCTCGACTATCTCCTTCGCAGCCGCTGCGGTGTTCTCAGGGGTGAGCAGGTTAAGCATGCCCATCTCGTCATGCTCCCCGAAGAGTCCCCAGGCGTTACCGCGTGGGCCGTCCGGGCGAAGAGGCAGGGACTGGAACGTAGGCTTCTGGGTTGGCATTTTTGGGAGGAAGCTTAATACTGCAGCCGTACTATCGAGTCAGTGATGCTGGGAACTGTCTGCAGTAGCCGTAAAGTAGATAATCAAAATTGATTATGTTGATACAAAGGGAATCTGGACAAGTCGCTGTGCTCTTTCTATAGTTCCCATACTCCTGTCTACCCCGCTAACCTGGGGACCGTCCCCCGCTGTGACCTCGGCCACCG
Source organism: Penicillium daleae (assembly GCF_028827525.1). Taxonomy (NCBI): domain Eukaryota; kingdom Fungi; phylum Ascomycota; class Eurotiomycetes; order Eurotiales; family Aspergillaceae; genus Penicillium; species Penicillium daleae. The sequence goes on from NW_026623153.1 coordinate 4,561,612, forward strand.
GCTGTCGAGACCGATACACTGATTGATTCGGCAAGACGATCTTGTAGCTGCGATGGTGTGAGGTGGTGATTTCAGTTTCTGGCCACAGGATTATCTCGTGAAACATCGCCGGAATCTACATTTTGTCGCTCAATTGGCTCAATTGAGTCAGCTTGGTCTTGGAACGTAGTAGGTGGACATTGAAATGACTGAGAACCTGCCTCCAGAGGTCCAACTTTCATGGCGGCCTCTCGCTGGGAAGTCCGACACGTTGTGTTGTGTTCTCGGGCGAGGTCCGACTGCCACTGGGTGATGGGTTAAGTAGAGACTGTCTGCATAAATGCCCGGAGTAGATAAGATCCGATCCTACTACAGGTAATAATTGAGAGAGGTTTCTTCGATAATTATGCAAAATGAAATACATATTCAACCATGCCCACTGGATGTTCAATGCATCTGATCCATGCATACCACCAGGCTCCCGTCTTATTGTTCTTGTACCTGAAAGTTTGCCTGAGGCCGTCAGGAACAAGCCACAGACACGTGACTCGGTGGCTTTTCTGTCTTTGTGGCGGGGTCCACTTCGCCCACAAGTCATCCCAACGCGACGCGAGCTTGCATCCAATCCCATTCTCGACGGTGGATCGACCCTGAATAAGCCACCGAATGGCCTGCGTTTCTACATCGAATCAGCCCTTGTCGCCGAGACGGTCGATCAATTCTGCTCCGCCGCTGTCGTCATCTTCCCGGCTCTTTTCGGCCCCGGGCGCCACCAGATGATCGGGCTTGGCCCCTCCATCAGGCGTACAGGACATTGCAACCCTACGACTGTGACGGGAGCCACCTGGCCTAGACAGAGGTGGGTAGGTGTGTGCCAATATGTCCGTGTGGAGAGTGGTTTCAAGTTTCAGGTTCTCGCGCAGATGAGACAGGGATGATCAAGCCAGGAAAGGATCGGGGGCTGATGATGGGTCTTTTGGCAAGCATCTTGGCCAATGTGCATACGCATTGCGTTGTCGACCCGCTGACTGCCCTCATCATGGACGAGTCATGTATCGCGCAACCGGAAGATCGAAGGGCCAGGTCCAACGCACAAACTGCAGTACGATCATTGAATGCGCATGCCTGATGGAGACAAGCCCTATGCATGACCGATCCGTGGATGATCATGACCCAGAGCCAGCATAGCCAGCATAGCCAGCATAGCCAGCAAATCCAGCAGGACGACGCATGTCCCGAGGGACCTGTGTACCTGTCTTTTTGCGCCTCCGGCGGGTGGTGTCGCAGGGGAAACGGTTTGCCAGGTCGTGTCTCAGGATGCTGATCCATCTGGTGGAGTCACAGTAAGAGCGGATGACGAACGATATTTGCAGACGCCGCTGGGCCCGCTGTAACGCGCCTCCACTGCCTTCATTGCCCTTCATCGAGCACCGCCTGTGCCTCCAATCAAATTCTGCTGTACCAAAAATATCTTTTACTCCTCTGCTTGTGCATCCAAGCCCCAGGCTTCCAAAAGAATCTCATATACCTATCCTATCTTTAGCCCCGCGAAGCCACCGCACCTTTCATTGTCAGCCCATCTTTCTTTCACTGCGACTCTTTGGACATCGCCCGCCAGTCTTCCTGTGACCTAGACCAGGCAACCCACTTTCAAACGAATCGTCCGGCGTGTCCAGATCACCAGGCACATTGCCAATTTTATTATCCTATTCCGACGTCCTTCTCTCTGTTTAAGCTTCTGGGTTGCTTAAGATCTTCGCATTTTGCCCTTAGCTTCATCTGCTCGTTTCGTATCGGTTGGAAAAGCGATTCACTACATCATCGTCGTCATTTCGATCGTCGCCGAGATTTCATACCTCGATTCGAACTTGACACAATCGGTTATTCTTCAACAATCTGTTGATTGGGGAGCTGTGCATTATGGGTACCCCGATGCCGACGTCTCCCCATTCCCCTCGGGCCCATTCCCCAAACTTATCTCATTCGCCTCAGGCGAGTGAGAGCAGCCTATATTCTCACCAAGGTCCCCCGAATGTGAGTTGCTAGAAAGACCTGAAGAAGCTACTTTAGAATGCGGAGAGAGAGAGAGAGAGAGAGACTGTCGCTGACATAGTTTTTCGGACTAGCACGGATACGGACACGAAGAAAAAAATGACCATGCCGATAGCTCACAGTCCCTTCTCTACCGGAACCAACCGAGCCCCCTCAATGCGCAATTCGATGATCCTTACGCCTCCAGCGACTCTCTGCGACGCTATACTTTGCAAGATCCTGGGGTAACAATTTTCCCCGATGGACCCTACCAGGATCCTACCGCTGCGGCGGGCCTCAATCGCCGGTCGGGTGTGCAGACTCCCGTGTCAGCGACCTCATCGGAGGCTTGGCAGCAACGACAAGCACCTGCCTCGGGTCTGCGCCGCTACGCGACCCGAAAGATTAAACTGGTGCAGGGCTCTGTGCTGAGTGTGGACTATCCGGTGCCTAGTGCCATCCAGAATGCTATCCAGCGGGAGTACCGGGAATCGGAGGAAGGTTTCCCTGAGGAGTTCTCCCATCTGCGCTGTAAGTGCTGTTTGCGATCGCGACGAGAGAAGAGACCATTCGAACTGACCGAATAATAGATACGGCAGCTACTTGCGATCCCGATGAATTTACCCTGCGAAACGGATACAACCTTCGACCAGCCATGTACAATCGACACACCGAGTTGCTGATTGCCATTACCTACTACAACGAAGATAAGGTCCTCACAGCCCGAACGCTACATGGTGTGATGCAGAACATCCGGGACATTGTGAACCTCAAAAAGTCAGAGTTTTGGAATAAGGGTGGTCCGGCCTGGCAGAAGATTGTCGTGACACTGGTTTTCGATGGTATCGATCCTTGCGACAAGAATACCCTGGACTTGCTGGCCACGGTCGGTGTCTACCAGGACGGTATCATGAAGCGATCCGTTGATGGAAGAGAAACGGTTGCACACATCGTAAGCTTCCCCCGCATCAATGTTGGCTTCATGTAGGCCACACCAAAGCCAAGGATGTATTCTTGCCTATGCTAACTCAACTTTGCGTCCAGTTCGAGTACACCACGCAGCTTTCCGTTACCGCTAGCCAGCAGTTGATTCGGCCGCAAGGTACTGAGTCAACTAACCTGCCACCAGTTCAGATGATCTTCTGCTTAAAGCAGAAGAACAGCAAAAAGATCAACTCCCACCGCTGGCTATTCAATGGCTTCTGTCGTATCTTGAATCCCGAGGTTGTCATTCTGATCGATGCCGGTACTAAGCCGGGCAAGAAGTCTCTACTCGCTCTGTGGGAGTCTTTCTATAACGACAAGAATTTGGGCGGATCTTGTGGTGAGATTCACGCTATGCTGGGTAAAGGTTGGAAAAACCTGATGAACCCCCTTGTCGCCGCGCAGAATTTCGAGTATAAGATCTCAAACATTCTCGACAAACCCCTCGAGTCTGCCTTCGGATACGTTAGTGTCTTGCCTGGTGCCTTCTCAGCCTACCGTTATCGTGCGATTATGGGCCGGCCCCTAGAGCAGTACTTCCACGGTGACCACACCCTTTCTAAACAACTTGGTAAGAAGGGTATCGAGGGTATGAATATCTTCAAGAAGAACATGTTCCTTGCTGAAGATCGTATTCTTTGCTTCGAATTGGTTGCTAAGGCCGGGTTCAAGTGGCATTTGACTTACGTCAAGGCCTCTAAAGGTGAAACCGATGTCCCTGAGGGTGCTGCAGAGTTCATTGGTCAGCGTCGTCGCTGGCTGAACGGTTCATTTGCCGCCAGTCTATATGCCATGATGCATTTCGGTCGGATTTATAAGAGTGGACATAACATCATCCGTCTGTTGTTCCTCCATATCCAGATGTTGTACAACTTTGCGGGTCTTGTCATGACTTGGTTCTCTCTCGGTATGTGGATGATTCTGCATCTTTGCCGGTCAATTTGGCCTCATTGGGACCTTCTCTGTTATATTTGGATGGCTGCTAATTGATGATTTACAGCGTCTTTCTGGTTGACTACTTCGGTTATTATGGATCTTGTCGGAACCCCTAGCGATGCCAACAAGCACAAAGGCTGGCCCTTTGGTAATGAAGCTACGCCAATCGTGAATAACTTCTTGAAATACGGCTATGTGTTCTTCCTTATGCTACAGTTCATTCTCGCACTGGGTAACCGACCGAAAGGGTAAGTCATACTCAAACTTATTTCACTTTATATTGTTCGTATATTAACCAAAGTAGTTCTCGCCTGGCTTATACCCTTTCCTTCATTTACTTCAGTATTGTGCAGTGCTATATCCTGGTCTTGTCATTCTACCTGGTTAAGAATGCCTTCACAGGAGGTACCCTGGACTTCGACATGAGCCAGGGTGTTGGCAAGTTCTTTTCATCCTTCTTCAGCTCTTCCGGTGCCGGTATCGTCTTGATTGCTTTGGTGTCCACCTATGGCATCTACTTCCTTGCTAGTTTCCTGTACATGGATCCTTGGCACATGTTCACATCCTCTTGGGCTTACTTTGGTGGCATGACATGCTCAATTAACATCCTGATGGTGTACGCTTTCTGCAACTGGCATGACGTGTCTTGGGGTACCAAGGGATCGGACAAGAGCGAGGCACTGCCAGAGGCTCAGACCAAGAAAGATGATACCAAGTCCAACTTTATTGAAGAAGTGGATAAACCGCAGGCCGACATCGACAGCCAATTTGAGGCGACCGTCAAGCGTGCGCTGGCGCCGTTTGAGGAACCCGAGGAGGAAAGGGAGAAGAGCATGGACGACTCGTATAAGGCCTTCCGTACCAACTTGGTGCTTATTTGGATTTTCAGCAATCTGATCTTGACGCTCTGCATCACTAGCGAAGGCATTGACCGATTCTGTCTGACAGTACGTATCCCCATCCGATTTTCTTTTCTAACTTGAACATGGCTGTGACAAGCAGAAAACTGACCCATTGATCAGAATACCTCGACCACTCGTACAGCCAATTACTTCTCGGCCATTCTGTGGACGACTGCTGGGTTGTCGATTTTCCGTTTTATCGGTTCGCTCTATTTCCTGGGCAAGTCCGGCATCCTTTGCTGCGTGTCCCGACGCTAAGTTGTCTTGGGCGCGGTGGCGGCAGCCACCGAGTCGATCATGTTTTCGTGTATATACTCTCGATAATGGTGTCTTCTTTGGGATAAGTGCGCGATAGAAAATTTGGATAGACGGTCTAGTTCGCGTTCGATTTTTGGGGGTTTCTGCATGACTGCATCATTGGGGCGGCACCTCTGCGTTGGATCATTGGCGATCCACATGTATGATTTGATTCTGCCGCGAGAAACGATTGTTTTTCTTCTTTCTTCAACAACTTGTTTTGACTTGGTGCCATTGGGCAACGAATCATATGTACAAATTTGCAGAATTTTGAAATTTACATGACTATGAACTTTTTCACGCCTACTGTCTTTCATGTGAGTTGTTTTCCCCACCCCCAGTTTCCCTCCACTCTGGGGTATCTGGCTTCTTAATGTGTCAGTCTGGGGGATCGACGAATATCTTATCAAATTACATGAGTTTGGCGGACACCGCGAGGTCAAAAGTGGGCACAAAGTGGGCCATCTCGATGGATTCCATCGTGATACCTCTGGGGAGGTGGGCTGATCGATGCACCTCGAGAAAAGCCCGCAACGACAGGCTGACGAATGACGAAGGGGAACAGACTTCCTGCACGGATGACGCCGCGTGGATCTGCCTGGGTGCTAGTCAACTCACAATCCAGCCCGAGGCTCGATATCTGCAGCCTGATGTACTCTTGTCTTGGCCCGGCCGTGTCTTCAGGCCCGCCATTCCCCTGCTATCCGCGCTCAGACGTTGCATCGGGAAGTCCTCTTCGTGCCTCCACACCCCTGAGGCCCTGAACCATTGTTATTCGGACCACAGGGGCCCGAAATCCCTAAATATCCGATGGCGCCCTTAGAGCCAATGGGGTTTGTTCGCTCGGGCGGAAGATCAGCACCACCAGCGTGCATTGACACGGCAGGCTTGAGGCTTTCTCTCGGCCGTTGATTCTTCAGCAGAACTACAAACCTCATCACTAACAACGGCTATCTTGCCCCGAGAAATGAAATCCAGTACACTGCCCGGCGGGAATGCATCTATACAGTATGAGATATGCACTTTACCGTCATTGCCCGCACCCCCGCATCCTCATGTGCCGATCGCCTGTGACTGGGCGGGTCCCCGAGAAGGAATTGGTATGCTTCTGATTCCATTGATTTGTCGTCGGTCTACTTTTGGATGGAGTCTTATGGAGACATCCACTCCACTAACCATACAGCGCGTGCCATCAGAAAGCATAGTTGTCCCGAAATCCTAAGATATTAGGGAGAATGATGCCATACCCTTACCCGAACTGGTTGTTGGTTCGAGATATCCTTTTGGCCCCTGAGGCATTTTCCTCGGAATTAATTGTCTCCTCTCGCAAGAATGAAACGTGCGATCAAATTATTTAAACGTCGCTTGTGTCCACTGTCGTGGGACTGGCTCTCTTCCTCGCTATCAGCTTTCTCCTTCCTTGATAGTCCTAGCTTTCCACTCTTCCATCCACCCCGTATCCACCCTCAATGTCGCAGTACATTCCCCAGATTTCCTCGCAATCCCTCGAGGACAAAGTGGTCCTGATTACCGGTACGTTCTCCTCTGACACCATTCCCACCTGTCCACTTCGCGCTTTTGACTGTCTCCACTTCAAGACTTTTTTGCTCACTCTTTCGGCCACAGGAGGTGCCAATGGCATTGGCGCCAGTCTGGTGCAACAGTGCCTCGAAAATGGTGCGAACGTCTGCTTTGGTGATCTCGACAACATCAGTGGAGAGCGCCTGCTGAGGAAATCCGTCGAGGAATTCAAATCCGGGGAAGCCAAGTACCCAGCGAGGGCTGTTTTCCAGACCACCGATGTAACCAACTATCAATCAGTGCTGGCCTTGTTTGATCTGGCCTTCAACACCTACAAACGCATTGATCATGTCGTTTCAGCAGCTGGGATTTCAGAGATTGGCAATTGGTTCGACTTTGGACTGACCTTCCAGACAGTCCGCCAGGTATGTGTGATGATTTGGGAATCTCTAAATTACCCAAGCCCAGCATTTCTCGATCCATTTCGTAGGACTGGGAAGATGACCATTTCCCTTATAAACAAAGACCCCGACGCACAAAGTCCTCGACGTAAACCTTCTCGGCTCGATGTACGTCGCCCGCATTGCCTCCGTCTACTTGCGACACAACCGCGGCCCTGGTACCGACCGCTCTATTCTACTATTTTCCTCTGTTTCTGGATTCAAGGAGAGCCCATCTTTATTCATTGATCAGGCATCCAAACATGGTGTGATTGGCCTCATGCGCTCTCTACGCAGCTATATCTCATCTCCGTATAAGCATTATCTCCGGATCAACACCATCTGCCCCTGGATGACTCAGACCGAAACGATGAAACAGATTGAACAGCAATGGAAGCAAGCTAGTCTTCCCACCAACACGACTCGTGAAGTCTCCACTGTAGCCAACGGTATCTTGGCCGACTCGTCTCTGAACGGTACGTCAATGTTCGTCGAAGGTGGACGCGCCTGGGAGATTGAAGGCAACATTGAGCGACTGGAAGCCCAGTGGCTCGGCGAAGCTCCGTCCAAGTCCCTTGCCGCTGGACAGGAGCTACTGGATGACGGTGCCATTTGGACTGCTGCACCCCGCAAGAGGTGTAGCATTTCGAATGGAATCCCCCCGGGCGTTCCTCTTGAGAAGCTCAATGGCATTCAACAGAACGGGGCCCAGAAGAACTCAATGAACGGTGTGACGAATGGTTATACGAACGGAGCGACTAAAGTAACCAATGGACTGGGTAATGGATTCCCCAATGGGCTGACCAATGGTATCACGAACGGAGTACATTGAATGTGCCAAATATGCGTTTACATTTGATACCCATACGTTTTGGTGACCGCAAGACTGGAGAGGGGTTCTTCTTCGTTAGTTGCCCCAAGTGAATACAATTATGCACCGCACTAGGTAGTACAGTAGATCTTACATGAGAAGTCTCTCTGCTTTGAAAAGCACGGGTATGGAATCATGTTAAATATTTGCCTAAATAGAGAACTCTTCCATGTCCAATTCTTCTAAGTAACAAGATCGATCGTCGTCTGGGGGATCACGGCGTGGATCAACTTTGGAAGTCATCATCGACAAAAAAGCCATAGCATTACATAACGGAAAAGATCAGAGCTGAAAGTGGACCAACAAGGCTGTGGGCTCTTCATAGGAGGCTTTATGGTCAAACAAGATGCATTTTGTATAGCAGAGATATGAAAGGAATTGAAAAGTCATGATTATGTCTATATGGTGGTATAACCCGTGAACAAAAGAAACAAAAACACCAGATAGATGCAATAAATGATATCCTTGGAGATCCGAGAATTCCCCCGCCTCTTCAACTAACGTCAGTGAACACCCCCTCCTTCCCAGGTGTCATCTTGACTTCCCCCCCCCCCCCCCCCCCCTTTTATTTCCATTATTTGAAAGATTCGCGGGTGTGCATCCGGTCAATGTTGTATGGATTGGCATCGTAGGTGGGCACCCGCTGAATATGCGAGGTATGAGTGTCGACACGCGAGAGGGAGCGATGGATCGAGAGCACTTCGGCGTCATTTTCTTTTTGTAAAGCGTGCGATGGGGCACCTTCTTCCTCGACTGTCGATGGTACCCGAGTGGCAGCCTCGGCGATGGTCGACTGATCGGCTTGGGACGGCTCCTCCTCCTCAGCGGCCGCATTTTTCTCGGTGTCACCCCGAAGAAGGCTCTGAACGAAGGCTTCCGACTGGGCAGAGAATTTGCAGTACTTGCGAATCGCCAAGCCCTTCTTGTACAGCACAAAGGGGAAGGGCACACATGCCAGGGCCAAGAAGGCCGGGACACATGAGGCCCAGTGGATGCCCAGGTTCTCAAACATGTATGTTGTGAACAAGGGGAAGGCAAACCCGAATAGCGATCGCAGCAGCGAATTGGCAGCCAAAACGGACGCAGCGAAGATGGTGTAGGCATCAATAAGATAGTTGAAGACACTTAGGAATACAAGAACCATACCAAAGCCGAAAGGCACGCCAGCTGCAATACTCGCGAGCCAATGAATATCAGGAGAGTTTGTCCAGGCAAACCAGAAGAGACCGGCGGGGAGGGCAATTGAGGCGATCATACAAGGAGGTAGACGACTCTCTGGGGGTGAGTAGCCGCCGTTCTTCTCCAAAAGTTTGCTGTAACGAGTGTTCTCGGGGACTGAGTAGGCAATCGCGGCAAACATGCCTATCATCACGCCTAGGAAGGCCAGCGCAGAGACCCCCTGGTTCCATCCGCGATGGATTTCGTATACAATCGGGAAGGCACCGAACAGCATATAGAGCGTGCCGTAAATAATCGCGAGGTATATCGAGAGCAAGAGGACGATCGGTTCGCGGAAGAGGAGGATAAACGGACGCGAGAGAGCAGTCTTCATGGCCTCCTTAGGGACGGGACGACCTTGGTCAATATCGAGCTTGCTCAGATACACCTTTCCGGTCAATTTTGAAAGTGTCTTTGCGCGCTGACGAAGGAGAACAGGCGCGTACGTCTCAGGCTTTAAAGCAGCACCAAAGAACCACATCACGCCGCAGAGGATGGTCAACAGACCCATCACCCACTTCCAGCCGGCCTTCATGCCCAAGAAACCACCCACAATCGGTCCAATGACTGGTCCCAAGAAGGGGGCCAGCGCGAAGGCCGACAGGGCCAATCCTCGTTCGCGGGCCAAGAACATATCCGCAATTACTCCTCCAGAGTTGGTGAATGGTGAGGATCCAAAGGCACCTGCCAGGAAGCGGAATATCAAAAGTGTTGCAATGTTCTTCGCCCCTGTGGTTCCGGCACAGAAGATGGTTAAACCACAGTAGGTGCCGATGAACACAACCTGACGACCGAAGAGTTCACTCATCGGGGCCCACAGAAGAGGGCCCAGTGCAAAGCCCAGCACGTACAAGGAGACTCCTAGAGTAGCAACTTCGGTGGTGATCATGAACTGCTCCTCAATCTGCACAATGCCGCCAGTATAGGCCGATGAGACAAGGGCTACGACAAGGGTCTCCATGGCAGCCACCATCGTGATACCCCATTTCATCGGGGTGCTCAGCTGGAGTGGATTGCGAAAATCTTTCGGCATCCATTGCACCACAAAAGGATCTTCATCCGTTCCAGAGCCGGCATAGGGATGGTCAAACACTTCTTGAGTGATGGCTCCCGGCTGAGTGACGAGTCGCCAAAAGGGAATCGACCGAGGTAGATCCGTTGGGCGCTTGGCCTCTGTTGTAGACATATCGGTCGTCATTTGGACCAACTCCTCCGAAAGGAGTCTTTTCGGCAAACCGAGGTCAGCACGGACTGGACAAGGATGGTTTAGGAGGTTATTAAAGTTTATCAATTATCCCTTCCGTGGTCCAAGGAAGGATGAAAGATCTGGGCTGAATAGCGCGGTGATCAATAAAGATAGGTGTCGTGGAGGAGGCGGACAGTGAAATTCGAACCAAAATGCGAGTCCAGGCGAGCCTCGCTGGTTTTGTTCGATCTCGATAGGCACTCATAACGATCTTGCTTGGGCAGGATTACTCAACAGAAGAGGCTTTGCCGGAGGACTTACTATATCGGGCCAGCAATTCTCTTCCAAGTGGGTCGAATGGGGGCCAACATCGTCGGCAAGATGCGCTTCGTCTGGTCCTTGAGATAATGATAAGTACTGTGCAGTACTACTATTAGTTCGTGCAAAAGGATTGGATAAAAAAGGTTCTAACGGATATTGGAATAAGCAAATTGTGCTGTCAACCGGGAAAATCTGTTATACAAAAAATACGTCATATAGAGCTTCTGTCTGCTCTGCACCTGGCAATTTGATAATTCTCTATAGAGTAAATTTGAATCTAGTAGTATCTCTTTACACATCTTCTTAATTTCCCACAATGATAATTGCCACAATTCGGTCATAGACTGCTATCATGACAATCGTACGATAGAACTCGAAGAGAAACACAAAATCGCACCACCCACTCGGCCCGATTAATGATCGGCTATGCCGATTTATGGCTGGAGCATTCTTCACTGTACGACCCTCTGGTTGGTGGCAAGATATCCTGTGGGGGCGAATTACTAGATAGAGCCCGCTTAATTCCCACTTACCGAGGCTATTTCATCAAAACTGCCCGGAAAACCAGGAGGGCCGTTATTATTTTTTTATAATTGTTGGGTCTGGATTTCAAAACACGAATCATTCCGTTCATATTCTAGAACCTAGACAGGGTACTGTGGACCCTGTCCCTTGTCGAACCTCGGCTGTTGAAGGCAAAAGGTATTAAAATCTCCAAGTATGTATGGCCATATACAAACTCGAGTATATACCAGTTGGCGTGCATATTTGCCCCCGAGATGATCCTCTACGATCAGTATGACCTAGTCAATTATCAACAATAGCTCCGAGTAGGCAGTCAATAGAGGAAACGAAGGGAATCCTTTGAATAAGTTGCATGCATGGATTATATTTCATCGCCTTCGGGATTCCTCCGCCCGGGTAATTTGATGCGACCAGTGCCTTCAAAGAAAAAAAAAAATAAAAACAAATCCTGTCAGAACGTAATCGCTGCCCAAGTGGGTCGTGCAGGACTTAATTTCCTTCTTCTCGAGATACCGAGGCTTTTCTGTCATAGTCAAATCAAGAAAATGATAACACCCCGTAGCACTGACATATTAGAGAAGGAGGCGATAGATGATTAAGCTGTAGGTATACCATCATTCATGTAGAGGATGGGATGTGTTCTTCCTTGCAGTGGCCCCTGGATCTCTTCCGTGAGCCTTCACAACAGCTACGTGAACCTCCTCTCTCCCTAAGAGTTCGAATCGTGAATCAAACTTTGAATCCATTATTGTCTCGATTATTCATCAACAGATCAACAGATGGATGACAGACCGACCCACTATACATAGACCTACGAATGATGGTCTTTTGCTGTCCTATTCCAACCTAGTGGATCCTGCTTGAATCATGAAGTCCAAACTTGATACGTTCATTGGTCTATCTCTCATACCTCATTATCATAGTTACCTTCTGTTTCTTATTTTGTTTCCTTTTCTTACAGACACTTCTCAATCTCTCCCACTTCGGCCATCACCTCCTGAACAGCTTTCTTAGCCGGCTCTGCCACGGGCTCATACGGATGGCGGGGCTGGAGCATCTCCTCTGCGCCAGCAATGCCTGCTAATGGGGCCGTGTAATACGCGACCGCATACTTGGTCGATGCGATGCCACTCTTGATGGGACTTTCCGCCAACGCGGCCTGACCCTGCAGCTTCCTGGCCTCCTCGATCTGGCCCTTCTGGTACAAAGCATAGACGCGCGATGCAGTCTTGGGAAATACGTTGGCAAACGCGGCAATGCACCCAGCACTACCAGCGGCAAGACCACCGATGAGGAAATCAGATTGCCCTCCAAAAGTTGCGAATTCCTCGGACTTGAAGGTGGTTGACAACCGAGTGATCTTGCCCACGGAACCGCAGGTGAGCTTGACACCAACGACGTTGGACTGGCCATTGGCGTTGGAGGCAGCAGATTCCCGCACGATAGCAGTGATGGTCTCCGAGTCCATGTCGACTCCGTTACACACGCCAGGGAAATTATAGAGGACCACGGGGATAGGACATTTGGCCGCGACTTCTGAGAAGAACCGCTTCACGACATTCATGTTGGTAGCTTTGCCGAAATACGCCGGGGGAAGCACGAGGACGTAGTTGGCACCGGCCGCAGCAGCATCTTGAGCGAGTTCGAGGGTCTGCTTGGTCGAATGGGCGCCGACGCCGGCCATCAAGGGAAAGTCGGGTCCGACGGCCTTGCGGGCAGTTGCGATGAGCTGGGCGCGTTCCTCACGAGTGAGCAGGAAGGCTTCTGAGTTGGTACCGAGAATTACCAAGCCCGCCAGGCCTGTTTGCGCGAGATAGGCGAAGTATTGGGCCTGCGCAGTCAGGTCGAGGGAGTCTGTGGCATGGTTGAAGTAAGTGACGGCAGGACACCAAACCCCCGACGGGGGAACGTGTGGTTGAGGGGAGACTGCCGTATGAGAGCCCATTTTTGTAGCTTGTTGTTGTTGCTATATCGAATCGCCTCCTGTTGAATGTGACCGGGTAGAGCTGAGGGTAGATAGAGGACGACGAGGAGACGGTGGAAAGAGAATGAAGATGGCCGATTTACTTACTCGGACCCTCTTATAATAACCAAACATCCAAAATACCCCTCCATTCCCCCGCACTCGCAGTGATGAGACGGCGAGGAACCGAAAGAGATCCAAGTATGTGGCTTCGAGCTCTCTGATTGCTCGAGACGCCCATCTCGGCTCGTCATCCCGTTCGACGACCCACCGCCAACTGGACACGCTCGGGACCGCGAGCCGATCGGGTTGTCCTTTGCGCTTTTCCACGAGCGGGGAAGGTCGGACTTCCTCCGATTGCATGATTCTTATTCGCTATTTTGCCTGTCATACTCATGAACCCGGGCTATCGCCAACCAGATGCTTGATTGTTCGGCTGGCGGATGGTTTGCCGGTCGATCGGTCGCGGCCACCGATTTCCTCGACTCCATCCAGGCGCAAACAGACTGCGGATCGCGAGCCGGGAATACGTGATTGTTTTGGAGATTCATTCTGTGATAAGAAAAATAAAAGAAATCCTTAATTGAGATGATACTCTTTCGACCTGTAACGCACCTATTCTTGAGACGTCAGCCCCTTTCCCTTCGCAGAATGACGACTTTAACTACGACAGTCTCGACTCCCTGGACGGAAGAGACCAGGTTCAATAAAACACGATTCATTCCACCTGATGCCATCTTCGCCTTGACGGCTGAATATTTGCAAGATCCCTTTCCCCGAAAGGTCAATCTTGGCCAAGGCACTTACCGTGATGGCGAAGGCAACCCCTGGGTTCTTCCCTCTGTGAATAGGGCTCGTGAGACCCTGTCAGCTCAAGGGCTGAATCATGAATATCTCCCCATCCTGGGACTACAGGCTTTTCGGGAAGCGACGGCCAAAGTGGTACTAGGATCAGAGCTATTGCCCAGCAGGAGGCTAAGGTAGGCACGCTGTATCCTTCGTGCTGGACTGACAGGTAGTTGACGGAATCTGTAGCTCGCAACCTGCCAGAGCCTATCGGGAACGGGCGCTTTGCATCTGGCAGGACTTCTTTTGAGGGTCTGCCAATCTCCATTGCCCAAGATCTACATCCCCGAGCCAACCTGGTCCAATCACCACCAGGTATTCAGCTCACTTGGGTTCTCCTGCGAAAGCTTCAAATACTACGACCACGAAACCAGGGATCTGGATATTGAATCCTACTATTCGACATTGAGGAACGCGGAGCCAAAATCCATCGTGATTCTCCATGCTTGCGCGCACAATCCCACGGGCTGTGATCCGACAAAAGAGCAGTGGCGGGAGATTGCACAATTGATGAAGGCTCGTCAGCTGTTTCCACTCTTTGATGCCGCGTATTTGGGGTTCAACTCGGGCAATTACGATGAAGATGCTTTTGCGATACGACTTTTTGTTGGAGAAATGAAGATGGAGGCTGGGATCTGTATATCTTTTGCCAAAAACATGGGTCTGTATGGTGAGTTGAGAGGAACCTGCTCGCCAGGCGTCTGGTGATGAACAAGAATACTGGGCTGATAATGCGATGATAGGAGAGAGAGTCGGATGCTTCATGTTGGCCACTGATACCAAAGAGGCCGCCGTGAATACCCAATCGATGCTCGAGATGCTCCAGCGATCGGAGGTTTCCAACCCCCCTGCCTTCGGGGCGAAAATCGCGAGCCAGGTGATGGGAATGAAGGACCTGAAGGAGATGTGGTTTGCCGATATGGTGACTATGAGCAGTCGCATCCGATCGATGAGGAAAGCACTCTACGAGCATTTGATATCCTTTGGTAGGGGACTTTGCACCAGTGATTTTTAGTAAAACCAGAAGAGTTAACCCTACCAGGGGCGCCTGGGTCTTGGGACCATCTCATTCGTCAATCGGGGATGTTTGGATTCTTGGGACTGTCCCCAGAGATTGTGTTGAAATTGAAAGGTCAGTCGGAAATGCCTTTTGTCGGGTGTATGTTGCTAGGTTCAAGTATTCAGTTTCTGACTTCTTGTCACAGATGACTACCATGTCTATATGGCAGGTAATTCTCGGATATCGATAGCGGGTTTGAATCCAGGAAATGTGGAATACGTGGCTCGATCAATCACCCAGTGCCTCAAGGATTCTTCATGAACATGTGATACGTGGAACAGCCTCGAGAAGAATAGTAGCCCTAGAGATTCCAGGGACTCAAGTAGCGTGAAAAATGAATACGTGGTATGTGGTGTGCATCGCGATGATGAGCTCCACAGGCTTGTTTACTAGACGGACCGATAATCTTGTGCGGTCCCCATCAAACATGTCTGATTTCGAAGAGGTATCATTCCAAAATTACTTTGCATACTGACAGAAATGTAAACAAAACGAACAGACGCTGGGAGTTTTCCTGATCGCCGAAGCTAAATCATGTGACTCGCATGGCTTGGTTATGGTGTCGACGAAATGACTCATTTCAGGAAGAGAACACTTTTGCATTACTACAATAACTAGTTGGGCACTTGGATTATTCTGTAATTTCCGATGAACCGCATCTCACTTGGCTGTTTAATTCAAACGAGCCTACGTTTGACTCTGAACGAGGGTGACATTTGAACGGTTGAGTAGTCCACTTACAGAACCAACTATGTCAGCCCCCCAATGGTCGATTGAACTCCATCTTGCCAACCAATGCGAGGATGCAGAGGCCCTTCACATCTGGCGCCAAGCCGAAGTGTGCGCCCAGCTCTACCCGGACCATGATGTGGTAGTTCGGTCATTCACCAATGGGGGCATTGTCATCCGAACCTTGCCTGTCTTCACTGGTAAACTCAACCGGGCCGTGGGCTGTGGCAAGGATGGTGACCTAGACCACGACACTTTGAGGGAGTTGGAGTCAATGTTTGCCGTCATCGGGCTTGCTCCAGAGATCCATGTCAGTCCTTTTGCGAGGCCATCCACCTTGCAGTCTCTAATTGCTCAGGGATACGAAGAAAAGGGGCTGCTGAGCACATATTGGTGTCCTCTCAAGGACCCGGCAATTGAATCTACCCCAAATGGCACGTTGGGCATGGGTACCGTGGAGACGCGCTTGGTCGCTGCTCATGAGATGGAAGATTTCATTGAGACCTCTATCGCGGGGTTTCAAAGCAACGGCCGGTCCCGGGAGTTGCTGGGGGCCCTCGCCAGGATTGCGACTCGACGACCAGACACGCAATTATTCGTTGCTGTGGTTAACAACAAGATTGCCGGCTCCGCTGCCTTAGCCAGCATCGAGACCTCCGATGGAAGTGTGGCGCATCTGTATTTGGATAGCACATTGCCAAACTATCGGGGCCGAGGCGTGCAGCAAGCGCTGATCCAGGCCCGTCTCCGCGAGGCACGACGCCGGGGTGTGTCCCTGGCAACGACCATCACCCGCGTTGGGGACGGAAGTGCACGTAATGCGGAGCGGGCAGGTCTGCGGATTGCGTATACGACCACGATCCTCACTCGACCAGAGATCCGAGAGGCGGGCGATGGCTGAATATCATCCCTGCTCAAGAAGAGGAGACCATGGAGATGGCCAGGCTAATTTGGGGTCAGTTCATTCCATTAGCATATAAAAATCTTAATTAGGGTTGGTTAAACCTTATGGACCGCGCTGCCGAAGGAATAATACCGAGCGGCTTGGTCCTGTTTCATCCTCCGGTTTACGGAACTGGTGACAGCAGTTGCTGGGTCATTGTCTGTAGTTTAGCTCTGCCCGTTGATAGAGTGATACTTCCGGTAAGCAAATGGCCATGCAATGAGAGCAAGTATCCAGATACTCCTCAGTTGGGCGTGTATGCATATGACTGCAATCTTCTTTCATCAATCACGAGACTGGAACCACGTCCCGAAGGTAGCTATTCCGAAATCCGGACAACGGCTGTCTCAGCCCATTGCTGGGGTTCGGTCATCCTTCAGGCCCGAATTTTCCAGAACGCGCAGCTAAACTTCCCGCAGGTCGCTCGGTTGGGAGGCATGCAAGGAGGTCCCAGGGGACCTTCATGGGCGGAGAACACGAGGATTCGACACAGCCTATCCCACATATGCGCCTACATCAGATCCATTTGAATGATAGGATGATCAGGCACGAAGGAGTCTTTGGTACCCCGAAGAAACTCAAAAGAAACACCGCGTTGCCCCAGATGATTCGAAAGATCGGCGAAGGCAACAAATCACGCAAGGGGGCTTTCCACACCAAAAGCAAGTGCCCTGGTGCGGGCCGCCCGATTAATCCCAGTGGCGTTGGTGGCGTTCCGCCAGGAGTTGGAGGATTTGCAGGATCTGGCCCTAACGAGTACGGGGGGAAAGACTCGTATTCTGAACCATTCCGAGATAATCATCATCCCAATCATCGCAACAACAAAGTATCATCCCAAGGACCGAAGAGAAAGTCCCTCAAGTCACGTGAAGGTCGGGCCAGTGGCTGTTCCCGGCTGATCACGTGACTGTCCAACAAAGTTTTCCATTTGGATTCTGCCAGATTTCTCCGCCCAGTCCCTCCGTTGCTCATTGGCGGATCACCTGACGAAGGGCTTCTTCTGACTTTCTCGGCGCCATCCGAACGGCAGGGATCTCTCGCTTGTGGCTGGCTCAGGCGGCTCACCGAAAGCTTGGGACGAAGGCATAGACTTTTGCATCTTGATATCATGGAAAATCTCTGTGATATCTCAGATGCTACAGTCCGCATTCCCGCCTGCGATGGGGACGGGTTTCCTCGACTTCCCCGGCTTCTGCTGCTCCCCGCATTATGCCCCCTTGTCCACCGCGGGGACTGTCTCCATCCGATGACATCCAGAAGCCCCCATGTCACATTTCTTTTACCTAAGAACCAAACCTTCTTATCACCCGAATCTGCCGCTGGGGCGCATCGGGGCGCATCGGGGCGCAGACTATGTCTCGCCCAGAGGCCAGACGGTGGATCTCCAGGATCCCGAGGGAACCGCTTTCTGCTGCTTGCGGCCATCTCGTTGGGCGGCCGATCAAACCGAGTGGAGCAGCGTTGTACCTCCACGTGTGGACGGTCCTCCAAGGAGCGATCACCAAATGCTGGTTGTCATTGAAAACCCGCATTTCGCCTGTGGGTTTCTCCCCCAGGCCCGCCTGAAATGATGATTCCCCAGAGATAACGCCGGATCCGAGCGCGAAGTCGCTGGCCTGGCGTAGCTTTTCTCTTTATACCGGCTCCATTGCCTCCGTCCTTCATCTGTGACCTCTCCCCTTTTCTCTTCTCCAGTCAATCCGACAAGTCTTCCTCCTCTTCTGCCCTTTCTCCCCCTCTCCCCAAGTCCCATTCCTGGCAAGATGGGCTTCGACGATGTCTCCAGTGGTCAAGACTCCAACAAAATCATGGAGTCTGACGGCCAGAAGAATGCCTACGACGCCCCACCGCCATTCGAGAAGGATATGCTCGGCGAGATGAGCGAGGTGGAGCGCCACGGCATCAAGAAGTTCAGTCGTCTCGGCTGGAAACGACTCACCGTGGTTCTCATCGTCGAGGCCATTGCCCTCGGAAGTCTGTCGATTCCCTCGACGTTTGCCGCCCTGGGGATGGTGGCTGGTGTGATTTCTTGTGTCGGTCTTGGTCTGGTGGCCATCTATACTAGTTATATCGTCGGCCAGGTGAAGCTGGCTTTCCCAGAGGTTGCCAACTACGCCGATGCAGGTCGTCTGATGTGGGGTCGCTTCGGCTATGAACTCATCAATCTGATGCTCGCGTTGCAGTTGATCTTCTTAACGGGATCTCACTGTCTCACCGGAACCATTGCCTTCCAGAACATTACCGAAAGTGGCATCTGCTCGGTCATCTTTGGCGTGGTGTCCGCCATCATCCTGCTTTTGCTGGCTATCCCGCCTAGTTTCACCGAGGTCGCTATTCTCGGCTACGTGGATTTTGTATCGATCGTGTTCGCTATTGGTATCACGATCATCGGCACCGGAGTCCAGGCGACGAACGCTCCCGGTGGCCTCGCTGCTGTGAACTGGTCTGCTTGGCCCAAGCCTGACTTGACCTTTACCGAAGCGTTCATTGCGATTTCCAACATCATTTTCGCCTACAGTTTCGCCATGTGCCAGTTCTCCTTCATGGATGAGATGCACACCCCCGCGATTTCGTCAAGTCGATCTGGACACTGGGTATCACTGAAATTGTGATCTACACTGTGACCGGTGCGACTATCTATGCGTTCGTTGGCCAGGATGTGAAGAGCCCGGCGCTCCTCTCCGCAGGCGGTACCCTGAGTCGAGTGGCCTTTGGCGTGGCCCTTCCCGTGATCTTTATCAGTGGATCGATCAACACGGTGGTCTTTGGGCGCTTGATTCACGGTCGCATCTTTGCCAACTCCCCAATCCGGTTCATCAACACCAAGATGGGCTGGCTCACGTGGCTGGGTGTCATTACCGCAGCCACCATCATCGCCTTCATCATCGCGGAGGTGATTCCATTCTTCAGTGATTTGCTTTCGATCTCGTCTGCCTTGTTCATCTCGGGTTTCAGCTTCTACTTCCCCTCGCTGATGTGGTTCCTTCTCATCCGCAAGGGCAGCTGGACGGAGCCCCGGAATCTGATCCTGACCATCATCAACGGCTTTATTCTGGTGATTGGCCTGATCATTCTGGTGGCCGGTACTTACTCGAGTATCGATGATATTGTAAGTCATGAATGACGAATCTCAATGAACGACGACAGGAGTCTTGATTTGCTAATGGGAATGCGTTCACAGATCATCAACTACAGGACTGGCTCCGTGCGTGGCGTCTTCACATGTGCTCCCTTGGAGTAGACGGACGAGGGCGGGCTCCTCATGAAACTTGTTTCTGTCTAGTGGTGTCCTGGCTGGCCTGCGAGATCCTCCTGGAAGAAGCTGGCATGTGGCAGGTTTGTCATAGGGCATAGAGTCGATAGACGCGCGGAGATACAGCGCAAAATTACGTTTGCATTGTCATGAAAGATGTTCGTTCCGGTATCCTACCAGGCGGACCTTGTATATTTACATACATCATTTATAGCTGCATGGACTTATTACCCAACATTCAACTTCTTTATGATCATGCCCGGACCTACCTAAATTCTAACCTCTTACTCGAGTTAGCTCATGGCATACATAGATATCGCAGGTGCTATGCATCCATGAACTAGGTACCTACTCACGTCCTGACTACCATTTGCACGAGGTTGTCACAGCTTGGTTAGGTACTAGGGTTGCACGCACGCATTGTATGGCTACCTCCTGCCAGATAGAGAGAGAGAGAGAGGGACATAGAGAGAGAGAGGGACATAGAGAGAGAGAGATGATTGCACAAGGGAAGGTTAGACACCAGGATGCAAGCAGAATTTTGTGCAAACCCTATTCAGTAGAGAATTGTATGGAATGTACACAAACTTTTGCGAGAGAGACATTGAGAAAGATCGGGAATAGTTGTTTCCATCGGGCGGATCAGTCTTTGCCGATTCAACTGCCTCCTGCCGTGCGGACGCCGATCGGTACCCAACTCGATGGTGACTTGTTAAGGTTAATTCAAGCCCTTCAGAATAATCTGTGGGCCACGGGCCTTAATGTTAGCGCGAGCCTGCTAGAACCTGGACTCTGTGAGGTGGTGACAACAGTTTTCTACTTTCCATGTTGGAATAATAGACGATACTTGACCATGAACATACGGATGACAGTGAAGTTCTGTCTTGAAAGAACATTCTAAGATCGAACGATTCCACATCAGGAGTCAAGATCCGGCCAGGCTGGATAGCTGGACGTTATCTTCAACTATAGGTAGAAACCCAAGCGCAATCAAGCTGATCATGACGTCGTTCGAACAAGTTTCAACCTTATCGCCAACAAACTTCAACCAAAGTATAAACCCTCGATTCCGCGCAACAGACGGGGTGATCATTTTCATGATGACACACGGCAGGATCAGACGCATTCCCTCATTATGGCCAAGGTGGAACACACCGTAAACACCCTCTCACCAAGGTACGTGAGAAAACGCACTCGAGAGATCTAATTCGTTGGACATGTTTAATTAGTTACGGTATTATTTCGGGGGCCGAGTCTATATAGCTTATGTACCAAGTATTGTGTCCGTTTCAGGCAACCTCGTTGTTTTGATTGCGATTGACGCGGGAGAGCTTAGCACTGGTCCTGCTCGGCCCGAATGTCGGCCACAAAAAGCCAACGATCCAGGCGGCATCCAGTGGCTTAATGGCTTGAGTATGTCACTAGAAACGACCCCCACGTGCTGACTGGCCTTACACGTGCACTGTTGCTTGGTGATACCATTACTCGATCGTAATAAGAGTACTTTGATATGCTTTTCTAGAATTTCTTCAAAGTTTCCATCGTCAAGGACCTTTGTAATGTTGTGATATTTATACTTTCAGCATATAGTAATGGCGTACCCCGACCTCATAAGGCTGTTGCCTAAACTTCCTTTTCTAAATGTTTCTTGTCCTTCTTTTCGACGCCCGTTCTTCAAAGATCCTGTTATGAGATGTACTTTTGTTTAATTGTGGCCTTTTTGGTCCATGTTATCTCGTCCTACGCCCTTGTTGATGGAATTTGGAACCCGAATGCTCCCAGCTCTCTGGGCCGGCGCTCACCAGATGTCAATGGACCACTAGACGACGGGGTTCTAGAAAAGAGAGGTGCTACGACTTGCGGTCCCTCTGCCAATAACGCTGTTTGTGCATCCAACTTCTGCTGTGGACCAAATGTATAGTATTTCCTGCCGAGTGCTACTTGTTTATCTCAAATCCTGATTCTTTCCAGGGAGTCTGTGGGACAGGTCCCTATTACTGCGATGCCCCATCGTGCCATTTCCAATATGGCCCTGCTTGCGATGCCAACCAAACCCCGGCAGGTGTCAATACCACCTCGGTACCCCGGCCAAAATTAGGCAGCACTCCATACGGTGTCAGTATCAGGGACTGCGGCATCCCTGGGAAGGTTGCCCTTACGTTTGATGATGGCCCCTATATTTACACGTCCGCTCTGCTTGACCTCCTCAAGGAAAATGGTGTCAAAGCCACCTTCTTTGTTGTCGGAAACAATGGTGGAAAAGGGCAGATCAATGACCCCAAGACGGGCTACCCTGCTCTCATCCAGCGAATGTATAATGAGGGGCATCAGATCGGGAGCCACACCTGGAGCCATGCAGACTTGTCCACTTTATCCCGCCAGCAGCGGTACGATCAGGTGGTCAAGAACGAGATGGCTCTGACGGATATTCTGGGATTCTTCCCCACGTATCTCCGTCCGCCGTACGAGTCCTGCAATACAGACTGCCTCAGTGACTTGAAAGACCTAGGCTATCATGTTGTAAGTCATATGTTGCCTGAAATCCAGCTTCCTGCAAAGCCTAAGAATACATTTGGGTATAGGCAAACTACGACATCGATACACTCGACTGGCAAGGTGACTATGGGCATAGTCAGAACATCTTTTCGAGTAATCTGAAATCCGTCAGTCCCTCAACCCGCGGATTCATCTCCCTCGCCCACGATATTCACGACGAAACGGTCCACACCTTTACAACCTATATGATCGATACCCTCCGTGCTGCTGGCTACTCCACAGCCCTGTATGGCGAATGTATGAGCGACCCCCCGGCAAATTGGTATCGGAATTCCACTACGGGCCAGCCATTCAATGGCAGCTCCCACAACTCAACATCTAGTTCCACTGCCAAGTCAGTCTCCGGCAGCACCAACTCGACCACAACGGACACCGTCCATACCTCAACTACAGCTACGCCTAGCGCGGTGTCGGGCGGCGAGGGGGCTTTTGGAAGCCGGACGGGCAATACCACTGTCAGTGGCACAAATAGTACGATCGCAAAGAGCCAATCAGCGACGGGAACGGGCACGAAGCTTTCTGGGACGACTGCCAAGGTTGTAGGGGCTGGCGTGGTGTGGGTATTGACGTGCTGGGCGTTCTCGATATGAACGAGAGATTATTGTGGTGACATTCCGCGAGTATTCAGCTTGACAAGTCTGGGTATGGCCAGATCGCTCAGAACTTATCTGCCCGTTGAAGTTATGAAGTGTTGCTTCCAAAGTGACATGGAATTGTTGTCGCCCATCATTTTCTCCAGGTTTGAGCGCATGTTCGTGTGTCGAAGCGGGCTGACGATTAGGTACGGCGGCTAATAAGACCGGCAAGGAGGGAAATTAGTAACGAGAATGATGGAAATAGACTTTTTGAGAGAGTTCCAGGACGATCTTCACAATCGAGCTAAACTTAATGCCGAGGACCACTCTCGGGATTTAGCAGCAAATGCGATTGATTGGCAGACTGGCGGGACTGGGTGGGCGGAACTGGTTTGATTTTGAGTTATCCTCGTGTTTGTATAGAGTTGGGATTTGTTGCTGAATAGATTATTCTCCGTATGGAGTAGTTGTATATTGAGACAGAGACATCTTTGCCAAAAAGATCTTTGCCACCTGAGACTATGGGCATGAACGTGGGGGAAGGAATGGAGAATTCAATAGTCATACTCGGTGCTTTTTGCCGGACAATCGGTCTTTTTGCCGAGATGCAACCTGCATATTTGGCTGAAAATTTGCGATATAAATAATTCCTCAGTCTTGGGTCATATATGAAACTACCCATTCTGGATCAATCCTGTTGGAGGGGTCGCAGTGCCAAGGTTTAATCCGCAGCTCAGTGCCAGAGCTGGACACGCGCCCGTTGGAAGTGATGATTCCTTCTCTAAATCTAGATCTGCCAAACTAGTCACGATTCGACGTTGTCAGGAATGTCTCAACGGGTTCTCTCTCGGTGAAGCTGGAGGCAGCAGTCTTTGTCGTGAGATTCTCTATCGGGCTTTCCCTTTCTGGGGCTGACCGTGGAATGTAACCAGATCTGGACGAGGGGCTGAAGTATTCGGAGGTTGCTTCACTTTGCGCGTGCGGGGGATCTAAACTTGGATGAACTGGGGTCTTTGGGTGGGTGAGGTTGTCCTTCTGGGCTGCAAGATAGCCAGATAGAAAGATCTTTGCGCAGACCGGACCAACAGTCATCCCGAAGGATGTGGATTCAACAGCGTCTAAATGGATGGTTTTGGGAGTGCAGGAGTCAGCGGCCAACGAGGGAGGAAGTGGCCGGAGCTAGCCGATGCAGGTAAGACTTCTAGAAGGAGGCGAAAGGCCGAGCGATTGCATGTTCCATTTCCCATTTGGGAGGGAGTACAAAGTCCTGTACACTACTATACAGTAGTACATAGTCAGACTACTGCTGTAGTATGTATGAAGTACTCCGTGCTGCATGCGCGAGTGCTCCCACGTGTTAGGCGCGTGTAGCGCACGTGTCCGTAGGTGGAGGAGCAGATGGACGGGACTGGGGAATGGGGCTGTCAGTGGTGGGCGGTTGGTTATTCGTGGATGTGGCCCAAATAGATTAACCACTTACTAACTGTAAACAGAGGACTGGTTCAACTGGAGAACCGAAAAAAGAAAATCAATCCATAATTAGGGCCATATCTGCAAGTAAGAATGTTGATAATATTGGTAGTACTACTCTGTTCTCAGTATACTAAGTATAAGTTACTATGCACAATGACAAGGATAATGTACAGTACAAGAAATGAAGATGATTTCTCGAATCTCAGGACCGATAGAAGTGGGGCCATAGCGGATGCACGTGCCTGATCCATTGGCTAGAGTGAGTGTGGAGTTCTGAAACAAGCTTCGGAACCTAAACAAACCACATAGCCCTTGCAGATACAGACGGTTCTGTACAGTAGTATACCTACAGGAGTACGGTATACGGACAGTAACTGGTATACTACGGAGTATTTTTCACTCAATAGTATACCTACAGTAGTGTATTGACAGTAGTATACTTACATACTACAATAGTAAGTATTCTAACAGTAGTATACTTCCCGTTTCCTCCCTACTCCCCACTGCACCTGGGCTGATCTCGCAAATCACTCGCTTAACATGAATAAGTTTATATCCTGATCGGCAGGGGGACCTCGTGAGGATCGGCTTTCAAGTATCCATTCCTCGGTACATACTACTACTGTCTAGACTACTATTCTCCATCTTCCAGGCAGACAAATTTATCACCTCTACAGAATAGTAATCCCATTCCTGAATGATGAGTCTCATGGGCATGTTGTATTCCTCTTCAGCTCGCATCCTTTGGGTAAAAGCCTTGGTTTGATCAATAGTTGCCCCCCCCCCCCCCCTTAAAATGACATCCAATCAGTCCGAATCGCTTAGGGTGGCACCCTTTTCTCGCTCTGCCAGAGGTTCAGCTCGTCAACGTGCTCTCGCAAAGCACCCAACTGGGAGCACGACAACTGTATCAGGGTTTACCCACGCCATCTTGGCATCGGGCGACCGTGGCTAGTACCACTGGCGGGGCTTGGCAAAGCCCTTCGAGATCCTTGGCATCAAGCTGCGATTGGTACAAGGCCGCCTCCGTCTTGGCATGGCTGGCTGCTTTTGTCCATTCAGCACTTCGCAATCCAGCACGATGTAGTCCAATCCGTGCTGGTTCCCTAATCAGTCAACACTCGAACTCTCCCAAATCCAGCGATATCGAAAAAGAAACGGGGAAAAAAAAAAAAAAAAAAAAAAAAAAAACACGCGCCTCCCTCTCCAGCCAAGCTCACGAGGACGAACAAGCCTCCTTAAGCATGCTTCCAAGCCTGCTCCAAGGATGTTCAAGCCTTGACGCCCAGAGAAATTTGCAAAAAGCCAAAAAGTGGAGTGAATGGTAGTAGACCACTGTTTCCCCCCTCTCGTCCTCGCGTGTACGAAGTAGGATGCTCGGTGCATCGTATTTATAAAATGGAGCATCTCCCCAGCTTCTTCCAGAACTTCAGCTCAATTTTTTTTTCTGAGTCTGCACAGAAAAGAAAAGTTAAAACTCCCCTCCATTTCGAAGTTCTCTATCTGACCATTTAGTCCTTCGACATGGCTGGTGCTCTTACATCGGGAGGTAACTCTGCCTTCCGCAATCACA
This sequence comes from Penicillium daleae, assembly GCF_028827525.1. NCBI lineage: Eukaryota > Fungi > Ascomycota > Eurotiomycetes > Eurotiales > Aspergillaceae > Penicillium > Penicillium daleae. Next base: position 4,587,794 of record NW_026623153.1, read on the forward strand.
ATAACAACTTTGCACATGTGGAGGACCCCATTGAGCGTCGTCGCCTCGCGCTGGCCGAGATTGACAATGCCAAGTTCGGCTGGTACCACGTTCGGGCTATCGTCGTGGCCGGTGTCGGTTTCTTCACCGACTCCTATGACATCTTCGCCATCAACTTGGCCTCCAGCATGCTGGGTGTCGTCTTCTGGCAGGATGCCAAGTCGAGCGCGGGCAAGATCCCTTCCTCGGCCGACACGGCCATCAAGGTCTCAACTTCCGGTGGCACGGTCATTGGCCAGTTGGGTTTCGGTTGGCTCGCGGACCGCATCGGTCGTAAGCGCATGTACGGTATTGAGTTGATCATCATCATCATGGCTACTCTCGCGCAGGCTCTCTCTTCCGACTCTCGTGCTGTCTCTATCGTTGGTATTCTCATCTTCTGGCGTGTCATTATGGGTATCGGTATTGGTGGCGACTATCCTCTTTCTTCTATTATCACTTCCGAGTATGATCCCCTAGTTTCCTATTCGGGAAGTCCCCCATCCGCTAATCAAGTGTGTTGTTATCAGGTTCGCTACGACCAAATGGCGTGGTGCTATGATGGGCTCCGTCTTTGCCATGCAGGGTATCGGTCAGTTCACGGCTGCGCTTGTCGCCCTGATCGTGACTGTCGGCTTCAAGGAGTCCCTGGAGACTGCGAGCTCCGTGGGCAAGTGCTCTGGTGTTTGCCAGCTCGCCGTAGACAAGATGTGGCGTGTTGTCATCGGCTTCGGTGCTGTCCCTGCCTGCGTTGCTCTCTACTATCGTCTGACTATCCCTGAAACCCCCCGTTATACTTTTGATGTTGCTCGTGATATCGTCAAGGCCGATGAGGATGTCCGTGCCTACATGGCTGGCAAGCGTGAGGGCCACCCCGACGAGGTCCGCCGTGCGTCTGCCATCCAGAACCAGACCGCCGAGCTGGTTGCTCCTAAGGCTAGCTGGGCCGATTTCTGGAACCACTACTCCCAGTGGAAGAATGGTCGCGTCCTCCTCGGTACTGCTGGTTCTTGGTTCTTCCTTGATGTTGGTAAGTGCTGCTATTGTCATCGATGCCGCGGATAGGACTGATGCTAATATTGGTTACAGCCTTCTATGGTCTTGGTTTGAACAACTCTATCATTCTCGCGGCTATCGGCTGGACTGGTGGTAGCACCGTCTACGAGTCCTTCCGTCGTAATGCCGTTGGTAACTTGATCCTGATCTGCGCTGGTGCCATTCCTGGCTACTGGGTCACCGTGGCCACCGTGGATACCATTGGCCGTAAGACCATCCAACTGATGGGCTTCATCATCTTGACCATTGTCTTCATCGTGATCGGCTTTGCCTACGACCCTCTGCTCAAGTCCAACAACGGTCTGTTGGGTCTCTACGTCGTCGCCCAGTTCTTCTTCAATTTCGGTCCCAACGCGACCACCTTCATCGTCCCCGGAGAGTGCTTCCCCACCCGCTACCGTTCTACCTCGCACGGTATCTCCGCCGCCACTGGCAAGGTTGGCGCCATCATTGCTCAGTGTGTGTTCGGTCCTCTGGTGCACAAGGGAGCCAAGGACTCGTCGTCCACCCCCTGGCTCAAGCACGTTATGCAGATCTTCGCTCTGTTCATGCTCTGCGGCTGCTTCACCACTCTGCTCATCCCCGAGACCAAGCGCAAGACCCTGGAGGAGCTGTCTGGGGAGGATACTGACACCCTGGTCAACCCTTCTCCCATGATCCAACCTGAGAAGGAGCTCGAGGCTCAAGCCCTGCCCGTCGCCAACAGCGTCTAAACCCAAAAAATCAGGCCATCTTTTTCGATTCCAGGTTGACTTGGATGCCCTTGTGCTCTGGACCTGTAGTTTCAGATTCATTTTCCCTTTTGTATCACGTACCCAATGACTAGTTAGTTAACTTCCACATACCGCAGCTTATTAATTAGACTGAATAGTTAACGTGGACGTGCCGTAAAAGGAAAGTTCCTGAACTGAGTAAAAAGACTAAAAGACTAAGAATAAAGACTAAGCCCTAAATGAACCACGACGAGATCGCATGGTTCATGGTTCATGGTTCATGGTTCATGCCGGTTCATGACGACGGAATTCCCAACGTGTTCATTCTTCGGAGGGCAATTGGCATACTTTTTAAATAGCAGGTCCTCCCCTTTGCCCCCCTTTAGTCTCAATAGTTTGGTTCTATTTTCTTCTTCTTTTTCTTCTTCTTCTTCTTCTTCTTCTTTCCGTCTGTTTCATTCTCCCACCAAACAAACCTCCTCCTCCTCCTCCTCCACTCGGTGTAACCCGCCTTTGGTCTACGTCCCCCACGAACTTTTCGTCGCAAACCACCGCAACACACACCCCTCCAAAAAAAAAACACATTCTACACATTCTACACATTCTCACCAAATCTGTCTACGCCACTACAATCTCCTTTACCTGGGTTTTTTCTCCTCGATTTTTCCACTGGCGATGGCAAACGAGCCCGCGAGCGAAATGCCCGAGCAATCACTCACAGCGCCGGCCACCACCGACTCCAATCCCACTGCAGAAGCCTCAAATCCAATCCCTGAGCTCTCTACCTACATCGCGACTGATCCAGACGAAGTTCTTTCTGCTCACCGTTTGATCGCAGACAGCGTCGCGCAACAACGCCAACTCGCCGCACGAGCCATCATCTTTCACCCGGTTTGGGTCGGAGCCATGCTCGCGGTCTTCGCCATCGTCTACAAGTGGTTATACCATGACTCGTCTGATTTGCCCTTGATCGGAACCACGGGCGCGGGATGCGTGATGGCCGGGTTGACGCTGGTGCGCTTGTGGACGGGTGGATATATCGAACACGCTGAACATGTGGGCACGAGGGCGTGGCTGGAGGGGGCAGAGGAAAGTGGCGGCGACAAGCAGGAGATTCTCGTCACCAAGTTTGGCGAGAAGATCATCGGGGCACTGGTGGTCAAGGGTGTCCAGGAAGGTCGCAAGGTGCACGGAGTGATTCGGGCGTGGACGGTGACGCAGAGGTATCGTGGCAAGGGAGTGGGATCTGGGTTGCTCGAGGAGGCGATGCTGGTTTGTCAGAAGAGACGGTGGAAGGGGCCTGAGTTTGACGAGGAGCATGCGAATGCGAAGAAGTTGTTGCCCTCGCTATTTAACGGGCCGTTTGAGAGACGGGAGCGACGGGCTAGGGGGGCCTTGGAGAACCTGGTGAAAAAGAAGTAGGGAGAGGGAGAAAAGGGATAGGTAGAGTGATGAAGACTAATCCTTGATCAATGATCTATGTAATGGAATGTCTTGGGTCTCTTCATTGCTTCGTTTGGTTCTTGAACAAGAAGTCCCAAGTCCAAGTCATCGCGGAGACTCCGACAGTGCATACGGTCACATGACCATTGAGTTGGTATCGCCGTTGCTGTACGACAAGAAGCATTGGTCTCGTTCGCAATGAGTCTGACCTTTGCTGCACAACTTGTATCTCGGCGAATATCGCAAGGCTAGGGATTTGAAGACGAATAAAATGTCCCATGGCAATCGGCGAACGTCAATTCATTGTTACGTCTTTCTCTGCCTAAACCAGAAAACATGCATAAACGAGGATGCCCTCTTATCGAATTCTCTACCTTGTTGAAACGACACAACTTCCAACAGAATTGTATGCACCGGCAGCCTGAATGCGGCAAGGTTATGGAGCCGGGAACACTCCTTATATATTGAGTCTTACATGGCTTCAATGCCCTCGTGTCTACTTTATATCAAGAAGAGCCTAGATTGGCCACTCTAGGTAATATACAAAAAGCCTAGTGTGCACTGGCAGGGTCAAGCTTCGAAAGCCACCCAAAATGAAAATGAAGAGAGAGACCAAATACATACTAGAAATCTTGACATTGGGTATACAACCTTTTGTTCATTAAAATGGGCGCGAATGGCAAGGAAATTGACCATGCTGACCCCGAATAAATATTCCGAGGATGGGTCGACCAAGAAGATTGGATATTGCAATCCTTCAGCAAATCCATACCCCATATTGAAGTGGGGTACCGTCAGAGGTTATGGGTACAGATCTGCACAACCGGGCATCCCGCAGATGATTCCACAGCTAAGAATAGTCTATTAGGGAGAATTAATCATCTGAACCACTTTCCTCCGATGTTTCCCCGTCAATATTGAGGTCAATGTTGATGAGCAGGTGCGATGCAGTGGTGCCTGTGTAAAGGAGACATCATCTAGATAATTTATTCTGAGAATAAGAACCTTGGACCAACTGTAACAAGCGGGAATTTCCCTGCCTGAAAACACTACACTTGCCCTTCAATTTTCTATCTATCAACATCACAAAAGAGCAAGATCATCAACGACTGCAATTACCAACATATCAAAAACGTTATGATAGCTGTTTCCACGACTGCTTGCGTCCCAGTCCAACACCTTCAATCTGATCGCAATTCACTCTGGCTCAGGGGTGCAGTATGCCAGCTTTAACGCTGCCAAGAGCAGTATATTTGCGGGGCCAGCCTCCCAACATGCTAGCTGTGCGCGCCCAGAGGAACAACTTGCTACTTTCTATCACAACGACGAGGCTCTCTACCTCTACGACCAATCCGCAACTCCCCAAGAACTTTACGTTGATCGTTCAGAAATGGGTATGTCGCGAATAAAAACTATGTGTATACACCAACATCCCCGAGACTAACAAGAACCAGGACAGGGTAAGACTGGATATACCAATATACCACTGGCGCTCAGCCCGCCCCGAAGAATGCCGACCGAGATGGTTGGAAAATCAAGGATGGACACCTTCAGTTCGCTGGCAATGTCCTTATTGCCTGCCCAAACAGCATTGACAATTCCTGGTCTATCTGGGTCTCCGCTGGTGTCTCCAATCTGGGTGGAAATACTGACTGTGTCGGCATTGCTGTTCGTGTGGTGGAGACTTCCAACTCCAGCGGATGCCTGTATACCGAGTAAAGAGAGGAACATGACGGCGGGTTAAACATGGTGGAATGACTGGCTGCACTGAGTTATATACCTCCGAGGGTTTCTGCCTATCATTCTATTAGTATATTCGCTTGCTACCGCGTGGATATACTCTTTGGACAAGATTAACGTCAGCTAGCTCGCGGTTAGAAATGCAAGATTCTATTACAACATAGTCTTTACCTACCAACTCTATTGTTAACTTGAAATTGCCCTTGCTATATAGCCGGTAGTGGTGATTATAGGTATTCGGCGTTGACAAGTCAGAACACTGTGCCCGGATGAGAAGCGTGTGAGCCGTGAACGGCCAGATAGACTTGAAACCATGATAGTTGTCAAAGTGGATATAGTTAATCGCTTAGTATCTCACAAATTTTCAGCAAAATCTTTTTATATTCACGCTGCCCATAAATCACCTTAGGGAACATCGAGCAACACCGGCTCCCGCAACATAAGAGTGAAAAGTTCTTCCCTGCCCTCTCCAAATAGTTCCAAATCCAACACAAGCTCTTCCACTACTTGCCACCCATGCTTACTGTACAGCGACAGGCCGGCAGATGTTGCCTCCAGATAGATACGTGTCTTTACTGTATCTGCAATTTTAATGCCCCACTCCAAAAGTGCAGAGCCTATTCCACGACCGCGATATGCGGGTAAAGTAGCAAGGAAATCGAGAACTAAAGTTTTACTTACAGTCAAGCCATGCCCCATAAAGGAAGAAAGGTATAAACAGGTACCTATATCTCGCTCTGCGGTGTGTCTTCTGCGTGCTGGCCCTAGAAGCTTTCTTGGTGCATAAAAAAGCCCCTCGTTCATAGGGCGAGGTGCATGGTCTAATGGCTGTTCCGTGGCGGCTGCGAGGGCAGCTCCCCTTGCACTGAGGATACAGACAGGGGAAGATACTCCTAGTACTCTTGGAATAAGCCAGCGGGCGTACCCAACCAATTGCCCAGTATTCGAGTCCTCAATTGTAATAACATGCATCTCCGGGTTCGCCATTTGCTTCATGCCATTAAGCGCCTTGAATTTCTTGAGGGTTGCAGGCTCGCATTGAGGGAACACAGCAGATCGAAAGCGATAATTCTTGAAGCTAACGTAGTTGATTTCGCATAAAGCTGGCATGTCAGCCTCGGTTGCGTAGCGGATCTGATACATGACGGTGATGTAGATCCCGTCTTGCTGGCCGAGAGACAAAACAGAAAGCCACAGTAGACCACGGTAATAACATTGCCCCTCGATTGGTTACCGCCCTATGCTGCCAGTCATACTACCAACGGATAATTCAGACTAGGTCTCGGTCTGCTCACTAACGGGGGTAAAAAGTTTTCATGCGTGATAGGCGGGCTTGAGGATATAATGGAATTCTTATACCGTGTGAAGGACAAGGACTAGTGAAATTGAGTAGAGTATACCACCAAACGTCACAAAAACCTTAAAGAAAGAACGCATTAAAGCAAGCAGTAACGCTAAGTCGACTGGCAGAGAATGGAGATAGGGATAAGCACGTGAGCTGGCACATGAGCATCAACGGTAGGATCCTTCAGGCATCAAGGCAACAAGGCAGGCAGGTAAACAAGACAACAAGGCTTTGCTTAGGTAGCCTAAGTAACCAGGCATCCATGTGCTTATTCCCTTCATTAAACGCACCAAACTTTCTGTGTATCTTACGCAGTACATAGAGAATTCACTCACCGCCATGAATGGATGGACCAGAGTCGGCGGTAGACGTTAGCCTAATCTCGCTCAGGATTCGTGGTCGGGCGCTAACTAATCACTCACCTTCTACGGAGTTGTTATAACGTAATTCCCGGCTACCCTGGCCACCCGGTTACCCTAGCCACCCCCAAAACAACATACCAAATGCGCTTTTTCGCAACCTCTATATTTCAACACTCAACACTGATTATCATAGTCTTTGGATACCTTGGTGCTTAAAATATCGTAGTGGATATTTATATCAGGTCGAGTAATATTTCAAGCCATAACAATGTAGGTATATATATCCACATCGTTTGACCAGGGCATATTTTGGTAATCGCCGTATTTAATCATTTCCCGAATAAATTAATTATGCTGCAAACGTTCCTAGTACTATAAGATAATACCATGCTACAAGTCAAGCAGAATTCTCTTCTTGTTGTTGATATATTGTGCCATGAAATATCGCATTTAGTGTGGTGTTTTGGGGTGGCCAAGGTAGCCGGGAATTACGTTAATTAATTATCCGGATTGGGTTGAGTTAATTACCCGCGTAGCTGAATATAAGTGCCGGGAAATATGTTCACGAACCAAGTCCACGACTTTTGCCCTAGGATTTTGGTTGCAGGAAATGACCCAAACCAACCATTGGGTCCATACGTGGGCTGCGATGCCCATGCGCGCTGAAGCAGATAATCTGCCTCCGAAGACGTTCGTAAGTCTTTATCTGGGGGATCTGAGAGTCTTTTAAAAGATAGAATTGACGGATCAACATCTTAAGATCCGGGACACGATAATATTCCCTAATACAACAATTCGGCAAACTGTGAAAATAACACTCGGCACCGACAATTACTTTCGTCTGCGATTATCCAACGCGTTTGGCACCGATGATCTGACTATCAACCAAGTGACGGTGGCCCTGGCACACAATATCTCGGCAGGCAGTAGCAGAATCGAAGCACACACGCTGCGAAACGTTACATTTGATGATGGGTTGGTGGCAACAACAATTGTCGGTGGGGCGCAGGCTCTCTCCGATCCCATCGGGTTCGGGGTCCCTTTGCCGCCAAACACGGTGCTCAGCATCAGTCTCTTTTTGAAAAATGGACAAGATAGCAAAACTGGAATTACCTCGCATCCAGGCAGCCGGACAACATCATTCTGCAGTCTGGGAAATCGTGTGTCGGAAACTGATTTGACTGATCCTTCTGTCCAGCCCGTGGAACATTGGTGAGTCAGGGTTGCATTTTTGAGGAGAACGAATTCTTAATGCTTGGCCTAGGTTCTACATCTCTGGGATTGAAGTTCTGGTACCGCGTGATTCGTGCGCATTCGCCGTTATTGGCGATAGCATAACGGATGGAAGATGCAGTACAACCGATGGCAATGACCGGTAAATTGAACATTTGTCGAGGCCTTATCGATTTTTCCATATTTTGAGACTAACCGTCTCACCTTCCAGTTGGCCCGATCTTTTATTTTCCCGCCTCCAGTCAAACCCGGTCACTGCATCTATCTCCGTACTGAATCAGGCAGCGGGTGGTAACCGAATCCTCGCAGATGGCATAGGTCCCAACGTGCTCAGCCGGCTCGACCGCGATGTCCTTTCTCATTCGGGTGTGAAATACGTACTCATTTTCGAAGGGGTAAATGATATTGGGACCGCCGAAGCCAATGAAGAAAGCCAATTGGTTATTGGTGATCGAATCATTGCCGGATACAGACAGATTGTGACAAGGGTACATGCACGTGGAATTCCTATCTTCGCAGCGACGATCACGCCCTTTGGAAGGAGAAAAGGAGAGGTCGTGGTTGATGCGGAGGCCGAGGGTCTTACAGGGTATTCTCATCCGATGAGGGAGCAGACGAGACAAAGGGTCAATGATTGGATTCGAAAGAGCGGTGTTTTTGACGCCATTGTGGATTTCGATCGAGTTCTGAGAGATGAAGATGACTCTGGGGTGCTGAGAAAGGAGTTTGACTCGGGCGATCGCTTGCACCCTAACAAACAAGCCTTTCAAGCATTAGCGTGCGCTTTTCCAGTGGAAGCTTTTGAGAACCCCTGAGCTTTCCTAATGGGTTGAAACTTTAATGCCGTTGGTCATCTAGTGGGAAAGTAGTGATATATAGACATATTTACTATGAGCGTAGAGAGCTACATACAACCACACAACCGAAGGTATATCTCATGCAACTAAACATACATGAATGGATCACACAGCCAAGTAAGTAACCATCGACCATGCGGGAATCTCAGCCTGGAATGAGCCACCCTTAGCCACCGCGATAGAAGCTAGAGGCTCCAAGTCGTTGTCATTGTTTGTGAGGTAAGGCTTAATTGATGCACCCGATTTGAGACCAGTTATCTGCACCTTGACTTCAACGTTGGAATTACCCTGATTCAGCAGCTGAGTAGCAATACGTCCATCCTTGTTTTCGAAGGAGCTGACAGTGACATTTGCGTGAGAACTGACTGCCGCAATGCGACGAGCACCAGGACGCACGAACTTGCTGAACTGAGCAAACGCCCAAAATCTCTTGGAGGGAATTACCTCATTATTGATGAGGTTGATCAGCCCACTGTTTGTGGTTGAGTTTTCGGCCCCAATCCAGTAGAGGAACCCACTGACTCCAGCATCTCTCAGTGCAACCTGAATGTGATTGGCCCACGTGAGTCCCTCTCCAGGACCCCCATTATTGTAGAAAGTGTAAGGAGTAAAGTCGCCAGTCAGATCGGCCCATTCGGTCAGCCAGGTCTTCTTGTTGGTACTGAGAGGGTAAGTGGGCGCTGAATCGTACCCATGGCCAGTCACGACGTCAAGGTAGTTGATAGCTGGATCAGGACCCGCTTCTAGACCGGCCATCATCGCTTCTTGGTCATCCCAACCGATCCCATCACAACAATTTATCTTCAGATCAAGACCAGACTTCTTGATGGTCTTGGCCAGCAATCGAATGAAATCAGCAGCCTGTGTGCCGTTTGAAAGCATGCCGGCATAGGTGGCTGCAAACTGGGGCTCGTTCAAAAAGCCTAAATGCGTGACATCTACCCCAGACTCTTTGTAAAAGCGCGCGTACTGGACGAGGTAATTGGCATAAGCCTGCATCCAGTCTCCACTCGCACAAGATTCATTGGTCACACCACAGAGGTAGCCACCATTGTTCTCGTCATCGTTTGTTTTCATATAACCCGGGGCCGACCAGGCATCAGCGTAGAGAGTTTGAAGACCACGAGCGTATGCTTGCTGGGCGAGAGGGAACTGGCCGCTATTGTAGCGATCCCAAACATAGTCGGGCTTTGCATTGGGGCCCCCGGGGTTTGTTGGCTCGATAGAGTTCATGAAGTTGCTGTCGGAAGTATTGCTAGAGCCAATTCCATTTCGCAGAATGGTGAAGCCCGCGCCAACTTCCTTGTTGTAGAGAAGATCCAGAACAAGGGACTGATTCACAGCTGGTAAGCCATATTTGCCAAAGATATCTTCAGCACGCTGGAAGGCTTGAGAGGCTCCGAATCCGTCAACTTCTTGGAATTGAGCCTTGGGGTTGACAGACACGGAGATCAGCGATGATGATGATGTGGGCGTTGCTGTGACTCTCGCGACTAGCGCGTTGAGAAGAAAAAGCTTGTCAATCACGGAGAACTTCATTTTGTCTGGAGGAAGTAAAGCGATTGAAATTCAAGAAACTTAATACTGTCCAAGTATTTGGCCGTGGACATGCGTTTGGTTTAAAAATTAGCAAGCCTTCCCCAGGAGCTTTGGAAAATAGCTTCGGGTCAATACAGATTCCATCAAGCATCAAGCAATTTAGCATAATCTGGAAAATAAGCCTGGGTAAACGCCAAATTGACTCTTCCGTCTCAGGCGCTAGCCGGGATTCTTTCTTAGTCTAGTTGCCGTTCGCTTCGACAAACCCACCCCTCACTTCCATGTAAGCGCCCACTGGGTCAAGTTCATTTTGCCTGAACTAAATAGCCGGCTATTGTCAGAAAAAATGGCATTCAACCCCGATTTCCCGTGCGATTATCGCGTGATATTTCGCTTTCCCCATATCTTGGTTAGTCTGGGGAATACGGGGGACGCGGGGAAAGCAACTCTGCTCTCAACTTGCCAAGACCTCGAGCTCCTCCAGTTGATTATTCCTCCCTACCAACGCAACATTATATACGTCAATTCATTTTCCTTTGCAGTTCCCCGATAACGTGTGATGGGCAATAGGTAAGTTGCTGGTAAGCCGCCCATTAGCTGCTACGGTCAGATAATATTATACAGCTTACCCTCGGCCATTATTCCCCAGAAGCCGAATATATGCCCAGACCTTTACAGGCTAAGACATTGGTGGCCCCCCCCCCCCACGCTTCAGCCATTCAGAATAGCCACCAATCACTCTTCTCTGTACCCCCACATCTGAATTCCAGGCTCTTAGAAATGGCACCAATAGGGATGCAACTCGCCTCAGTGGTCACAAGGAGCACTTGGGCTTTATGCAGTCCGGCAAAATTGGCTATCCATCTCAGCAATTCCGAGGTCATCCAGGATATGTTGGTTGCCGCTTTTGTTAGCAAGGGGCGTCTTTCATAAGAAGCGACACCCCATGCACTCCGTGTATATAGAGTTTCGTTGACCTTCATCATATCTCCCTGGACACAAACTGTGATCGGCAAAACCCCAATGTCCACCGCACACGAGCCCAAAGAGGACACTGCTCATCAGGTCATCCATGATGAAGTGGTCGCCCCGGACCACGAACTTGAAGGCTGGGTTGGATTAGCCGAAGATGCCCGCAACGCGACCGCGGAGGAGCATAGACTCGGTTTTTTCGATGCTGTCAAACTGTATCCCAAAGCATGTATGTGGACGATGGTGGTTTCTTTGGTCGTGATCCTCGACGGGTACGACACTGCCTTGATCGGTTCTCTGTTTGGTTTCCCTGCTTTCCAACGGCAGTTTGGCCATGAAACCAGCAAGCCAGGCTCATACCAACTGCAAGCCAAATGGCAGACTGCGCTGGGTCTTGCTAGCCCGCTAGGCAACATCGTCGGCATTTATATCAACGCCTTCTTGACCGAGAGATGGGGCCACAAGAAGACCTGTTTGGGCACATTAGCCTTCTTGACTGGTGTTCTATTCATCCCTTTCTTCGCCAAAAATGTTCAGGTCCTTTTTGTTGGAGAGCTCCTCTGTGGTCTCGCGTGGGGTGTGTTTACCACTCTGGCTCCTGCATACGCCTCCGAAGTAGCGCCCGTCGTCCTGCGTTCCTATCTTGAAACATACGTTGTTCTCTGCTGGGGTATTGGTCAGTTTGTCGCCACCGGTATCTTGGACAGTCTCGTTCATCGTACGGATGAGTGGGCGTGGCGCATCCCTCTTGCGGTGCAGTGGGTTTGGCCCGTGATCATCGTTCCGGTCCTTATCTTTGCGCCCGAGTCTCCCTGGTGGCTGGTCCGCAAAGGTCGTATTGCGGAGGCCGAGAAGTCTATTAAGCGACTTTCGTCTTCCCAGGACCCAGATCACGCCAAGAAGTCAGTGGCACTGATGATTCAGACTACCAATCTGGAAATAGCAATGACGGAGGGGGCCTCATTTATCGATTGCTTCCGTGGAAGCAATGCCTGGCGTACGGAGATTGGTTGCATTGTCTGGACTTCTCAGGTTCTCAGCGGCTTTGCCATTACCTCCTATGCTACTTACTTCTACGAACAAGCCGGCCTGGCTACTGCCGATGCGTACAAAATGAGCGTTGGCCAGAGTGGTCTTCACTTCCTCTGTACGCTGCTATCTGTATTTATCACAGGTAACTACGGTCGTCGGTCTGTCCTCTTTGGTGGCTACATTGGCATGGGCTCATCCATGCTGATCCTGGGTATCATGGCTTGCGTTCACCAGACCTCGGGTTTGGGTTACGGAGAATCTGCTATGTTTCTGCTCTGGTATGTCTTCTACGAGCTTACACTCGGCCCGCTTGCTTTCATCATTGTGGCCGAGATCTCCTCCACTCGCCTACGATCCAAGAGTATTTCTCTCGCGCGCAATGCCTACAACGTTGCAAACGTGTTCAGCTCCACTGTCGCCCCATATGCACTCAATCCAACTGAAGGCAATTGGAAAGGCAAGACAGCATTCCTGGCCTCTGGTTTCACCATTGTCATCACTCTTTGGGCCTACTTCCGCCTCCCGGAGTCTCAAGGACGCACATATGAGGAGCTGGACATCTTATTCTCGAAGAACTTGAAGGCCTGGGAGTTCAAAGATGCACAAATTGACGATGATGCCGCGGAGAATATTACCAAGCAGGAGTAGGGGATCGATCTAGTATCTATCCCATGGACCTGGTCTCTGACTATGATGAAGTTGTTGTTCGGTTCATGTCGCAGTATGATGTAATAGGGAAATGAAATTGTATTGGCGTGCTTCAGACTATGATATTCAAGTAGTGGAAAGCACGAAATGCTTCAACAATGAAATATTCCGTGAAATTTACCGTAGCCGTTCAAAAGTATTTGGGACATACCGCTGTTCTACACCGCCTACCTACAGTAGCCACAGGCGCCCTCGCGCAAGCGGTCGGATCTAGTAAATTCGCTTAAAGTATTCGCTACTTTGTTAATCTAACTAAATCAACACCTCGTCGTGTAGACGAGGTCATTTGATACAAACGATGGTGTCGGCAGCTACGTAGCACCCTACGTCATCAGCGAAGGGGTTATGTGTCTTCTGACAGATAGTGTTAGTACCTCTTGTAGGAGCTATTATGAGTGAAGACCAACACCTGAATAGCACGGTTGATCGATATATATCTAAGAAAGCTAAAGATGTAGCCCATGGTGCATTTTTGGCCTATTGGATATATCACATGACCGTTGCCGTCCTTCTACCCCCCTATACATACCTAAAATGTTGACAGATGGGATACTAGTTATTGAGATATTGAATGAATTAGGTGGTTTAACCGGCAGAAAAATAAGTGGGGCACGTAGCGTGTTCCAAATACTTTTGCACGCTGAATGTAGATGTTGGACGTAATATTTGATACATGTTATTATACCTTCGGCACATCTTCGGAGATGACAGAATCATGGATAAATATGATGACGACAATATGCCAGTGATTGACACCCCCACGCCAGTCGCTGACCCGAAAATCCATAGTGCGCCCAATCAGACCCAACAAATGCGTGGCATAATCTTAGCCTGTAGCGGGTAAATTGGGAAAGTACCAGGATCCGATAAATTCCTGTGTTAACCCCGCGGAGCAGAAAGAACATGAATTTTTGTTGTTCTCAAACTACAATCTGCATCACTTTGCTCAAAAGATGACAATTGAGACCGGCCTCGATGGGTGGCTGCGGTACGCTGCACTTTCTCCGGCATTGAGCAACGCCCAGCAGCGCTATTCGAGCATCATTGTCCTGGACACGGATGAGACGAGTCCTGTTTACACGGCCGCAAAAGAGTTACAAGATGGCCTGAAACGCATCCTGGGCCAGGACATTGAGTTTCACTTCCAATTGACCGGCGGATCTTCATCATCCATAGTTGTCGGCACCCTTGAATCATTCTCTTCGGCGGGTGGCAACACCAAGGACATTCCAGAGCTAAAGGAGGATGGTTTCTGGCTGAACACCCACGCTGACAACAACTGCGTCCATATCGTTGGTCAAAATGAGCGCGGTGCTATATATGGTGCGTTTGAGTACCTCATGCGTCTGGCACAAGGAAACTTTGATCCTGTTGCATCTGCAAGCAACCCGAGTGCCCCTATTCGATGGGTCAACCAGTGGGACAACCTGGATGGAAGTATCGAGCGGGGATATGCAGGCCCATCTATATTCTTCAAAGATGGTGAGGTTGTCAAAGACATGACCCGCATAGCTCAGCTCGCTCGACTCCTCTCGTCGGTCCGGATCAATGCTGTGGTAGTCAACAACGTCAATGCAAACCCCAAGCTTTTCAGCGAGTCGAATCTCGATGGTCTACATCGCATTGCAAATGCCATGCGTCCCTGGGGCGTAAGAATTGGCATCTCGCTATACTTTGATTCGCCCAAGGAGTTTGGTGGGCTACCTACCTCTGACCCTTTGGACCCCGCTGTGAACGACTGGTGGAACGATATCACCGCCAAAGTATACCGGAAGGTTCCCGATCTCGTCGGATACACAATCAAGGCCAATTCAGAGGGCCAGCCAGGACCGCTAACGTACAACCGTACCTTAGCCGATGGCGCCAACATGTTTGCCCGGGCCTTGAAACCCCACGGCGATGGTGTCGTCATGTACCGCGCCTTCGTATACAACCATCACCTCGATGAGTCTGTATGGAAACACGATCGCGCTAATGCAGCGGTCGATTATTTCAAAGATCTTGATGGGAAATTTGACGACAATGTCATTGTTCAGATCAAATGGGGCCCTATTGATTTCCAAGTCCGTGAGCCACCCTCACCTTTATTGGCCAACCTTCGCAAGACCAAAGCCGCCATCGAGTTCCAGGTGGCGCAGGAGTATCTCGGCCAACAGTCTCATTTTGTTTACATGGCTCCTCTCTGGAGAGAAATTCTTGATTTCGACATGAGAATAGATGGTCGTTCCTCCCACATCCGTGATATAGTTTCTGGCGAACGTCTTGGGTGGAACCGCAGCGGCTACACCACTGTCCTTAACATCGGGAGTGATTCAACCTGGATCGGGCATCATCTTTCTATGTCTAACCTGTATGCCTACGGCCGGATTGCCTGGGACCCTCTCTCGGATCCAGTCTCTGTCATTCAAGAATGGACACGTCTCACCTTTGGTCTGGACAAGACCATCGTTGACATCATCGCCAAGATATCAATGGAGTCGTGGCCTACTTATGAGAACTACAGTGGAAACTTGGGCGTCCAGACCCTATGCGACATTATCTACACCCACTACGGTCCTAGCCCTGGCTCCCAGGATGGTAACGGATGGGGTCAATGGACACGCGCAAATGCCCATTCAATCGGCATGGATCGCACGGTCGCTACTGGCTCTGGGAACTCCGGCCAATACCCAGCAGAGGTCGCTGCCAGATATGAGAATATTGAAACCACACCTGATAATCTTCTTCTCTGGTTCCATCACGTTCCGTATACTCATCGTTTGAAGTCCGGCAAGACAGTTATCCAACATTTCTATGACGCACACTATGAAGGTGCGGCGCATGCACAAACTTTCCCCTTGGAATGGGCAAAATTGAAGGGCCTCATTGATGATTATCGTTTTGAGCAAGTTGCATTCAAATTGCAGTACCAGGCCGGCCATTCAATTGTCTGGCGGGACAGTGTCAACTACTTCTATTTCGCGAAATGTGGTATCCCAGATGAGAAAAACCGCGTCGGAAACCACCCATGGCGCATCGAAGCTGAGGATATGCAGCTTTCTGGCTACAAGGTTGTCTCTGTTACACCCGCCGAGGCAGCTTCTGGGGGAAAGCCGTCATTACCGAAACAAACGAGGCACCCGGCACCGCCCAAAAGGAACTCACCTTCCCATCTGGCACATACAATATTGCTGTAAACTACTATGACCATTTGGGTGGACGGGCCAAGTACGAAATTTCCCTTGGGGGAAAGTTGATTGGATCTTGGGTTGGTGACCTGGAAGACAGACTTGGACACGACTTCTCGGAGTACTTGGATGGTCACTCTGCAACCAGGGTTACCTTCCGTGGAATCAAGGTCGAACAAGGCGACTTGCTGAAAATCGTCGGCCAACCTGATGGTAGTGAGCTTGCGCCTCTGGATTATGTTTCCATTTTGCCCGAGGGGACCATTGATTAAGCTGTCTTTCGGGCTACATTGTGTTGCCTCGATGATAAATGATTCTGAGCTCGTTTAGATTAACAATATTGATAGAGGTCTGAGTGAGATCTTTCACCTTTGAATCAGACCCCAAATCGTCGACTTGGCGCGGAAAAGCAGAAATACTGACCTCGTGTCCAGCATTCAAGTACTGCTGAATGGTTCATCTATGTAATGCCTTTGTATATTGCATTGGAATAACCCTGACTCTAGACATGGAATATAGCGACTTATTTTTCTCTCGTCAGCTCCATCATCCCCATAACGGCTGTTTTATCAACATAAGCCGCATTGTTACATCCACATACTAGGTGCGTCTTCCCAGAAGGATATGGGAGATTTAGTGTCCTGTAGACCATATTTTGCAAGAATCCCATTTGCATGAAATTAGAGCCAGAAAATACATTGAAAGCTTGGGGTGGAAACTAATGTTACGGCAGTTGCTCTAAACTCTGGCCACAAGCCTCCCTGCCCGCCATATATTCACAGTACTATGCGCATATTTTTCATTCGACATGAAACTAGGACCAAGAACATGGAAGGATCGGCGGGTTCATCCTGAAAAAATATCGCTTGAAGCAATTCAGAGGATTTAATTGGTTGTTCTCAACTATGTACTCCAGGTTTCAATTTCATGAGTTGTACACCCGACACACTTAAAGGCTATAAACGAAAGTGTACTTCTTATCACCTAACCGTGTATCATCAAGGCGCTCATTTTCAAAGTCGAGCTCTGACCACATCGAGATCTTACGGGCCCGATGGTTATTGACAGCACGCAGTGTGAAGCGATAGGCCGCATACCCAACTAGGGCAAACCCAACGAATCCCAACGTTGCATGGAGAGGAACGAGATATGTCGGCCCGTAGTTCGAACGGAAGAGCTGCGCGCCAATTACGCCTGCGAGGTTACCAACTCCGTTGACCCCAATTACCAGGGCTCGTTTCCCGGGTGCTGAATATGTTGTTAGAATATGGTCTGGAGGAATCACCAAAAGATGTGGGACTAACCTGGAGTATTGCCGCTGAGCCAGGCCATGGTTAAAGATGGAGTAATGTAGCTGCCAGCGAGAAGGACACATAAAGCTACGTAGCGGCCAGTATTTTGGTCCACTGTAATGATGACGATCAATCCTATCATGCTGGTGACGAGCCCTGCAATTGCATGGTAGCCTCTTTCCATGCTGAGGTCATAGTCAGCAACGGATACACGGAAAAGGTCAGTGGCACTGAGCACTCACAAATGATCGGAACTAAAAGTTGCAAGATACAAACCCAGGGCACCACACACAAATGGGGGTACAGACATCTGGTCCACAGTCAGTATGATCAGCATAGGGTTCTAAACCCCCCAAAAAGTCCTAAAGGGATCAGAGGGAGACGATTGCTTACCAAATTGGCCTGGTTTGAGCTGAACCCCATTCCCTCGACGACAACGGGGAGAAAGATACTAAAGGCTTGACTTGGAACACTCGCGCAGATGTTGCAAATCAGAATGGTCCAAAGTTTCCAGTCCTTCGCCGTCTCAACGACATCCCGCATAGTCAATCGCTGCGAGAATACCTCGGTATTGGCCACCCCGTGCTCGCTTAGGACATATCTCTCATTGTCAATGCGCATCCTCTGAGCTGCGAATTCCTTCTCCTCGCGACTGAGAAACCAAGCGGATCCGGGTTGCCTGGGGAGTACAAGAAGGGCAAGGAGGGCGACGAAAATGGTCATTGAACCCTCGATGAGGAACAAATATTGCCAATTATGCAGAGCACCCTGAAGTTTGAAGATACCATATGCTTGTGCGTGTCAGTCTTTTGAACCCTAGACCACGGTAAACTCAGCTTCAGCGAGTAGAGTGAAAGACATACAGATTGCACCCGAAAAGGCACCGGCAATTGCGTATTGGCCATAGAATATACCAATCCGTGTGGCTAAATCGAACCGAGGATAGAAGGTAGACAGGTAGAAGAGTACGGTTGGGTAGAACCCTGCCTCGAATACACCAATTAGGAGTCGGATAGCAATAAGCTGGCCTGTAAAAGTGGTGAGCAGTCTGATGTCTCACGCCTGTCATAACCTTTTCACTGACCTCGACCATGGATAAGAGCGTTGGACAATGTCAAGACTCCCCAGACCGCCTGGGATGAATCTTTGTTAGCCACAGTGATATAGGGAGAGAAGGTCAGAACCAACCATAAGGAAAGGCATCCAGTACTTAGGGCCTATCATCCTTCCAGCGGCCGCAGAAATGGGTTGGAAAATCACAAACGTGATAAAGAACAGAGAAACAGCATCATTGACATCATTACTTGTTACACCAATGTCCTTTGCGAAATCTGGGACCAGGATTCCATAAGTATCTGTCGCGTGATGGAAAATGAAATGAACGGGGAAGAGGGGTTCGCTCGGAATAAAGACGTTTGACGTGCTGACCTTGAGTTTTGGCATTGCCAATATTGCCTCGATCTAGGCCGTTGAACATGTACAACAGGGAAAGCGATGGAAGCAGAATAAAATCCAGCTTTCGGTTAAGGGCACGACTCAGTCGTTTCTCTTCATCAGTCTGGGGATAGTATCCGTCAGGAAGGTTCACCCTGGTCATAGGTACTTCCCTTCCTGCCTTTGAAGTGACATTCTCAAGGGTAGCGGCGGTTGATTTTGTTTCGTTGTAGTGATCCATTTTCCCTCTGTCGTAATCAAGCGCTTTTACTTGAAGAAGAGAAGGAGTGAGAGGGACTGGAGACATCAGCAGGAGGGCCTCATCATATACCTTCTCTTCCCTGGAATCTAGCTGTTCTGGAAGCACAATATTTCAGTTCCGATGTGGAGACCCCGCATTTCGCATCGTATTGTTAGATCATGAAAATCAGACAGTTACAGGGCTCGGATAGTGTTTCCCCAGTTCATCCTCCGGGGTACTGTACCCGACGAGATGAAGTTTGCCACCGGGTTCTGTACCCGGCTATGAAAAGCTCGAAACAGGGGCACGAACTAACCGTTTAAGGTTGTCATCCGACAGGTGTGGGTACAGGGTAGAGTACCCGGGGGCAATGTCAATAACGTGTGGGTGTCCGTAAGATGCGCTTGGCGTGGGGTTCTACGTTGGTGGAACATAGGCCTGTTTTCGAGCACCTAAGAAAATTTATATCTTTGAACCAATTCTCCCTGTAATTGTTGTTTTCGGTGTTCGCAAGTACTGGATGAAGCATCGGCCCAAAGGCGTCATCTCTAAGCCAGGTTCGGGCCACACAGACATTCAAATATACCCAAAGATGGGCTCAGTCGAACCTGTTCGTTCTAGCAAGTCGGGGAGGTGGCTCAAAACGATTGACTGGGGATGTAATGGCACTGCGATGTCGTTCGATCAATTTGGAACTGTGAATCTCCCCAACGGCATGTACTTGGTCAAAGTCTAACAAGCTCTTAGTTCTTGCAATTGGGAGTCTATCATCCAAAACACGGAGTGGTGCTACTTTCGCCTTTCGAACAGTTTGACGGCAGTCGCTTTTATGATCCGGCGTATGTGCGGTCGTATCGCACTCGCCCCTTGAACTATATCGAACGAAGCATGCCGGGATTCGGCGTGCAGATTCAAGGACAGCCTGCCGAGCCAACAGTAGCCACGAAGCACCCGGATAGACTACTTTTGAGCTATCTTACACAGGATGGTGTCCGGGTCCAGAGGACCGTCTCAATTGAAGCCAATGGTAGCGTCAAACAAACAACAGTCTTATCGACATCGGATTCTTCAACACGATCTGTTCCAGTTCAATTAAGTTTCGGAATGAGTCTGAACCGTGCTTCGTACGGCCAGTTGACTGAAGGCGGACCTATTCCCCTTCCGGAATCTTTGAATTTGTTCCGAGTGGCAAAGGATGGTAGCAGCTTCACGATGCATAACCCCAATCTCCAGGCAAACGCCGAGGGCATCCTCATGGCTGACTCGGCAGACTTCGAAGGGATGACATTTCACGATGACTGGCAGACGTTCCGTGACGAACCTGTTCAGTGTCTGGGAACAGCTTGTGTCAGGCTTACGCCGGGTGTTCCAGTCACAATCACACTGTCATTGCGTCTTTACTCCAACTTATCGTCCGGAACACATCTCGGTTGTGAGCAGCCCCTGGATCCCACGTGGAACCTCCAAGATCCGGTGGCTTTTAACATCATTCATGGAAACCTGCAATATGTGCTGGGTAATTGCACAATCCCAATATCAGAGTCCAGCACCTGTGTCATAACGGACCATGTCGCCCTACCTCTCGGTTGGAACAGGGATAACTAGTAAGCTTCATACCCTGGGTTTTGTTGATTGCGGCTGACCTGGAACAGCTGGCAGGTACACTTTCTGATGGAGGTCTTCCGCCATGTGGGACGCATCGCTGATCCTTCCACCGCCAAATTATATCAAGATACAATCCGCAAGGTGGTTAAAGGACATTTGAATTGGGTATTCCACGATGCTAAGCGCCCACAGCGCCTTTGGCACCGGTCATATTTGGCGACAGGGCTTCCCAAAGACGGTCCGATCTTCCAGCTGGATCAACAATGCTATCCTTTGATTGAACTTTGTGATGCTTTAGAGTATATACCGGACTTGAGAGACTTCGTTAAAGACATACTTCTTGACCCGACGATACCAGACATTGTTGCTCTCCTTTCCGAAAAGAGACACTCAAAGTTCGGATTATATCCCACGGATGAAACACCGGGCGATGACCCCGTGGTATTTCCCTTCCATTTCTCTAGCCACGTTCTTGTGTGGTACGTTTTCAGCCGTCTTGCAAGCCTATTGAGAGACACTGGCGACACATGCAGCCTTCAAGCATCGAAACTCGAATATCTCGCCCATGAGACACTCGAGGACACCATCAAGCATTTTGTGGCTGTTAATCCAAAGACCCAGACAGAAATGTTCGCATACCTCACTGACGGATCCGGGAAACATGTCTTCTACCATGATGCAAATGATATCCCGACATTGTTTGCCAAAGAGTGGGGATTCTGCAAGACCTTCAAACTGGAAGATGCCTGGGCGCAGACTTTTCAATTTGCTCTCTCTCCTGGGAATGTTGGCGGTTTTTATGGGAACGGACCATTTGGTGGGCTTGGTAGTGTCCATACTCGTGGCCCTTGGCCGTTGGGTTATTACCAAGAGCTTGTGTTTGCAGAGATGCAAGGGGATCTCGATGCGCGGTCCAAGGCATGGTCGAGGATTAAAGGAGCAAGCTTCTCCGATGGGCTGTTTCCTGAAGCCGTAGATGGACATACCGGACAATGCACGAGCAAGGCATGGTTTAGTTGGCCGGGGTGTATGATCGGGTCGGCGCTTCTTCAGGATCGGGCTGGCCAGGTATTGCGTCATTGAGAAAGATGACAAGATTTAGCAGATCGCACGGGGACATCGCGTACATTCCTAGCTCTGTAAAATTCAATCTATTCGCGAAATCGGCAGATATTTTGTAGTCCTTTCAATGCGTGCCACTGGTAAATCTGCCCTACATTGGAAGGTCAAGAAAGGGTTGGTTTAAAACGTAAAGACTGGGCATAGAGGCTTTGGTTCTGTTCTTGGCAAAACCACCCTTACCACTGATCTCAAAAGGGCCCATCCTCCAGCCAGTGATTGAATTCTTCCAGAACTCTGTCAAAGTCGAGTCCTGGACTTAGACATTCATCCAGCGTAAATCCCATCATCGGAGAAGTTGTTATCTCAAAGGAACCAGTGGACATGTCACAGGAAATTTCAGCACTCGGTGCCAGCGGCGGGAGATTGGTGTTTGTTGATATCCTCCGCGACATCTCTTGCATCAATCTTTCGCACAACTGACGAAAATCTGCTAGCACAGTAGAGCAATCTCGAGCGAAATCATTGCCATTGAAGGCGGCATGCTGAAGGGCGTCAAGGACATGGCCGATCTGCGGACTGGCATTCATTGACGTACCGCTCGGTCGACATAGACAGCCAAGCTCAAGTATTATCGCAGCATTGAACGCATTGTGATAATCGATCATCCCAAAGGCCGACAAACCCGAGCTTACAATCTCGAACAGTCGGTCCGTCAATTTCACATTTTCAGATGCTGCTTCCGTGCAGATCTTGAGGAGATATTGGTCTGGTGGCTCGAACCTGGCAGATTTTGGCAGGAAAGTTCGGGCCACGTTCTGTCGAACGGCTGAAAACATGAGTTGTCGCGTGACAAGTATTCTGGCCTGTTGGATCAATTTAGGCAGTGTAAGTTATTCTCCCAAGCCCAATGCCAAGGGTTGACTCAATTCCCATGAGGTACATACCTGGTTAGATGCCATATGCAAAGTCAGAAGATCCCGAGGCGCTTCCGCTCCCAAGCAACGATCAATACCAAGAGAGGGATGCACTTGCGAGCGCCAGTGATCCAGTTCATCCAGGAAGTGGTGCATATGGGATAAGCCAGGGTGTCTCGAGCCCCGGCCACCGAATCCGTAGATTTTCTCAACTGCACGTCCGAGGATCCGACCGAGGTTTACGTGCAGTGTCAGCCCTGAAGCTGCTGGAAGACCCCTGTCTCCGCGTTAGTGAAGATCAACGTCATATTGCAAAATTTTTCACGCACTGGACCTCTCGCGGAAGGTCAACACTTATATCGTCATCAGATATCATCGACGGTCGACCCAGCAGGCAGCTCAAAAATCTGAGCAGTGGGTAGTCAGCAACGGAGAGCTATCAGCTAATCATCTCTGGATACAGACCTATCTAGTGCGTAGATTGTCCAAAATTCTCGTTTTTCCGTTTCACTCGTTATCCAGTTTTGATGATAGCCATACGTGACGGCAATATGGCCGGCCAGCCGGATATAAGAGTAGGCTGCATCGCGCCTATTGGCACCTAAGAGATAATAGCCCATCATGGCAAGACAAGGAATGTGCATCCGAGTCGCCGACTCCAGTGGCGGCCCAAGTAGGAATCGAGCATGAGCAAAATAAGTGTCCCCGGTCTCTGAGTCCAGAGCCCTAGAGGGAGATTGCTGTGCGGCAAGGGCAAGAGCAGCATTAAGCGTACCCAATTGAATCCGATACTCAGCGGATTCTTTGGCGGCATGTTTGGAATAAACCTGTGCCATGACATCGATTAAGGGACCCCAGTAGAATATACTTACTTCATCCGCACCCAGCATCGTACTGGACAATAAGGACAGACATCTCTGGGTCTCCTCGATCGGTGGCAAATAATATGGGTCCACTATAGGTAGGTGCAAAGGTCGCGAGTCGTGAGTTTGATACCTGCCCAGTAGATTTGAAAAGGAGTCTTGAATCTGCGAGTGGCGAAGAGTGCCATTCTTTCCACAGACAAGTGGTAGGACAGTGCTTGAGAATTCTCGAAGCTGATCCAAAAACGCTGCGCCCGAGGCATTCCCAATGAACCTTCTCTGGCCATCCGGATCTGCTAGAAAGCGGCCTCCGTCCGCCAATTCTTCCAGGTATGGCGCTTGCGGGTCGAAGTCCACTTTCGTCCCCGAATTGCAGGCTTGAGATGTGGTGGTGGCCTGAGTATTGCGTACTCGCCTCATTAACTCCGTGCGTTCTTGAGTGGACGGCACAAGTGCACTGAGACATGCTCGCAAAAAGTTCTCATTTGCTTGTAGGTCATGATATGTTGCCCGAGAGATCGTTATCTTCTCTTCTGAGGCCGACGGGTAGACACAAGTGCGCCCGGTGGACTGGCATGCCTTGCATGGGCTCTCGCCCGTGCACTTCATGCGACGCACGTTGCATGAATTGCATCTACCTCCCAGTGTTAGTGAGATGCATCACACATCGCGCTGCCTTAGGATAGTCGACCCCTTACGCTTTCGAGACCCTTTTCCTCTGTGCCGGTGGCACTTTGTATCGCCGTCGATTCGGGGGCAAGCGCTGCATGACTCAATCCTTGGTAATCAGTAAAGTGTAACTTTGAGGATTGCAGGCGTTGGCAAGATAATTTCACTTCACCAACCCGAGAATTTTTGTCGCCTCCTACGGTCGGCTATTCCCTTTCCATATTCCCCGCTAAGCAGTCGACCGGTTCTTGAATTGATCCGGCTGCGACATGGATGGCTACCCTGGCTAGCACACGCTTAGTAAGCCCTTTTCTCAGGGCCTGTAAGCGGCAAGTCTTATGAAGAGCACGTGATAAGGTTGTTTGTATACATTAGCTCAATGATGCGAAGTGGAAAGGGACAATTTGACAGATATGGTGATCATCAGCAGAAGGTGGCGAGAGGTATTATTATTCACGCCCAAGGTGTCTATCTAATACCTGAGATAGGTTAGGTAGTTACTTTAGACGGATAAATTAATTATTAATTAACTATATGGGCTTCCTTAGCACCTGGAGGTGGAAACCAGGCCCGGCCACTTTAGGTACAGGGTTGATGTGCCCTAAAGAACAGACTATTGTTGTTTCTTTGGAATTTACTCGATGACTATTGTACTTGTAGTAGTATGGACCTGCAGCTTGATCATTTTGTGAGGATTTTCAGGCTATTAGTTTTGTGTTTGTGGAGCACTTTGCAACCAAAACCAACCTGGATGATCATACAACTTCCTGAGTCATAAATCTAGATAACTACCATATAAGGAAACATTCAATGGTGCGTAGAAGTGTACAGTAGGGAATCAATTACTGGGCGTGATCTGCTTTTCGTGGCGGATTCGAGGCCTAGACCAACCTTCGGCCTAGTCTCTCCTAAAATATATTTTCTGCAGGGCGGCAGTGTGGGGCCCGATGCACTATCGAACAAGGCTATAGAGCAACCCACTAGCTTCACTTATTAGGTCTGTATCCATTCTGAACAATACATTAAACTCGCTTACCCACCCTCAGAAAATGGGATTAAGAAGAATAGTGCATTGGTGACTAGTCACCCCAAAATAAAATCCAGATACTGCACCAAAACACTCAAAGTATCAGGGATTCATGAGCTGTCATGTTCTCCACCTTTGAGAACTCGCGTTTCTAGGATCAGTGGACCATATGTCTGAGATGATCCACCGGGATCATTCAACAGGAATTCCCTGGTTTGAGGATAATATTTCAATGAGAGGGACTCACAGATTAGAAGCTGATGTTTACAACAGTACTAATTGGATCTTACATGCCTTAAATAACCTTGCTGCAAATTACGTTTCATCAAGTCTTGTTCATCGCAGACATTCTGAATTAGCTGGGCGGCTTTAGCGCTAGATATTCTCTATACAGTGGTTCGGGTCCCTTTGCGGAGCGGCATATACTGACATATCGGAGTATTTATATCCAAGAAAAACGTAGGGGCGTTCGAAAGTAAATCTGACTAAGAAGTGACCTCAGAATCTATCTATAGAAGTAAGTGCCAAGGGGAATAGTGGATCCATAGGTATAGAAAAGACCCTGCGACAAAAAGAATAAGTGTTCATGTCTTGGCGTGACGCCGAGATACTGATACATGTCAAAGTTTGTCGTCATCCTTTCTTGGATCTTTCTTGGATCTTTCTTGGATCTTCTGATTTCTTATGCTCTATTTCTACACCGTTGTGGGAGATGCTTGAAGAGATAGTTATAGTTCCTCGATAATGTCTAGTCTTGCTCACACTCATACTCATACTCAGGGCAATTTCGGGGATTGTGAATCCATCAGTCCTGTCTAGCTGGAGCAAGCGCAACCTTGCCCACAATAGCATCAATTTCTGCCATGACCTCCGGTGTTAACTTTTCGAGTACCTGCAGTGCTTTCACGTTCTCAACGATTTGTTGCGGGTTCGATGCACCTGTGATCACCGAAGAAACGTGCTCATTTTTGATACACCAAGCTAGTGCTAACTGCGACTGCGTGATCCCGAGTTGATCGGCAATAGGCTGAGATGGAAATAATACGTTAGTCTCCTGAATCATTCTAGATCAAGGAATGAAATCTCGTCGGCGGTGAGAGTATGTTACAGAGACAGCTCTGCTACCACGAACGGTCAAACGCTCGCATCAACACATACCTTGAGCTTGATCACTTTGGCAATCGTCTGTCTCCATTCATCATTACCGTACATCGAATTTCTCACCATATTGCTAAATTTGTCGTTGCTTTCGGCAAAGCGTGATCCTGGGGGAGGTTGATCAGGCGAGTCGTTGTACTTGCCGCTAAGCAAACCCATCTTGATGGGGCTAAAGACGGTCAGGCCGAGGCCAAACCGGCTGTAAAGGCGCTGATATTCTCCCTCAACCCGCTCTCGCGCCAGCAGATTGTATTGTGGCTGCTCAACCACTGGGGGGATCAGGCGCAGCTCACGGGCGATGCCACAGGCCTCGGCAATTTCGTCTGCCGACCACTCAGATGTTCCCCAGTAAAAGGCCCAGCCACGCTCAATGACGTGGTTGAAGGCCCGTACCGTCTCCTCCATGGGAGTAAGCCGGTCGGGCCGGTGGGCGTAGACGATATCGACGTATTCGAGGTTTAGACGCTTCAGGGATGAGCAGAGACCCTCGACGATGTGCTTGCGTGAGAGCCCATGGTTATTGACGAGCACCTCGCCATTGGCACCGCCCCAGTTGAGTTTTGTGCTCACGACAATGTCGTTACGTTTCCACTTGAGCTCCTTAATTGCCTGGCCCATGACGATCTCGGACTGGCCATCTGCGTAGCTGTACCACTGTCAGTTGACCCTTGACATAAGACTCACGATTAAACTCACCTCTCAGCGGTGTCGAAAAAGTTAATACCGCAGTCGTAGGCCTGCTTCATACACGCAATGGTTTTTTCTATTCTAGTGAGTTTTGGAGGTTTGGCGCATCATGGGAATGAAGATTCAAACGAACCATTGTCAACGTGCCCTCCAAATCTAAGACATTCTCATCAGCACTTTGAAGATTACAGGGAGCATCAATCCAGCTTCAACATACGTGAGCCATCCTCCGAGGCCTAGAACCGAGACATGGAGCCCCGAATTTCCCAGCCTGCGGTATTGCATACCCGTGTTCCTAGGTTCAGACCACGCCATATCTGTTTGAGACTCGCTACTGGTAAATAATGATAATAAAGAGATAGTTGAGTACTTTGCTAGGCGAAGCTCTGGAACGACAGTGGAATTGAAGAGGGAAAGGAAAAGGAAAAAGGAAAAAGGGCGACCTCCAGACCTTCAATCGAGACCCCAAACGATTGGTTAAAAAAGGTAAGGTCTGACCGGCCTAAAGCGGTTAGCCCAATGCGGTACCCGGTGAAATTCTCGGAGTCGCGGGGTAATCGTCATAGATTTCCATGATCGGAAGCATGTTATTAGTACTTTTTAGGAAGATTGTTGTAGCTATACAATTTTCTCAACGTGCGGAGCTGGCGGTGTCCAGACCAACTGCGAAATTGTATCAACTTATCGAAGATCCGCTGTCAATTAAAAGGAGCCATGGAGATGGCAGAGGCCCTCGTTGGCTCCGACAAACAGCGGGATAATTGCCTTTTTTCAGCTATTTTGGAGAGATGTCCCTTATACCCGAGGATAGAGGAAGTCGGTGTGAAATCATAGGAGATGTTCGTTAAGATATTATAATCGGGTCCTGTTTGAAATCCCTAAATTTTAGCCCCCACGTAAGACAGTCTTAACAATCTCATACAAATCGCAGTGAGGACGTCTCGCAAAGAAAGCTACGCAGGCGAATCTAAAACTACAGAGGAGAAAATGAAGATGGCGAACTAAGGCTTTGATGTTTCTGTAGAGACCAATGGATCCGACAAAACTTGAGGCCGCTCCATGGTTTTGTATACGACCCATCTACCCTCGTTCCTATCAGGGTTATGCCGTTCACGATACCTTTGCACGATCCCATGCCGTCGCCAGATTGCCCCGGGCATTGAAGATGCTCTCGTAAGTCTGTGGCTGGGTATTGTATGCCTCATCCGTGGCCTTGACTACCAGCACGGCCTCAGAAACAGTCTTGCCATCATCGGGCACCTGCCCCTTATACCTCCAATGCCTCCAGCACCATGCCTTACTCCCACTCACTTTAGCCTCAGCATCTAACAGCTCAGCCTCGTGCCATGTCCTGCCCCCATCCATACTGACATCGACACGGATAATCTCGCGTCCCCCGCCCGAGTACGCATAGCCTTCTGCGCAGATGGACTCCACCTCGCCCCTCTCGCCTCTGGTTGGTTCGACGTGTGTAATTGCTGAAGTGACAGGCATCTCTTGTATGGAGCGAGCGCTTTGCCAGTTCGGATTCTTGATGTCACTGGGGCAGAAGCTCTTATAGTCACGCTGCTGCCACTGGGTGGGCGACTCGTCCGGAGATATTGAGATGTGGGAAAGCCACTTGACACTACGTGCTGCTACCGTGCCCGGGACGATGACTCGCACGGGATAACCGTGGTCTCGCGGCAGCTCGGCGCCGTTCATGTCAAATGCTAAGAGCACATCCCCCCAAGGGTCGAGGGCCTTCCGGATAGGGATGGACGCTCCGTACGCCTCCATGGCTGAGAAGTGGACATGTTGAGCATCGGTTGGCAGCTCCTCGATATTGAGACCAGCATCGGCGAGAACATCAACAAGCCTGACTCCCTCCCACTCAGCAGTGGAAATAGCACCGGCCCTCCACTGCAGGCCGTTTGTCGGCCCCGCACCCTCCGTCATGGACTTGCGGCGATTCCCGGCACACTGCAGTGTAGCCGTTACCTTATGTGTTTGAAACCTCTCCTTGAGTTCCTTGACAGTGTATTTCCTCTCGCTCCCATCAGTCAGTTCGATGGTGACCTTGTGTTGCTCTCCATCTACGGCGGGAACCCAGAAATGGTTTCGGACATAGAATAGCTCGTTCCTGGTAATGAACTCTCTGAGCCCTAACTCGGGCGTCTCTGCGTTTCTTGGACGAGGCGTTAGGGTCACGAGTCGCGCATCACGTCCCGGGTCATGTTGGAAAGGGTCCACGATGGCGTCGTGGGGTACCCGACCATCCTTCAAATCAGCATCGTCTATCTCGCCAATCTTATACTGCTCCAAGATTTCGTAGACGTCTGGCCGTTTATGAATCGTAAAGATGTCCCAGTACGGCTCCAGGCTACCTCCCGAGGCGGCTAAAATGACTTCGCCTCCGGGATGAGCCTCGATCCAATCGGTAATGTCGTAGACCGAAGTTCCCCCTAATAACCCAGGGGTTCTTGGATGACCTGTCGTGCTGTTTGACTTCAGCGAGGCGGAAGGTTCTGATCTTGGTTGCCTTGACCTTCCCGTGACTGTTGTCGTAGGAGTCGTCAGTCAACAATTGCAGCGACCCGGCAGCGACCCCAACAGCGATGGCACTTCTGCTCGCGAGAGCGGCCCACGATATACTGGTCTTGGGATTATTGTGTGCATGATGCGAATAGGATCTGATTTGAAGGTGCGTTGGCAATGGTAGTCGACGAGCATGTCTCGCATGCTGGGCATGGGCGATCCAGCAGCTGCTGTCTAGACATGCCAGCAGTCGGCCGGAGATCGTGTATTTCAGCGACATGATCATGACCGTCCGTGGGAAATTGCAATATCGTCAGCTCTCAGCTGTAGCATCTGTAGCATCTCCTTGAAGTGTCCAAGAAGATGTCCAGCCACCGGCCACATTCCCGAGGCCTATTCGTCTCCATAGATGCTTTCCCCCGTAGATTGGAGCTCGCACCCCCGACATCATTCCAGCTCGGGGAGTACCCCAGATACTCACGTGAACGGGCAATGAGGTTGGCCCGCTGTTGACGTGGAGAGGTTATCCGGCACTAAGCTACGCTAGCCGACGCTAGTGGGTACTGTTTCCTTACTGTTCCCCCCCCTGGGATTATGGGCGGAGGCAGTCGGAATTCCTGCTTAGTGGATCATGCTGCGCACCAATAATATCAATCAGTCTGAATTGCTATTGCCCCTAGCTGGCAATTTATGTGGGCAAAATAATGACTAATCTTGGCGGATATACAGTATCTCCTTTCTCCGAGTATCCACCAATCCTACTGCTCCGTCAGAGGCTCTGACCGGAGAAATTATCGGCGGCCATATTGTAGCACTCCACATCACCAGAACGAGTTCGCACCCGCTGTACCCAACTAAATGATGTCCTTGCGAATTCATGCATTTGGAAAGACATTTCGGAGAAAACATCGGTCAACTCGTGATAGTATGCTTCATTCCGGCGATTTAGGGCTAGCCACTTGGTGGGGATTCCGGGTTGACCCCCCTCTGCCCTAACGACCACGCTTCCTGTTTAAGATTGTTAGTTTGCTTTGTGCCTGTACGCTGCAAAGGACCACAATTATTGAAGAATTTTGCTGGCCCATTAATCTGTCCCACGTTCGAAGAAATCATGTCACCGCATCATGTCCAAGATCTCCTAACCGAGTCACGACGGGCTAGGTGGAAGGAGGCCTCGGTATACCAGACATGGCCTGCGTCCTTCAAGGACTCGACGGGGTCGGGGACCGGGGATTTGAAGGGTGTCATTTCCAAAGTTGACTACCTAAAGAAGCTGGGCGTCGATGTCATCTGGTTATCACCCATCTTCGAAAGCCCTCAAGTCGATATGGTGAGTTTCATATACTCTCGTTAGACAGGCACACGATCGTGGAGCAAGTTGCAAGTTGTTTATCATAGTTAGTTCCCTATCATGTGGTCATCAACTGATGCAAATATCCCATCCCCAGGGGTACGATATTAGTAATTACCGCGTGATTGATCCACGGTATGGCTCTATTGAGGACGTTGATGTGTCGAGGGACAGGCTGCACGAACGAGGCATGAAGCTCGTCATGGATCTTGTCATGAATCATACCAGCGACCAGCATGAATGGTTCAAACAGTCGCGGAGTTCTCGCAAGGACAAATATCGCGATTGGTACATCTGGAAGCCTCCCCGGTTTGATGCTCAGGGCAACCGACTACCACCTAACAATTGGCAGAGCCATTTTCAAGGTACGTCGAATTTCATCTTAAAGATCTACTGGCCACAAAGCGGAATGCAGAATTTACGTTCATCGTAATACATAGGAAATGCGTGGGAATGGGATGAATGTACAGGAGAGTACTATCTCCACCTCTATGGCAAGGAACAGCCAGATCTGAATTGGGAAAACCCTGCGGTTCGCCACGAAGTGCATGAGACGATGCGGTTCTGGCTTGACCGTGGCATCGACGGTTTCCGCTTTGACGTCATCAACTTCGTCAGCAAAGGCCATGATTTCCCAGATTCATCCGGCGATTTTTTCCCGGGATCTGAGTTCTATGCCGCTGGACCTCGACTCCACGAGTACCTGCAGGAGCTTGGGAGAATCCTTCAAGAGTATGACGCCTTCAGTGTAGGCGAGATGCCATGCGTTCATGACACGAAAGAGATTATCAAGAGCGTCCAGGAAAACCGAGGCGAGTTCAACATGATTTTTCATTTTGAGCTGTGAGTGCTATCAAACCCCTACTTAATTTCCTTAAGATGACATCGGTGCGGGGTCATTTTCGTATTTATTTTGCGGCAACCTCAAATTGCTAATTGGCATAGAATGGACATCGATCATGGATCAGAGGGGAAGTTCTTCCCTGGCAAATGGTCACTATCGGAGCTCAAGCGCACGGTCAACAAGTGGCAGCAATTCATGTACCATAACAATGGCTGGAACGCCCTGTACTTAGAGAACCACGACCAACCGCGAGCCGTGAGCCGCTTTGCCAATGACAGCCCCGAATATCGCGTGCAGAGCGCCAAGATGATTGCGGTCTTTCTCGGACTACAGGCCGGCACCCCTTTCGTCTACCAGGGCCAAGAGCTTGGCATGCACAATGTGCCTAATGATTGGCTCATGGAGGAATACAAGGATATCGACTGCTTGAATCGCTGGAGGTTCGTGTCTGAGCCAAGACTATGCTGCCAGTTGTATTGAAGTAGCGGCTGACTCCCCAAGCAGGTATCATGGCCAAAATGCCGACCTCGAAACGCGGGAAATATTCCGACAGGAATATCAGAAAAAGTCTCGCGACAATGCACGCACCCCCATGCAGTGGGATTCCAGCAAGCATGCTGGGTTTACCTCTGCTGAAAAGCCTTGGATGACAGTCAACCCCAGCTACACCGTCGTCAATGCCGCCGCCCAGCTTGATGACCCCAACTCGGTCTTTAACTGCTGGCGGGCGGTTCTGGAGGCGAGGAAGAGGTACAAGGATATTGTCGTGTACGGACGCTTCGACCTTGTAGACGAGAATAATGACAAGATCTTTGCGTACTCACGAACATCACCAGATGGTCGGGTCTTGGTGGTGTGCAACTTTTCAGCTGAGACGGTTGAATGGGTTAGTATCTCGGCTACCGTCCAAGAGGTGATTGTGACGACGACTGGCCGACCTCGAGAGGGTCTCCAGAGGGGTGAGATACAGTTGGATCCCTTTGAAGCCATTGCTTTGTTGGTAACGGAATAGACAAGTCACATTCTCAAGCTACCACAAAACGAAGACTCCCGATTTATAGTACATGGTTTCACATTTTAAAAGTCATGCCAAACGCTGACCTGAGTCGTTAAATCAATGGCTTTACTCTCGTGTGCGTCCCATAGTCTACGCAGCTGCCGCGTCAGAAAACTGCGAATCCAAGCTCTCAACAGAATCCCACATTGCGTTACTGGCAAAAAGCAATTCCATAGTCCCCGTAGGTTCCATATTGTTGAATGATCCTTGTAATATCTGGCTCTGGTTGAAGAGCTCTTGGTTGGAGCAGAGCAGTGTATCGGGGATGTTGTCGTCCCAGGCCACTACTTGTATTGTCGAGACAATGTCAGTGATATCCTGTGGGAATCCTTGGCCTTCAGTATTCGCCTGCCCCTCATGACCCTCGACGGATCTCAATGGTGGCGATTTGGGTAGATGCAAGGTCCTGGGCTGTTGACTGGAATCAACTATTCTTTCCCCCGAAAGTGGCTTGTAGGACAGGCCATTATCAGATATTTCATAGATGCGCGGGCTAGGGCGAAGCAGGGCATCTGAGATGCGAGCATGCAGTAGTGGCAAAAGAATCTTGTTGCCGCCACGGCACGAGGCCAGCTTGCTCTGCAGCCGGAGGAGGATTTCCCTGGGGATATCGAGCGAGACTGGCTGGCCATTGAACTCGGTGGTAACCGAATCTATCACGCCCTTTGCAATCTCGTAAATCTTGTACTCCTATATAGCCGAAAAACATGTATGTGCGCCCCCAATTAGTTATTTGATACTCGTTCTCGTCTCAATTTTACAGGTCTTGCTTCCTTACCATAGCGGGTCCGTGGGCTTCTATCGCAGAGCTAGGAAGGTGAGACATGTTTTCGAGGAACTCCTTGGCAATCTGGATCGGGTGTGAGAGTGAGGTCATGTGCTGCTGTGACGAGCCAAGTGTCGATTTGCGGCCGATCGATGCCCTCCATAAGATGACCTGCATCCACTGGGTCGTGACGCAGATATCTGCCGTTTGGATGTCGTTGGTCTCCCGCGATTGAATCGAGGCCTCTCGCAGCTGATGTTGGAGGAGACTGAAACTGTTACGGTTGAGGGCGTGCATGTTCTCGTAAGGGGGGAGTTGAATCTCGTCTGAGGTATGTAGGATATCAAAAGCTCCCGATTGGTCGAACATCAAGAAGAGACTTACGAGCTTCTTGAACGCAGGTAGGACATGAGTCTCGTCGTCGGCTTCGTCGAGGTTGATGAAGCGGGGGTTGTACCGCAGCACGACGGGCAATTTATGAAGCATCGCCACCCCTCTAAGCAAGAAAAATGATAGTAGTCAGAAAGGTAGATCCACAAAAGACAGATGGTTGAAGGAAATTTAACTAGATAGTGAGACACATTGTAGTGGGTTAGTGAAATGTGGTTCGAGCTTACCTTTCGGTGACAAACAGCAGGGACAAGATCCTCTGCCGCATCTGCTGATCGCGGGTCGTCAATGAAGAATAAGTCTCCTCTCGGTGCAAGCCCATAATCTGGGCAATGGTAATAGCCTCCCGGAGGTAAAGCAAGGACCTTGACCCCCCCGGCGACCGATTCTCATGATAGACGTGTAAAAAGAAGGACACGCGCAGGGCATTGATATTCATGGTGGAATCTTGTCCATCTTTCCGGAGCAGGGCATTGGCTCGTTGGCACTCGGCCTCCATCGAGGCTCCAGTTGCCATATCCCCGTTCTCAGGGCTATCTAGCTTAAGCTGGGCGATGGTCGCGGCCCCGATGGCATTCGCAAGGGCATAGGCGTCCATGTTCTCGGGATCGCGGTGAAGGTATCCCATAACCTCTTCGACGTCAACGATGGGCCAGACTGGAAATAACCGTAGTCGGTAGACACAAAGCCGCAGAACCAGAGACGATGTCGATGTCCGGCTGCGCTCATCGCTGCTTGGTTTGTTAGAATAGTTTCTTCTTCTTTTTGTCGTTTTCGTCCTTATTCCTCCTCTTTCACTCTGCGCCGCAGCACGCTTAGTTCATGGCATATGAGAGGACGTTACCCACCTAGTATGACTCGTTGAGATGATAGGAATTGAACCAGGGGTAATGACTTGATCGACATCGTTGGACGCGGGCGGTGTACTCGACAACCTCTCTGATGGTGTCTGGCCTATTCGCATCCCGCTAGGACTCCCTGCACTATCGTGCCAGCCATGATCATGCTGCTGCTGAGTCGCAGTGATCCGCCGGATCGTCTTAGCTCGTAAGCCTCTGGGGCCTCGCACCAATGGACGTTTGTTGAAGGTACACGCGATGCCAGCAGTCACACAACCCGAACATGGCGACTCACTCGAGCACTTGACCTTGCGAAGCTTGCAAGCGTCGCAGGCCCATTTACCTATTTTTCTCGTAGGTTGCGGCATTGTCCTTCTAGCTGCATGCGGGGAAGGGCCTGATTATTGGAGTGTACGGAGATGTAGGCTAGAAGAGCCGGCGGTGCTAGCACAATTACGGTTTAGCCTCGTTCTACTATTGAACATTTGAACGCGGGGAAGTGGCGACCTATCAACCCCCTTTACCAGGACGCCAGGCCTGCGCGGCTCCTGATTTTCTAGTATTAAAGGGGTTTAAATGGTGATTTTCTAAACGGAGACATTTTCGGGTACAAGAGGATCACACATGCCACTAGCAGTGATACCAACCATTGCAGAATACAGAAGCCATGGTAACTCAATTCGAATTGGCGTCTTGGACAAGTCAATATACAAAAGGAAATAAAGAGCCCTGCCCTGATACACCTACCAGTAGACTCGCTATCTAAAGTTGCCGATTTCAATACTTCAAGGAGACCCTAAACCAACAAAACCCATTCGTGTAACATAGTCGTGATTTCCCTGTCTTATCTGCTGCAATATCCTCCATAGTCGCTATTCTCTAATATGAGAAACGGAAGTCCAATCTTTTATTTCCTTCACTCTCCCGAGCTGGAATATCATTCTGGTACGCCGTCTGCTGGTCCACCGTCATGGCTTTCCACACTACATCCTTCTTCCGGTTCAGATGCCGTAGAAACTCACGCTGAATGATAACGACAACCAGGGTCAAGATGCAGATAGCGAGTAGCACAGCGTTGCCGCGATGGTAGTATGGCGCGTCATCGGCTCGGTAGATC
This sequence comes from Penicillium daleae, assembly GCF_028827525.1. Taxonomy (NCBI): domain Eukaryota; kingdom Fungi; phylum Ascomycota; class Eurotiomycetes; order Eurotiales; family Aspergillaceae; genus Penicillium; species Penicillium daleae. Next base: position 4,623,812 of record NW_026623153.1, read on the forward strand.
TGGGAGCCGAGGAGGGAGCCGACTTGGACAATGACATTGTAGGTGGCGGCCGTGATAGCCCTCTTTTTGACGTCAAAACTGTTCTCAGAGATCCAGGAGGATACGATAGGGTGGAAGTACGGATCTGTATTTTATTTGTCTCGGTCAGCTGGTGCTCGGGCTGAAAGACCAGAGAGATAGAGCTACTGGTTGGAGGGCTGGGATCCAGAAACAAACATACAACCAGAGATGAGCGTCACCAGCGTAAAGCGAGACCAGTCCCGACCGCCGTTAGGCAGCGCCATGAGAGCGATGAGAAGGGGCATGACCCAAAAATTTCCAAAGAAGATATGAAAAGCCCGATCATTGAAATAGTTGCTGCTGAAGGCTATGGCAAGCATGGTGAAGATCTGTAGGACCGCTGACGGGACCGTCAGCATGTTGGAGTCAAAGGTCGAGAAGCCAATGCGCTTTAGCGTGAGGGTGAGGTAGCCCTGGACGGGTGTTGCAGGAATGTAGGCGACCAGGCCGATGAAGTAGAGACCCCACATAGACTTATCCAGCCAAGCCTCCTTGATGTTGCTCCAGTGAACCGGTTCTTTGAGGGCCGTCAGTCCCTTGGCCGGGTCGTCGCGAAGAATACGCTAGATGCAAATGCCGTCGGACTATTTATACCAAGTGGATATCCTGAGATAGTTGCAGTGAGGTAAACAAGAGACTTACATTGACCATGATAGCCTCTTCTCGTTCCGTGTACCAAGGCTTACGCCAGAGAATGCCCTTGGTCTGGGTCGGGCTGGCAGGAAGCCATATAAAGGCCTGTGGTGCATGGTATGAGTGATATGTTGTAAATTCATAATGTCGTTGGCACAAATAAGACTTACCACCAATGCAATCATGCATGTAAGGACGCCTTCCAAAAGGAACAACCAGAACCACCCCGTGTGGCCCCCGATGCCCCTCATCTTGAGGATCCCTGCCGCAAGGAGCGCTGAGATGACGCGAGCAACATTCAGAGTTGACCAGAAAACGGCCAGCCGGGTTGAGAGCTCCTTAGACGTGTAAAAGTATGTTGAGAACAGGATGACTCCTGGGAGCTCGGCCTTCATTAGAATCTTTCGCTTTAAGTGTTCTCACGGTGTTCACCATACCTGGAATAAATCCTCCCTCAAAGAGGCCAATGAGAGCGCGGGTAATGTAGAAGCTGGCGCGGTTCGTCATCCATGCCTGGGCCCATGCTTTTACTTGAATGTTAGCAAGTGACGTCTCGTCCTATGCGCTTCGGAAGGAAATGGACATACAAACGATACCCCACAGAAACATCATCGTCGGCAAGACTTTTTTGAACCCAAGCCTCTTCGTAATCATCTGGACAGGGAACTCAGCCGCCAGAAAACAAACGAGCTGGATCGTGGTTCCCTGTTTTGCAGGGATTAGCATTTCATTTCCGCGGGTAGGAAACCCCTCTTACATTGTTGTAATCATTGCTCGTAAGTTTCAAGTCCGTAAGCAGATCATCGGCGAGAGCATTGGATAGGTTTCCTCGATCTAGCTGGAGGCCGAAGAACTAGATTTACCAAAACATTCCGTGACTTGGCGCTACATATGTGCCATTAGGCCGAGGGAAAAGAACAGCACCCGGAAATGAGCAACGCCGACAACCTTACCATGATGCATATGCAGGAGAGAAGGTAGAAATCCGTCTTCTGGACCACTTTGCGCTCTTCATCGGCTGTCCAGGTCAAGTCGGGATCCCACCAGTGGCGGCCCTCGTACGACTCGTGCGGAGGGAGCCGATCGGATAGCCTCTCCCGACCAATCTGTACCAGCGAGACCTGGGAGACGCGTGCAACCGAGGTCTTGTCCATGTCGACGTGCTTCGTGAGATTTCGCAACATGCCCTGATTGCCACACTTAGGAGAGGCTTCAAGCGGTTGGCGAGCAACGCTTCGCGATTTAGATGGGTGAAGACCGAGAGTGAATTTTGATACTAGTGAGTTGGTCGATCACGCCAGTCTCCCCGTGGGGATCTCGGAGCATTAATGGGAGTTGAGTTGACATTCATGGGAGTCTAAGGGATGCGGTGTATCCACTTCTCGCGTTTCCCCCATGTTCATCACCTCAGGTATATCCGGGGCCCCAACGACCGCTACTCTCTGGAGTATGTCAAATAACCCTTCTGCTTTACCAACAATACGGCCGCTCGGGCATTGTTGGTCTAGACGAGCGTAATTCAAAAAACCCAGGACATAAGGGGTATTCATTTTGCATTATCCTTCGAAGCAAATGCAAAAAAATAACCACCAAGGGCTTCCATTCTCATAATTCCATTGGCCACTTCTTGTCAGATCAGATATTATTAATATGATCTGAGTCACGTGCACTCCAGTACCGGATCCAGTGTGGTATTTGCATTACCATTTGTAAATTACCACTGGCCTCATCCCGAAGTTCCTTCCGCTACATTCAGACGATGTCCCTCTCCAGCCAAGACCCCACGGAGTGAAGGGGACTCCACTTCCCAACTCCGAGAATTTCTCCGCCGCAATGCAATTGGTCTCCCACGTCTTCTGGCAGACATCGGGGAAGAAGGATTCCAGGCCATGAGTCGTTTCCTCTGTCAGAATTCGCTTGCATCTGTGGGTTTGGGAGGCTTCAACTTGGTTGATAAATGCATAGCTCCCAAGCCATAGAGACAGAAAGGTGTCACGCACAATAACTCTACTATCATACAGTTCCCTTCGAGTTTTATTACACCATGCCTTCCGCCGAAATCATCTCGACCAGTACAGGCGGGCCTAATATCGTGGGCGGCAACCCTGTAGCGAAGACCCGATGCCTCCAGCCGCTAGTATATTCCGGATCGCTGGACAGGTTCACATATGCCGACATCACACCCGTCATAGGCCGCGAGTATGAAGCTCTTCAGGTGACTGAACTACTCTCGGCGGATGACGCCATGATCAGGGATCTCGCCAGCATCAGTAAGCATCCCATATTCCACAATCCCGGCTACCCTCTGTATTAACCACTCCGGCAACTAGTCTCACAACGTGGAGTTGTCTTCCTGCGCGACCAAGTTGTCACTCCTCAGGAAATGAAACAATTCTGCCTCCGATTGACAGAAGTTGCGGGATGCGTAAGGAGCGCTTCTCCTAGATAGTACTATTTTCTGTGTAGAAATGCACCCGCTGACGAGTCTTTTATTAGCCCGAGTCGTCAGGCCTACATGTCCATCCGCTTACGGAAGAGGGTAGTGAGCTTGGAGACCAGGTCAGCGTTATCAGTAGTGAGAAGCAGAAGAAAGGGGGTGGCCTCACTCATCAGCTCAGTGATGTTAGCCGCTTTGCCAGTGCTGGTTGGCACACTGATATATCATTCGAACCGGTCCCCTCAGATTATGCAATGCTGAAAATTCACACCCTCCCCGCGACGGGAGGCGACACTGTATGTTGTTAACCCGATGCCCAATACCCAGGGCTCAAGGCGAGCACTGGTCGCTTGTGAAGAAACCTCCGTTTTGAATTCTCACTAAAAGTCAACAGCTCTGGGCATCTGGCTATGAAATATACGACCGCTTGTCCCCCAGCATGCAAAGATTTCTTGAGGGCCTGACAGCCACGCACGATGCGAGTTTTTTCCACGAGGAGGCGAGACGTCTTGGCAATCCGATCCGAAAGGATACCCGAGGCTCCCCGCTGAATACAGGCGAGAGCCTTCAAGCCATTCATCCTGTAATTCGAACAAATCGTAAGTGGTCGTGTCTTCGCAGGCCTGACGTACGTCGTCCGATCAACTGACTCTTGACAGCTGTGACGGGGTGGAAGTCTGTGTACGTCAATAAGGGTTTCACCAAACGCATCAACGGCGTCACCAAGGACGAGTCCGACATGCTTCTCAGCTACCTGTTCAATCTTGTGACCCAGAACCATGACGCCCAGGTGCGGTTCAAGTGGCGCAAGAATGATATGGCCATCTGGGATAACCGCAGTATGTGGCACTGCGCCACCTATGACTACCCTGAAGCTCGAGCAGGAGACCGAGTCGCCTCGCTGGGCGAGGCGCCCTACTTGGATCTCTCAAGCAAAAGTAGACGCGAAGCGCTAGGACTATGAACACGCAAGGAGAAGTTAATACGTCCTCCCGCTTTGGTAGAGTCTAACCTAGGGCAATTCGCTCAGCTCCGAGGCCTCTCTTTTCTGCTTCGTTCTGCGGGCCACGTTACAATAGTCTTGTTTTAATACTTATAGCAAGGTTTCTATCTGATGTTAAAACAAGTTGTTCATCGTGTTTGATACTCTGTTCGCCCTACTATTATCTCCATATAAATAAGGAATTTACTTTCGAGGAAAACCCAAGACCAATGCGTTCAAAAGACGATATACATTAGTGATTGTAAAAGATGCGATAAGACTCACCTTGCCAGGGTTCCTTTCATTGCACTTTCAACCCCCTGTTTGGTGACCTGCTTGGTTCTATTGGGAGCCCAGGTTAAACTCGGTGATTATAATCGAAAATTACACTCTCAAGAAAAAGCATAATAAGGATCACAAAGCTGCTAGGTGGTTCCAGGTCGTACAGTAACTAGAACAGACTGAATTGTCGCAGTTTGTTGTACTACAGTTAACAGTTCGATCGTGCGCAGTTCGATGGGGACTATGTAGTGCACTGTGAGCTTGTGCAGCTGAACCTAGTCAGCAATATTGGGAAGGAGAGGGCCAAAGACCTTCCTAGTGAACTATGCAGCATAACATTCACGGATTGCGTGTTGCGTTACTGCATTGACATAAGGGGGTTGATATTGGCGCCGGTGGGCTCGATAAGTTTTTTCGACACGATGGAGGGCTTTCTGCTGCCTACCGTTCTTCCATGTGTCAAGTTTGCATTCGATTTCGGGACGCATGGAGTTCATGAGCTCAACAAGGTCGTTCCCCGCTCGCCGCTCTGCAATATCGCGTTTCCCCCTTTTTTGCTTCACCTCGGCTTCTTGTTCCTATGTGCGCTCTGTGTGACTATTAGATACACAATGTTTAGGAAGTAGCTAGGTTCAGAACTAGGGCACTGGAAATATGATCTGGGAGGGCGGGAGAGGAGAAAGATAACAAAATACTACTAGACTCAAGGATGAACAGAAAGGGTACTGACCGATTCGCTGAGCTCCCCTCGACGCGAAGCTTTCCTGCTCCTCTGTGACTAGTTGAATCGACGTGTCCACGAAATCAATACACAGCTGCTGTATTAGCTGAGGACAAATCAATCTCATCTGGTCGTAGAATAATAGACCGAGCAACTCATTCGAGGTCACACTCGAAGTCGCTTGAAAATGGTGAGTATAGGGCTGGACCCAGTCTGTCATGAACGGCATCCTGTTGTGCTTATCCTCATTCTCATTGTCGTCAAACTTGGTCGGCGATGTCTGTAGTACAGGTTGAAAATAATCGAGAAGCACCACTGGATAAATTGCAGCACGAACAATGACATTTAATCGAGCGCTCGGTTCAACTTCACTGAAGATCCGCAGCTGCTCGTAGAGCATCCCCTGAACCGACTCGTCGGATAGTACCGCCGAAATTTCTGGTTGACCAAAGGTCAAATAAGCGAGTAGCTTGGAAGTGGAATTTTTTCTCCGCGGGCGGTATCATCCTCGTCAATGTGTCTGTGTCGACGATTCTTTGAAACCTTTGCAGCTGTTCCTGCAACAATAGCCGAGCCGTGTCTTTTAGTCAAACTTCAAAACTATCGGTGTATTGCTTATGAGTTCCTAGAATCAATTGCATCAATTTTGGCTAGTATCTACGAATATAAGATAGATCATCTTCATGATAACGAAGACAACTTTCCTGACTTTACGGCGGTTACCAATCGCATCATTGAATCAATTCGGGAAGCACCACCGAGACACGAGAGGAAAATCGCGCATCCAGCAACGTTCCAGGGAATACTTTTCATATCCCCCACCTGTCAGGTGGCCCTCGATGGAAGAGCTGACTGTCGGCTGTTAGCGGATATTTTGACTGTCAAAGTTATTACTACTCTGCCTTGGGTGAGATCTTTAGCGCGACAGAGAACCATGTGGCACCTTCCTGAAAGAATATTTTTAAGTTAAGGACAGGAGAAATTACTGTGACGGGTCAGATATGTATACGCATTTCAATTGGACCAGATGAAGGAGCCACCAACTAGTCAACTAGTTGGAATAAAGTTGACCAAGATTTTTCCAAGATTTCGGCTTCCGCAATACTTGCTTGGTTCCCATGGAACTCTACAAGATTGTGATCTTGCCACGCACTTCTGCCCGAGGTTCATTATATTTCGCGATCACCCGCTCGGGCATTATTTCTCTAACCGACGGCGTGTGATACGTGAGACCGGAGTGGGATCAATAATTAGTGCATCACGTAGCGACGAACCCAGCTGATTTCTTATGACAATGACGGTCCATGTATTTCGCCTGGAAAACACAACACCGTCACAGAGTCTTACCACCGCCATGTACCTTGGAAGAAATCCGACTCAACGCAGGAAGACCACGGTCGAATGTGGGTCTATTATGCGGGGTTAACCGGCACGGGGGAGAGAACTGAATCCGGGGGTTCCAGAGAGGAGATTGGGGTGGACTGTCATGTTACATTAATCCCTAGTCTCGGGTTATCAATGTGCTGCAGATTACAGAGAGCGTTGCAGTTGAGCTATCTTTTAGAGTTCTGAAGTCAGCGCCCGTGGCCAATTCCCGCCACGCTGCGGGTGAGATTCATCACGGGTACCATACTGCATTTGAAAATCAATGGTCGGGGCTACGCTAGGGCATGATAGAATGGCCGAGTATATCCGCGCCGAACGAGATTAGACGACTTCGAACCCCTGAAACTGAACCCCGACGGTCAAGTCTCTTCTCCGGCTGACCGTGGACGACGTTCCATTCACATGAGGACTGGGCTTGTGCACGGACGAGGGATGGTTATTCCCTCAACACAGTGAGCACACATGCACGCACGGATGCCTTGCTACAGGATCGCGCTCCACATTCTCCCAACATAAGCCTTTGTATTTTAAGCTCGGTATCTACGAGCCACGAGCAACGTGGAGTAGTGGCCCCTCCTATGGAACTCAATTTAGAAAATCGCCCCCAAGCTTTTCCGGAACTCTCGCGGAGCTCCGACCATCCCAAAGAAGAAGGTGCGCTATTCGGTTATGTTGAGTGGAATAGCGACCCAGCACTAGGCGATATCTAAGATTTAATAGGCGCCCTTGCCCGTCAGTCAGGCTAGTCATGTATATCTAGTTTATCTGCCCAATTTGAAACAGAACCATCCGAATATTTCAGGCTAGACGGCCAAATTTTGCGATCATGGCGAACGCAGGTGGGATTATGTCCATTGAGCCCATTGCGGATCCTCGTGCAAATCCACTTACGGAAAACGAGTTGACAAAGCCCGAGATTATGGAGCGCACCTGGGGTCTAGAAGCTCGAGTTGACGATACTGTCTCGTTCGAGGAATACGAATACTGGGCAAATATTGAGCGTGCCGATGAACTCGAACGAAACCGACAGTACATCGAGAAGCGAGGTCCGCTCACAGCCGCCAAAGTGCTAAAGGCACGGTTCTCGCATGGAATTCATCATGAAGAGAAGAAGGAGCGGGAAAGCGCTCGTCAGGAGCTTGATCAAGGCAAGGACTCTGGGAGTGAGAAGAATAATCTTTCTGGCGTCCAACACAATGAAACAGCTGTGACAGAAGAGGAGTGGAAGACTGCAGCCAGAGCTTTGAAGACAGCTAGCTGGGGAACCGTCTTCTTTCTCATCACCACTGATATCCTTGGTTGGGCATCGACACCGTACGTGATCGACTATCTCAACGCTTATGGTACCGGTTGACCACTGTTATTCTAACTCATCTATAGATACGCGTTCTCAACCGTCGGGTACGGTCCTGGGGTTGCTCTCTATGTCATCTTTTCTATTGCGGCTGGTATCAGTGGTTATATCTTGTGGAAAGTCTATTTGGTCCTTGATTCCTCTCGATACCCCATTCTGAGTTACGGTGATGCCTTTTTCCGCATATTTGGCAAAAGGTCACGCCACTTCATCAATGTTACCCAAGCATTCCAGCAATTCATGACTGTCGCTGTCCTCATTCTGGGTAGTGGTACAATCATTGCTCAGCTATCGAACGGGTCAGTGTGTTATATCGCCTGCCTTGTAATCTTCACGGCTTTCGGTATCATCGCTGGCTTGATGCGTGGCTTGCAGCACGTCGGCTGGCTGGCTAATCTCTCTGTCTGGTTGAATATCGTCAGCTTCCTCATTGTGTGAGTACTATTTCACTTTCTTGCCTTAGGTTTGATTCTAATGATGGCATAACAGCATGGTTGCCGCCGCGAAATATCCTGTCTATTATCCAGCCACGACGCAAGGCACACGTATTCACGACATTGAGCCAATTGTGAAGTTTGCAGGGCCACCCCCGTCACCGTATCAGCCTGCAGCAGTTGGTTTCGCTGGGCAGTTGAACGGTATCAACCAAATGGTTTGTAAGTAAACAACCCTAAATGCCTCGATTTTCATCTTATTGCCACCGTCTCCGGCTAACCCATGATATCAGACAGTTGGGGTGGTGCTTTGCTATTCGTGGCCTTTATGGCTGAGATGAGACACCCAATGGACTTTTGGAAGGGACTTCTTTGTGCACAGATATTCATTTGTGTCGTATACGTCTTTTTTGGGGTCTTTGTAAGTCGAACTCTTATGTGACGATGTCCAGTTTCCAGCTAATGACGTTCGTCTCCGGGAAGGTTTACTCTTTCTACGGCCAATATTCCGCCCAAGTCATCACAACTGCAATTCAACCTCTATCATTGCAGACTGTTGGGAATGTCTTTGCTCTGATAACTGGTGGCATTGCATGCGGTAAGTGTCTACTTTTCAACGTTCAAACATCTCGCACTCTCTCATCCAGATCATAGTTATGTATTTCAATATCGGCATGAAGACCGTCTATATTGAGGTATTCGAGGAGGTTTTACACTTCCCTCCAATTACGACTAAGAAAGGCCGTTGGATTTGGTTTGCTTTAGGCCCAGTGTATTGGATCATTGCCTTCATTGTTGCCGCGTCCGTTCCAAATCTGAACGGTATCTCTGGCCTTGTTGGGGCTCTTCTCATCCTCAACTTTACCTACACATTCCCTGCTATTCTGAACGTCGGGTTTAATTGCCAACTTGGTGCCAAACTTCCAGGTGAAGGATTCAACCCGACCACTCGTGTTACCACAAGACATGACAACGGCTGGAAAAGATGGGTTCGCGGATACTTTAAGAGATGGGCAGTCAACATTCCTAGCACTCTCTATTTCTTGGGCGGCCTGGCTCTTTCTGGTATGGGCGCATGGGCAGCTATCGAGGGTTTGATCATCTTTTTCAGCGGACAGGGTTCAGTCGCCACGTCATGGGGATGCGCTATTCCCGTCTAACCCCTAGTCAATTGGAGATTGTTTGACATGACTAGTGCACATACGATGAACTCTTAAGGAAAGGCTGGGGACTGCTGATGTAATTTATGTGCCCGCATCTGACCACCTCGAATTATCCATTATTCCCATGGGCCTTCCCTGAGTTTTTAGTTGCGAATCCACTAGTCTTCCAAGTTTTGCGAAATGAATCAATCAGTACAGATTCTTTTGATAATGATTAAGGTTCTAAATTTATGTCCGAAGTCATTCAAGCTGGTGAGTTTCTCATGCCTGATTAACTAGCAATCTACCCTGCAAGTAGATTCCCTTCACTTTTTCCCTCTATCATCTTCCACAGAGATTGCCTCCCAGTATCCCACCTCTCCGGAGTAGTCCATGAGGAGATTTGGAAATTTCATAGACCCACATAGCCTGGCGCGAAAACATGGACGGCGACCCAATCAGGATAACAAATGAAAGGTACGGCCGTGTACGGGTCGATCCCAGCCGAGGAAAGGCGTAACAAAAACCTCCGTGCCTGATTTAGCGGCTTTTTCACTATTTTCTTGTTTTCTTTGCAGCATTTGCCGTTCTCCATGTACGAAAGTAGATGGCCTGTGGGCCTCAGCATATCAGCGTAGTCGGCTAAACTCCAGGCAAGTGGGCCAGGCTGTGGAGAAACTTTTGGTGCTACCATATCAGGCAGGCGAAGCCACTTCTTTCAGAGATTACTTGCAACCATGCGGACCATCTAGGGTCGATGCTCCTTGCTCTGGTTCTCTCGTAGTTGCCTAGTTGTGTTTAACTTGAAAAGCTGCGGATCCGCGCAGTCCGATGAACAAATCAACAATTCTCTATTGCACATTCTGCTCCTACTCCAGCATCTTTTAACGGATAGCAACCGCAATAGCAATCTCTGCAGACTCATCACTTTCGATGAGGCCTGCAGAACGACAAGTGAGAAGCAAAAAGCGAAGAACCCTTCCGAGGTGAATCTGTAGGTAGATACAACATACATTTGTAGACTCAAATTGAGAGGATAACCTTTGCTAACCCTCCAGGTATAAAAGCTGAGACTCTCCTTCATCCAGATTTGCTATGTACGAAGATGAGACCGTCGTTGAGTTACCGTTCCAGACATCCGTAATCTTCCAATTTCTTCCGGCGATGCCCAGATCACTCAGTGAGATCGACAACTTCTGCACACCCGCCAGCGACGTACCGAAACCTCCACTGCCCTGATCTGGTCCGTAATTAACCAACAGAACATAGGCCTTATCCGACTCATCTGGTCCACCGATCCAAGCTTGCAGTTGCTGTGCCAGATTGTTACCCGTCCCCGGGTTCCGTGGTTGCATCGGATTCAGGGCGGCAAAGTTGGCGAATGCTACGCTTTGAGTGGATGTGAGCAGCTTCATGCCCAATTCATCGATGTGACGTAGATCGCACCCGAGGATCAGATTGGCGCCTGCGCCAAGCCAGTGGTTCATGATGGTGACGCGCTCCTTATCGCTCACACCCGTCAAGTTCTGCGGGTTGCATGTAAACAAACCGTCCAAATCCGGGTAAATTGTGATGGGAACATTTTGCTGCTTCTGCAGCGAGATGTACTGGCGGTAGTTGTCAATTGCACGCTGGACAACTTGCCAGGTAATGAAGGTACTAGTTCCGGAAAAGTTGATATCCTGGTCAGTCCGCATTGAATCCGCGAGGGGAGCTCCATACATGGCAGATATGTCTGGTTGCGACACAGCTTCCACGAGATATCCAGTCGGACTTGAGAGCCAGAATTGGCGATCGCCTTATGGTAGGCCTCAACTACCGCACTAGTGTCACACATCAGGTTCGCCCCATTCTGGGGGCTCCCCGGCATGACGTAGTCGAGCTTGATCATGTCCAAACCCCAGGATGTCCATAGTTCGATCAAGGAGTCGTGCCACTGCTCCACCCCATCCTTTGAAAAGTCCCAGTCACAGTGATCAAGCCCATCATTATTACCATTTAGGACATCCCCAATCTGAATATTTGTACCTTTGATTGTCCGGTTGGTTGCACCGCAGGGGACTCCAGGGATCGTGTACACACCCAGCTTCAGTCCTATCCCATGAAGCTGCTCCGCGAGCTGTGGTAGATTGAATAGTTCGTCGTTATATTGAATTCGCCCATACTCATCGACGTCGTTCGTGGACCATCCTGAATCCACGCTGCAAAGGTCGTAGCCCATTGCGCGAAAATCAGTCCCAGCAAGCACGCTGCATTGGGCAAGAACACTCTCTTGATTCAGGCCTGTCCATTCCGGTATGATTGATGTAGAACTAGGGAGCGCTTGGAGTCCCCACGAGTTCCACCCGCGGCCGGACGAAGTAAAGCCGTTGGGAGTCTTCGCGGTACGCAGAACTTGTAGCGCACCAGAGTTAGGTTCAGGCTGAGGGTAACAGCCATTGATAATCGTGTCCGCCTGGTCTTGAATACAGAATCCAGGGCCATGAGTTCCAATGGTTCCACTTGACGAGTAGCACCCTTTCTCGGCCGCAATCCAGTACCATTGCCCGTCACTCCCGTCAAACCACGTGCCCGTCATCCGTCCGCCAAGGATACAAAATTCAAGAATGTCTTCAAAGGCACTTGCATAGTCGCTGTTACTGGCCTTGGATGCCTGTTGCTGCATAGAGACGTTGCCTTCCAAATCTTGGCAATCTACCTGGCTGGCATTTACAGCAAATTGGTTGATGCATTTCTGCACGGCGTCGTAGCATGTCTGTGTGAAGTTGATTGAACCCGGGGTGTAGCTGGCCCCGCCGCATGTCCACTGGGCCGCAACTTGTGCGAAAATGCAGGTGATGCCGACTATAATAGGACAAATCATAGTGACAGAAAGCTGGTACCTGTGATTGTTGGTCCTAGAATGTCACCTCTGGGGTTGAGCTATTTATACCTAAATGTTTTAGGCCCCACTTTTCGTGGTGACAGAATTCCGACTACTGACCTTAGAACGTTCTTCCTATCAACCGCCCTAGTACCCCTGCCTAAGCTCGGGCGCATGCTACTTCCTAATTAGGTAGTTCAACTTCACTATTGTGAGAGAGGGCTATTGAGTGAAAAATGCCTCTTAGGTAGTTATAGTCTTGATTGATGATTGAGTCATTAAACATCCAATTTTCCTCTAGTTATAATCCACCTTAATAAATAGATTCAAGTGATAGTTCTAACTAATTAGTTAGGAGGATAGATAAACTTACATAAGCAGAATTAGGTTTCCCTCGTAGTTAACTAGTGATGTGACTTACCAAAAGTAGATAATGGAGATTCTCCCGGAGCGGTTAGCCAAATTTCAGTTTTATTCCTTCATCCTTCCGGGAAGCATATTTCACGCATATAAATTAGTGTGTTAATATTGGCTAATAGATTGGTAGAGCAAAAATTGTATGTATCATTAAATACTAGGGGGACTACTATCTACAAAGTCATCAACGTGTTCGTCATAACTATGCGTAACCCCTTACCAAGCCACCCGCCAAGCCACCCGCTAATCCACCCGCTAATCCACTACAGCGGCCGATGACGGCCACTGACCTAAAACCCAATTTTCATGGGCAGAAAGACCGTTAGAATCATTAAGTTGGCCAAATACAACTACTGTGCGGTATACAGAATCGCTAATATCTTGATTTTTGCCAAGCCAAATTATAGAGCAGCTAATCTCGAGTGCATAAGCGTATCAATCAATCAATCAATCAATCAACACTCTATTAACTTGATGCAGCCTAACTAGTGGCGTAATGGCTATGCAGGTGCTTCCTCCGGCGGAAGCAAGAGTATTCCGAACGCCAGACCCGCGCATGAACCAGTAAATACATAGGAAAACGGCGTATTGCTATATAAAATCAGCCCAAAACAGTATCCAAACGCCTGTAATGTCCTCAATCCGACGATATATCTCTCAATTAGCCCTCACATTGGCCCGCTGCTTCCCCTGTACCTCTATCTCTGTTGACCCTCCCTGGCATTCCTATCCTCCTGCTTCGTTCTCAATTAGTAGCGTTCATCGTCGACTGGCGTGTTGATATACTGGATATATTCTTCTAAGACCTCTCGGTCGGCCTTAGGCTTAGCGTTCCTCCTACCTATTGTCTTCACTACCTACGCTGCTAGTCTATCCTAGCTCGTTATTCCGTCGCCTCCGGGTAGTTCTAGCTCGATTTCGACGTGCCGGAATTGCCCTAGAAGGCCTATTTATAGTATAAATTTAGCTACGTAGCGGGTAGCCTACGAGTATAATATAATTATATCGTAATTAGTCGAATCCCTAAGGTTAGTAGCTCTAACCTTATTAAGGAAGGTCTTCCTTAGATTAGCGTATAACGGGTACTATATTAAGATATATCTCGGTATTTAAGACCCTTCTCTATAGTAGTACTTATCTAATTCGACTACCTTAATCTTAAATAAGAAATAATTTAGTACGATCTATATAGAGCGTATCTAGATTAGAATCGAGGTATATAGCTTTAAGAGAGACTTAAATAGCCGTAGTACCTTCTTATCTGGAGCCTTTACTAATCGCTAGTTTAGCCTACTAGTCGTCTCCTTTACCTACTCTTATACCCACCTCTCTATAATACGCCCCTATATATAGCGCTTCGCGATTAATACTAGAAGGATATAACTAGCGGATCTCTTAGGGTAGGGTTATCCTACTCTATTCGCTATATCTCCGGTTGCTACTAACTTTACTTGATCGGGCATTATACCTTGTGCCTTTTCGCGTATGCTATCTTCCCGGGACACCTAGCTGATGCTAATTTGTCAAGTATGTGATGTCTTACCTTCACAATTACTTGTATTGGTCACCTTCCCTGATTGCCTGTTTCTGCTATGCTAATCAGGCCCACAACCATTCTTGGTGCCGTGTAACTTAGTTATTAGTATTGGTACTTGGTTGCTCATAACTAGCTATTACTAGTTATAGCCAGCTACTTGACTAGCTGATTTAGCTACCTATCTGTCCGAGACTAATAGACCTCCCTCAAAAGTATTCTTTAGTTTGAACATAAATATTCTTAGCGTTTCTTATTTGTGGCGAAATGTGAGGTATTATGATTATACGCCCTTTCTTATCTGGTTTACCATGATATTCTATTACGCAAAATGGCTTTTAGAACGTTATTTTAGTTATTTCTTTACCTACAGAACACGAGTTTTGGGGTTTCATTCATGTTTTACCAACGAACATATTTATGGTGGACCGGTGGGGCACAGAGTCTCTCGGCCAAGTAAACGTCGTTCAATTGCAGGAAAATTTCCTCTGACTCTTGATATTAACTAACACTATAATATCGGCTCTAAGAAACGACAACTGGCATAAGGGGCAGGTGTTATGGCCTGCTAAAACACATGCATCGAGACAAGTGTCGTGGAAAATATGGGGGCACATGATGGTGTGAATCAGCTGGGATTCCGAAACAGTATAGAGACATATGGTCCTATTTCTTGAATTAGTTACTGTTAACCTTGCTAGCATTAGTGCAGTTACCAAATAAACACAGGATCAAGGTCTAGCAGGCTTGCCGAATGCGTAGAATCCCGCCAGGTTTTCAGTTTCTTCCTGGGCGCTACGTTGTCAAATCTTCTCAACTTGCGCATATTGCAATCATTAACAGGAAGCTGGAAGATAGTACAAATTTGAGCCTCCGGTCTTCGAATGCATAAAAAGTAGCCGTTGTAGAAAATCCTTTTGAGAAATAGACAGTGAGCTACATCAGATCCGACTAGCAGTAAAGGAAGGTCGGAAATTACAGTATCAAGACAGTAACACAAATGACTATACCATATAACGGCTGCACAGGCGCAGGACCCGCAGGGCACGTAGGACTGGTATTATTTACACTATTGTTCATGAGACAGACACTATCGTTCATGAGACTTCTCTTGCCTACATAATCGCGTTGCTGGAGAAAATATACTCTTGATAAAGGTGTGGGGCGATGGCCATTATTCGGCCAGCCAAATTGAGTTTAGCATCAACGATTGTGCATTCGGGTGTATTGGGAAATCCTAAGCGTGTCAAACACACCTCATTTGTCCTGTCTCAACGTTGAGCCAAGGATAGACCTGTATATGGTGACGTGCTACACCATGTGATAATTCCATTACCAAAGGAACACGTTTCAAGTCTAACCTTCCTGGGAGATAACCTCGGCCCAGTCGTTCGGACTTCCAAGTCACTCTCGTTCGTATATCACTCCCCAAAAATTATTTCGGCAGTTGGTTGTTCGCCGAAGTTTGAAGGGAAATGTATTAGCCTTCAAGCAATAGTGCGTATATGCGGTGCCTATATAATTTCAGTATTAGAAACACGGTATTTTTCCTAACATGTCTATCATGCATAGTCCGCTGACTAACGAATCAGTGGCGTATTTGACCTTCCTTAAAGTCAAGCTTATGGTAACTCTTTATAGTTATTTTACCCTAGTGTCTTCTTTGCTTCATTTATGCAAACTTATTCTCTACGGAATCCAGCAGTCCCATTTATCGACGAGGCAAAATCCTTAATTTGATCAGCCTGTCTCGTTTCGAGAAATCAAGCACAGAGTTATTCCCATATTTAGATGTGCTCTCGCCTTACTGGACTAGAAACCCGTGCCTAAATGGCTTGCTAGTGGGTCTGGACCGCTAGCTATCAGGCTGGTTTATCTGGTCTAGACCTCTTGGTAACCAAACAGTAGTTATCAGGAGAGCTTCGCCCCTATATAGTATAACTTGCTTCTCTCAGCGACCTATAAGATCCTGGGAATTTATACTTCGCCGTATCAATCGGCCACAGTGCTTATGATTGAAGTCCATTCCAGTCTATTTGCGATACGATAGGTGAATGCGTTTTTGCTTATGTACAACAGACACGCATGACCCTTTCAACAATGACAGAGGATCTTTTCATCAGAATATTGCAGCACTATACTGTAGGTTTCCCTTTTCTCTGCATACCAATACTCATTTTGTTGAATACTGCGAGACGGTGCCATGGAAGTCTGGGAGAGCGGAAAAGGAAAAGGCAATCACTGTTTGAGGCAGGAATCATGAGGCGGCCCCTCGTCGTGTCCTGTTTAGAAACGTTATGGCATTGATCAAAATATGCACTGCAACTGAAAGGACATCACAAGAATCAAGCGCTGCCTATTGTTTGGGCATACATGGTTTCCAAGGGAACTTAAAACCTATACCAAGTTTATGAAAGACTAGCCTTTGATGGATGGATGTGGCGTTCTGATAATCCCAGTCATTGGGCTATTCAAGCCATGATCAGCTGATTCCATTCCTAGTATACTAAATAGAATCTAGGCCTTGCGATAGATAATACCAGATGATCTCGCACCAGATTGTCCTTGACGTAAGGATGACGTCTTAGAGCTAAGAGGCAAGTCCAGCTGTTGGCACAGGAATCATGTGCAACGACGCTTGAATCTCTTGAGGTGTTGGTATTTAAGACGATTGCACGATTGCAAAGCTGGAAATGGCAGATTTAAGTTGTTCAAAGGACAAAAATGATGCGAAAATGACACCCAAACAACAACGCGACCCCAAGAATGTGCAGGCTTGGTTGATTGGAAGCGGCGTGGCATCCCTCGCAGCCGCGGTCCATTTAGTCGACAAAGCCAAAGTGCCCCCACGGCAAGTACATATCTTGGATGTGCACCATGCGTCTGGTGGAGCAATGGAGGTTTCTGGTAATTCGGAAGATGGATATATTTACCACACAGGCGCGCAGCCGTATTTCCAAGAAGAGTGTGTCCGAGATCTTCTTAGCATGGTGCCTAGTCCAGGGCGAACTAATACAACGCTGTGGGAAGCCATCAAGGAGCGCGAGCTGTACACAAGGCCAATCAATGAGGCTCACACACGTGTGATCAGAGTAAACAAGGAGGGATTGCGTACTGTGGACACGCATAAACTCCCGATCGGCGTCAAGCTGCGGATGAATCTAATTATGTTTGTTTTGGACCATGAAAGAATGTTTGATGGAAAGAAAATCCGTGATGTATTTGATTCTACATTTTTCGACTCGGACTTCTGGACTTTGTGGTCATCCAGGTGAGCACTCACGGCCCTCTCCCCTTTCGATTCTTTGGTCTAGATTGACCAACTCCTCTACCTAGGTTTCTGCTTCAACAGTGGCATAGCGCAGCTGAATTCCATCGGTTGCTCACGAAATGGCTCCCTGAAATGCATACTCATAATGATGTGCGAGGGCTGGAAAGAACCCCCTTCAATATTTACGAGTCGTTACTCACTCCCATCGCTACATACTTAAAGGAGCAAGGGGTTGACTTTCGATTCAATGTGATGGTCACAGACCTTAAGTCATACCCCTCAAGCGATCCCACAACAATCTCCGAAATTGTACTACAGGAGGACGGGCATGAGCTGCTGGTCACAGTCGATCCCATCGATATTGTTATTGTCACCCTGGGCTCAGTATCTTCGGGGATACAGACTGGATCTAACTCAACTCCTCCGCACGTACCGTCCGCTGCTCTCGGTGGCTTAGAACAAGGAGAATGGGCACTATGGCAGAAGCTTGAGAGACAGTCGACTAAATTTGGCAATCCTTCCAGTTTTTCTTCTCGTTACGAAGAGTCTCAGATTGAAACTTTTACCGTCACCTTACGCAATTCCGACTTTATGCAACACTACGCAAAGTTAACAGGAGATAAGCCGGGTACAGGTGCCTTGCTTACCGTGATGGAGAGTCCTTGGGGTCTGAACATTAGTGTTCCTCACCAGCCAGTCTTCGCTACACAGCCTAAGGCTGTTCAAGTCATCTGGGGATACGCTTTACACCCGGAAGAGAAAGGAAAATACGTCGAAAAGCCAATGGTGTCCTGCTCCGGTGAAGAGATTTTCCGTGAGGTTCTCTCCCATTTAGGGTTTCCTACTAATTCTTTACTTTCGTCATCAACCACCATTCCTTGCATTATGCCGTTAGGGACGTCGATGCTATTATCTCGTACGCACTGTGATCGTCCACGGGTAATTCCTCACGAAACCACAAATGTGGGCCTCATTGGTCAATACGTTGAAATTCCTGATGATGCATCTGGCAGCTTGGAATACAGCGTCCGAGGAGCCCAGATGGCAGTGTCCACTTTGATGAGTCTGCCACACGGGCCTCCCAAGTTTCGTAAAAACAAACTTTTGGAGGTGTTTGAACTGTTGCTGTAAATGAAAATGGAGGTTGCTTTATTCTAGTTTAATACATTAATAGTTCTTGCGGTGCGTATTTGTGACCAGAAAAGCGGGCTCGACCGTGGAGTTGAATTCCTTTCGAACTGGTCTTGATTACATAGTTGTCTGATATATTCAAAATGTACCACTGTGTTGTATGTTTTGCCAAGCTAGTATGATGGGTCTTTACCAATCCAAGACAGTTGACCTCTACCAATCCCATAATGGACACCATAAAGGGCAATGCTAATTCTTCACGACAACCGAAGTGCATGTTAAGACTGAGGATAGTAGCGATAGGATTGCGAGATACAACTGAGATTTGCAGTGAATTGTCATAAGGTCAGAGCGACTGCCTTTTGGTTGGTGATGAATTGTCAGTGGTAAAATAACAAGTCCATTCTATATAGCAAATCGTGACCTTGAGGCAACATAACACACAAAAAATTGGAACTTATAATCAACATCAATCTATAGCGCAAGGAGTAGGATCTCAAAACTGTAATTTAATTCTCTTCATCTTTCCTGGTTCGTGTTCTAAGTTAGCCTATTTTCATCGATTCAGCATTAGAGTTGGGTGGGGCGGAGGAAGGACCGTCTTTGGCGACGTAGTAGTTATTTCGTGGACCTACGCTAAGTCTAATTAGTCCTCTGCCCTATTTTCACCGAAGCTATCTAAAGCTATTTTCGTTTAACAACCTTATGTTGAATTGTTATGCGGTCTGCATAAGGATAGGACTTTGTTGTGTAGGAACAACAATAAACGATTGTGCGCATAAGCGAATATGCCACAATAATACCGGTGAAGAGTGAATTAGAAGAGATGAGAAGGAAGGACTTCTTATGCAGTTCAGCCAATATCAGAGTTGAGCAATTTGACTAAGGTGCATACAATATTCAATCTCGGATCAGAAGAGAATTGAAATTTGCTCTTTTTAACTAGTAATTACAACGATATTTATAATATGATGAGCAGTTCTAATGAAATGGAAGGGAAACCAAGGAATGGTGAGAATGTTGGGATTCTCTTTCCTTTTCCTTAGAAAACGACAGTCAATATGATTTACGAGGATCGCCATTAATTATTGTGTAGATCTATGCGGAGTTCTTATGTGGTGAACTACTTGCAGGGTAGTAAGCCTGTCGACTAGGTAGGAGAGCAAAGTACTAAGTCAGATTGCAACAGAGGCTGTTTCTTAGGGCCTCCATATCTTCTCCTCTTCTGCCAATTTATAAAGCAGACTTCTCCTTAGTAAGAAAGAGGGGGCAATCATCGGAACGAGACAGATCATATAGAGGACAGGATAATATAGTGCATATGCAGGCTGCTGAATCGGAGACGATTCGTCGCCGACTCCCCAACGAAACGGGTCTACCTCGGTGCCGGACGCCTGCTCTCGGTTTATCAGCATGCGAATAGCTTCACCCCGGGAATACCAAACAATATCATAACAGATTTCTCCTGATATATTCGTAATCTGCTATAGTAACGCTAGGCTTATTAAGATCTACCTAAACTCCTTTGGTATTAGGATATACCTAGAAAGGGAAATAGTTAGCTTAGATCTCTCTCTATTACCTATTTCGGGGATGTTACCTTATTATCTAGGCCTTAATTATCCTATCACATAGGAGTATTTGCACCGAACTTGAGCTGAATGATTTTTTTAAGACTAGAGTAGATTTATTTTTACACTTCGTACGATGCTTAAATTTTAGTAAGTTCTAAGTTGGTAATAAATCTCTGCTGGATACAAAATTCATAAGGATGATCAAAAATAAGGTTGTATGCCATGTGGTAAAGAATTACAGGTTTCCTACTATATAATTCAATTGCATCAAAGTTAAATGCATCCATCTACAGATCAGATGCATTCATCATAAAACCTGCATTCAGACCAAAGGATAATTATACTACGTATAAATACTTACATTACGGACCAATCCGAAAGGTAGTCGGGCCTAGTCTGTCGTTGCGAGACCAGCCTGATTGTTTCTGTCGCGCCCTCCAGGTAATTGATGTTTGTTGTGCAGAATCAACGGTCCTCTGAGGGCAAACGAGTAATCCTGCTTGCTTGCAAGATCCTTGCTAAGGAAGATTACTAGTTGAGCCTAATTCTTCAAAGTTCGAGACTCAAATGCTCTATCACGCTAGGGCAGGCCGCGGGCTGCCGGTTTTGTTGGCTTGTTTGATCCACCACGATCGCAAATTCCAGAGCTCATTCGGTTCTTGCGCCAGACTCAGATTCGAGTCTTTATGGTTTTCAAAAATGTGGAAAATTGGTACTCACCATGAGACTCAGGTCACTGGCGATTTTGGACTGACAGCTTTGGCTATTGCCCGCCAGTATAGCATTGTGACGACGCATTCTGTCCAAGGTGCATCCGCCTTTCGCAGATTTCTGAGCACAATCAAGAACGGAATCATATCCCAGTCGGCATTACACTTATAAGTGGTGCAAGACTTGGTGACTTTCAATAACTATCAATGGGAGCAGTTGTGCAAATATCCCGAAGTTGTATTCTCCCCTACAACTCCCAGCCAGAAGCTAGGAATTGTGCGTGAAATCCAATCAAGAAAAGAGATTGTCGGTATGACAGGAGGCAGGGTCAATGATGCTCCTGAGCTCAAAGCCGCTGATATTGGTATCAGTCTCGCCAACGGCTCAGACATAGCTATCGAACTGAGGACATAGTCTTGCTTGATTCTTTTGCTGCAATTATCGAGGCTGTGCGAGTACGGTAATGCGGAAAGAGTCGTTACTCAAGAGAATTGAATCATCTTTGCCTAATTACTAACATCAAATCAATAATCTATACATTGGCATGGAAGGCATTGGGAAAATCTGGCAACCTAGCACCAAGCCATTGGAACGACAAAATGAGTTGCTTTTCCACTGAGGAGACTTGGATTATCATTTTTTTCATATCGCTGATGATCACAAATGGCGAAAATTGAAGTCAGAAATTCGATGAGTCAAGTGACGACATGGGCAAAGAAGTTGCATTATGAAGGCACCAAAATTTCGCGGGCAGCTCGCGCAGGATAGTGACCCCTTCACTAGTTCCTCGTTTGAGGGCATCCAAAACACAAAGAAAAAAACACAATAGCCAAAGAGGATACAAAAGACTTTTCTTCTTGGTGTCAATGACCTCCAACCCAAGGAAGTCGTAATATAGCCTAACAGTCGATCAGAATCGCTTCTCCATATAATCCAGACTTAACAAGGATGAATTGTGTTAGTTCTCCCCGATAGAAACCGGAACATCTCCTATAGTCCCAGATTCTTTCCATGTTCCGATATCAACTCGGTATTTTGGATCGTGATTACGTATCAGGAATGAATTGTGTTCACCGGGCTTCATAGTTGCACGCCAAGCGAGAGTGCAAATTCTCGTATCTCTCACATCGTCAACAAGGTCGATCGCGCCGGAAGGTCCTAACATAGAACCGGGTTCACTTGCAGAACAAATCTCCCTACTGCCACCGTTGTGACGAATGCTCATATCATTAATGTCATCGGTGGTTAGGACATCATTTGGGTTACCGAGTCTGTAAAACTCGCCGCTAAGCTAATGTCAGAAATGGTATGTTTTAATGACTCAAAGCGGTTTGCAAAGGAGATACCTTTCCATTTGAGCATTTTCAATACGGATGTCATACTTCATATCATCTTGAATGATGATATCAAGGTATTGATGTGTATTCGCCATATCGACGTTTTTGACTAGGCTGATGGTTCATAGTAGAAAAGTAAGCAGTTAAGATCATTTTTGTGCCTGGGAAATGGACAGCAGTATATATACCGATAGGATAGGTGTGGTGGTAGAGCGCCTTCGCCTTTGTAGGGTAACGAAAAGGAGGAATTGGCATACAATAAGAAGACATTATCTGTCTCATATACTAAGTACTTTGGCATAATTATCTATGGGTTAGTAACGCTTCAGTTAAAACCATAGTGACGTAGACTATTTCTTCTTGTGCGTAAGGTGGCGTTCATTAAGCCTTAGAGTTGGAATGGTACAGTGCTGTGGCGATATATCATTAGACAGAATCGCCGAAGATCCGTGGGTAGGCCTAGTTTGATTGATTTGCTGGGGGCCCGGCGTGGTAGCTCCCCGCCCAGAGCCGACAGCGACGGCTATGGATTCGGTCATGCATCAAAATATGTCCGACGCTACCTAAGTCCACGATCAGCGACGCCCTGTATTGTAAAGGGTGGTCGAGGAAGACGGCTCGACAAAAAGCCAGGGAGCGAAATGCGGATTTACGTGATGGTTACTGTCATCTGATCTCGGAGTTTTGCTCATACCACCTCGTCTACGTAGACGAGTCTGGGTGTGATAAGCGGATAGGGTTCAGACGGACCAGCTGGTCTCCTCTTGGTATATCATCAGTCCAAGTGTCCAAATTCCATCATGATCAACAATATCAGACACTGCCTGTATATGTATCTACTTCTCTTGTACAAGAATCAGTTCATGTATCAATCTATTCTACTATTTCAACTCTCTGACCCATCCTGGATCTCATATCTTCCCTGAATAATAGGTGTTCTACCCTGTACAAGTAGATTGTGACATGCGAATGGGGATGCTGCTCTACCTCACAAAGTGTCCTAAACAGGTGATAGCTTGCATTAGTGCAAAGGTTGCTACGGAATCGCATATCAGAATGCCACACTTTCTCCTCATTTGTAAATCTGGCTTTGCGAGTGAAATTTAGGGGCGAAATTCAGGGTCGGTGTAAAACAGTACCAGATTGGCTAGCTCTAGTCTTACTTCTCGTCCGCCTCTGCAAGAAGGTCGAAATCCAAATACATATTGAATACTTAGGCACAAACAAATAAGTGTTACAAAGACACGCCAGAGATGTTACAACCACTGTAAATGTTTGTCCAAAATCACTTTTCTCAAAAAAGTGGAACATTTGGCTTGGGCCAAGGACGTGATCATGCCTCTGCGATATGCCTGCCTGGTATAGGCTCGGCGAGCGCTGCCCGCCACGTAGGTGCACTGAATTTATCAGTGAAGTACTGTGTCTCTTGTACCACAAGCTCGCGAGCAAACTGCATGATGGAGACTGAGTATGTTGGTACTCCGTCATAGGTGATGATGCACTCGCTCACCCATAGATGGCCGTCGCCTGAGATCCGTAGCACGGTAAAATGCCGGTCAGCCGGATGTCCACCACGCTGTGCAGAAATTGCCGCACGACCTTTTGAAACGCTCCCCTGATTGCGGGTAGTCTAGGATCGCGTCTACGGCATAGATGGCGTATTCGGCTTCGGTATCACCGTCATCCGATACCCGCCAATGTTCCTCGATTGCTTTCCTGGTCAAATTCATCGCACTCTCGTTTCCGGTCATTATGACAAAAAAAATAATATACTTTGAGCTGCTAGGGAAGGGGCCGCCAGGTCGTGTATTCCAGCGGAGTTATGGGACAGAGGCTATATCAGTTTGCCGAATGAGCTTGCTGACCAATGCGGCCAATGACACCACGACTTCCCCGAGTACCGCACAATATGCGTCCCCCAAATGGGCCCTCGCCGCTTTCGCTGGTGGGGGGCCTTCGACAGTCTAATGCAATTGTACCTTTTGTAAGAGTTTCTCGACCGCTAGCGGAGCAGCGGCTGAATATTGGCTTTCGGCAAAGCGTATAGTGATCAACGAACGAGAAGAAGCGGCAAAAACAAACACTTCCCAAATGCAGATTCGGGAGGGACGGGAGCTACTTCAGCCGCCAACCAAACCATTTAAACGCGTTCAATCCCCTCCGCCAGCTGCTGCTCAGTATCCTGTATTACCACTTCCGCTGCCCAAACGCACGCATCCTTAGGTGTAGTGGGTGCGAAAAGATTAGGCATAGATTAAATCAATGTAAAGGCAGCTAGCTACATGTGAATACCTTATAGCGTTTTGATTGAAAGATGCTAATTTAGAAAATAGTAATGAGCGAAGTGGCCGGATCAGCCGGGTGGCTAACTCAGCCGGGACTTACGTTATTGATGCCTTTGAAAACCGTCGTGACGTCCATGATTCCACATTCCAACCAATAACGCAAGACCATGGCATATCATTGAATCAGTGAATTGGTTGTCTTGTCGCTAGGCTAATACCTCCATTGAAGCATAGCTCTAGGTATTGTTTCAGAACCTGCGTAGGATCAACTACTGACTCCTATTGACCTGCTCGAACCGTACCGACCTCATATTTTGAATCAGTTAGTAGTTGATGTTTCGTCGCCCGGCTGTGCTCAACTCGCTGAAGGACTATTGCAATATGGCGACAAACTTACAGTACGAAGTCATAATTATCGGCTCTGGCCAATCCGGCACGCCCCTGGCCGCCGCATTTGCGAAAGCAGGACAAAAAACAGCGCTGATTGAACGCGAGCATATCGGTGGAAGCTGTATTAATGAAGGCTGTACACCGACAAAAACGTTAATTGCATCAGGTCGCATCGCCTATCTAGTTCGTAAGGGACTAGATTATGGTATACACACTTGTGAGCAGGAGACCGATGTGAATGTGGCCGTGGTCGACATGTTCAAGGTCCGCCAACGGAAACGCAACATCGTCGCCTCATTCCGCGGTGGTAGTGAGACTAAGTTAAGAGATGCTGGCGTGGATGCCCTGACAGGAGAGGCGAGTTTCGTGGACGAGAAGACACTCAAGTACAAAGATAGTGGTGGCAACGTGAGAACTGTCCAAGGCCAGAAGATATTCATCAATGTTGGAGCACGACCTGCACCGCCACTCCTCGAAGGGATCGGCTTGCTTGATCAAAAAGCAGTCTTGGATTCCACGTCAATTCAAGAGCTAGACGAGGTTCCTGGCCACCTCGTGGTGATTGGAGGAGGATATGTGGGAGTGGAATTTGCACAATTGTTTCGCAGACTAGGTGCACAGGTCACTATAATCCAGCGTGGAAGACAATTACTACCGCACGAGGACGAAGAAATTGCACACCTGCTGCGAAATATTTTTCAAGAGGATGGACTTACAGTACACTTGAACTCTGATCCTGTGAGAATTGCGTCGTCACCTAGCGGATTTACTCTTTATTTCCACACCAATAATGGCGATCGAACCGTCGAAGGAACGCACATTCTATTCGCTACCGGCCGCATTCCAAATACAGACCGGTTGAAGCCAGAAGCTGCAGGTGTTGACCTCGACAAGAAAGGATATATTGTGACAAACGAATACCTCGAGACTTCGTCTCCTTCTATTTTTGCAATGGGCGACGTGAAAGGACCACCGGCATTCACGCATATCTCGTACGACGACTTTCGCATCCTTCGGTCTAACATGCTTTCATTAGCACCTACGAGGCTCTCTATCAAAGACCGCATTGTCCCGTACGTGGTGTTCACCGATCCCCAACTGGCGCATGTCGGCCTCCATGAGAAGGAAGCTCGTGTAAAGTTCCCCAACAAGAGGATTCAAACTGCGAAAATGCCAATGGCATACGTCGCCCGCGCACTAGAAATGGACGAGTCGAGAGGAATGATGAAGGCTGTCGTGGACGGTGATACAGGGTTGATTCTAGGGTTTTCCTGCTTGGGCGTCGAGGGTGGCGAAATCATGAGCTGCGTGGAAATAGCGATGATCGGAAATGTTCCCTACCAAAAATTGCGAGATGCAGTCCTGGCCCATCCCACTCTAGCAGAGAGTCTGAACAACATTTGGGGATTTTTGGAGTGAGTGTAATGTGTTCTGTACATATGCCCTATACCACCATGCGCAGAAAGACCTATTCGAGTTAGGGGTGCGTGGACACTTCCAAATTGCCGCAAGTTTGTGCGAATATTTATGATCGTACCTGGCTGCATGCAGCTTATTCGGCCATTTGAGATGTGGTAAGTGACTGGCTCTCTATCATAGCATGGACGAGATGCAGCCTTGGCGAGGGAAGTCTCGGACCCATTTTGCAAGATCTAATGTGCCTTCAAGAGTGATGAATGAGTGAAGAAGCCTGTGAAATTGGTGTAGCTGGTTTTGCACTCCTCTGTAAAATCCTCAAAAACCGACACATCGGCTGAGCCCCAGAACACTTGTGACAGGATGATACCAACCCTGGGAGTATGCTGGCGGAATCTGGTACCGCCAATCGCAATGGAATTTGGAGACCTGGGCTGGTGCAATGCTGAGGGGTGTCCAACCTGTTCTTCTGAAGCTGATCTGTTTGTCACAACCAGACTGCTAGTCCGTACCGAGATTCCTGAAATTGACATGATGTTTTGTTCTGTATCCTTTGTCACAATCCAGTTATTCGGAGTAACCCTCCACCTGATCTGGTAGTGAATTCCATTTGGAGATTGTTTATCCCACACACTTCTATCTTCCTGTTCAACCACTAGAAGAAGCCCTAGTTGATCTAATGGTCGTTAATGCGAGGATGAATGTTCATCAACTATTTTCTCAGGATCAGGAGCAGGGCAGATTACTGATGGCGTGAATTTACAGTCCAGGTAACTAGGAATGGGAGCATATGAGGGAGTCCGTTCTCATAGATCAGGCAGTTTATGTCAGTAGGCACACACCATCATCAACAGGAGTGCAAGTCATCCCCCCACAGCAGAAGATGCTACTAAGGAGCCTAGAAACATTATTGCATCTAGCTAATACCAGGAAGGTGTCACGAATTGTCAAGAAAAAACTGTGGTTGACAGGCTGAGTATAGTGACGAGGAGGGTCACGAGTAGTCTGTAAGTAGTCTGTAAGGAAGGAAAGCACTGTAGGTTACCGTTTGTGCTGTCTAGTACTGGGTAAGCCCCGAGATAGTCACTTGGGCCGCGGACTGTGTTCGATGTGCCAGCATATCTCTTCATGATGATTGCTGGTGAGTCGAAAGAAAGTCAAATCATTCGTAAGCAGTCAACAAGGAACTCCCGAAGAAGTTTTAATTCTCTTTTAAGGGACGGATTTCCGACAAGAGTGAGTAGTTATCAATCACTATGTGACGACGATGTAACGCTCGCCAACGGCTTGGATCTTGAACGGGTCCATGAAGATCATGGTGCGGGATTCTTCACAGAAATAGGAGTTGCGGTAGGTATGGCACGCCGCTTCGTGGGTGACATTGGTAGATGTGTGACGGAGTTAAGGGATTAGCTATGCAGGCTTACAGTATGAATACGTAGCACGACGTTGTTGTATTAGACTTGGACATCGTGTTCAATTGCTTGCTATTGATTTATTATGATTTAAAAGCTATAATACAGTACAAAACAGCCCGCAAATCGGAGCTACCAATTCCCAGGTGTTCACTAAATCCTGAATTCCGATAAGATCGTTTTTGCTTGTAGTCTGGCAGTAAAATACTCGCAAATGACTTAAGAAGCGTGACATTCGTTGCAGAAAAAGAAGAGGCGGAAACGTTGACGACGTAGTTTTAGTCACATCAAATGAACATTGCCGCTGATTAGAGGAGCCGTTGATCCTGGCTTTTGGGAAAAGGTATATGGTTTGTAAACCTCAACCCAAGCACCTGTGGATTCGATTGCTGGAATGGATTTCCCGCTCTGTGCCCAGTCCTGTAGGAACAGATTGCTAAGTAGTGCTAGAGAAGACCGTCCAAGAAGAATGGCATTCTCATGACTACCAATAGACGTCATATTCACCACGTTCAAATAGCCAAAATCATCGGACGCATGGATCGCACATTCAGATGCAGAGCCCTGGGTGCCGACGAGCGTAGAAACTTGTATTCCCACGAACGCATAGCCAGTCACGATAATTCGCTTGGTAGGACCTTCAATACGGATGCCGGTGACAGAGGCTGCATTTCCGGATGCCTCAACGCGCTGATTTGTGTTGTTCCCCAAGGGCACTCCGGCCCCTGTAAAAAGGAATCCGACCCTGCAGTATGTAGCAAGTATATGACTGAAGACAACATTCCGCGTGTCATTGACGGTGTTTCCGAGACTTTTGATCGCGACTAGGCCGTTGTTACTAGTTTGGTAGTTGAGAACAATAGAAGAGCTATTCCATTGTGGTGAGAATTCGACTCCGTCAACACTAACATTCCCGCGGCAATTCTCGATTTGTATGCCGGTCATGAGCGGTTGGCCGCTAATGCCACCAATTTTTAGGTTCCCGCTAACTTGAAATGCTCTGATTGCAAAAGTTGGGTTCTGTGTCACACTCTTTGACAACCCCCAATAGAAGAGGAGACATTCCGAACTATCACTATGCTGCGCTACTATCTCAATCATTGTCTGTTCTCTTTATTTGTCCTCTACTCGTTTTCGTTTGGCGACTTGGACGAGTTCGGGACACAATTCATCTCTTATAATGGCAGTATCTCCGGCTATTTCAAACACCCACAATCAGCGCCTTCCAACTGCTCCACCTACTACTTCGACTCTCTTCAAAACACTATTCTCAAAGTCGGCATCAACCCACCTTGGGATACCAATCCATTCTATTTCAACATTCAGCGTGACGGTCAAACTGCTGATAAGGTAGATCCGGAGGATACATGCATTAGTCCGTGGGGTTGCACATACGACCCGATATACAATTTGTTCTTAGAGACGGCGTGTTATCTTTGTCTCACCGACGATGGATCGTCATGCGGATTTTTCGATCCAGTGGAGATTCTCGACTTAAACAAGGCAACTACCATGCAGTTTGATGGCAAAGAGAAAGGGTACAGCACCATTGGGAACCAGTCGACATTTGTTGGTAATAATGATGATCTCGTCTATACATTCGACTTCCAACGACCGCATAACTATACAGAACAGCAAAATTGTGTTGAGGGGGATTCCTTTGAATGGTATGTCCTATAGGCCGGTATTCGGCCCTTGGTCTCATCTTTTCTGCTCCAGGGATTAACAAGGAAACAGGAATGCCAAGACACCGTTTACTTACGCACTCAATTTCACTAACACGAGCGCTAAAGCACTATTCTCACTAACGAATCCTTCTGGGACTGTGGAATTCTCATTTTCTGGAGCGCGTGTCGACGGGGGTCAGCCTTCCGAATTCGACCCGTATAACAACGGTAACTATACTCCTATGGCTTTGGACACATCAAACCCGTCACATCCGAACTTTACGTTTGCGAATGGGAGTGAGATTGTTTGGAAGAACTACTCAAACGGATGGGGCGCTGTAGCGTCTTCTGCTGCCGTGCCTTCTGTTGAAATAGAGAACCTTGGGACGGCGTTGAAGTGGCTTTCGGTGATGCTGGTAGCCGGCTGCTTAACTTTCACCTGAGATATCCTTGTAAATAGCCTTTTTGCTCAGCAATCATTGGTACTTAGTGGTTGTTAATTGCGGTGGGGCATATAGCTGAATTACATTCATCGTCATAAATGTGGCGCCGAATTACCTACCGGCCCTTTTAGCATCTGGTGTGCGGCTCGTTTATCGAGAATCAACTTTCCGTCTAGCGAGCAGAGAAATGTAATCCTCTACGTACTTAAAACAGATACTCAGCGTTGTACGACGGGGAGGTACGTGGAGTTCCAGAAGTCTATAGAAAATTTAATTTTCCCTGGAAAGGTATGGCTGGTTATTGCGGGCAGCACTTGATCTGACTTTTCCTGGGTCGAGTCGATCCGTTCTTAGGAACAGGTGCTAGACCCACTCCACATGGAAGCATGATCGATCTTCTGATACTGACTTAGCGCAGGGAAGTCACATGATAATGAGGCTGAGAACACGCACCTCATTCAGCTCGTAGGAGTCCAATAAGGAGTTCTCGTCATGAACCCACGAGCGGCAATTTGTCTCATCATGGCATGGATATTATTTTGAGATAATCATGGCTCGATTAATGCTGAAATCTATCTACCACCAGCCAGGTACGTGAGGAATTGATCAACCTTAGGGCTGATAGACTGATTGCCTAGGGGCAATAGCAATGCAGACTTATTGATATCCTATTGGTGCACCCAATGATCCACTAGGCAGGATTATCCGACTGTAGACCCCGATCTCCACGTGACCAATGTCTGACATCATGGCAGGATGCGGGATTCCCAAAAACAAACGTTTAACTTGAACCTCGTGAAGTACACCAGGTGAAAACTGTTAATTGTTGCGATTTTTCTCCCTCTGTACTGTAGTGGAAGTGCGGTTGATGGTCAAAACGTGTGCTCTTCTTCACCAATATCATCGCTCTGCCAATTTTGCTCAATATTGTTTACTTTTTGCTCAATTCACAGCATTCAAATGCTCTTGCTGTTTAACGGTTAACTTGCTATGTATGTCTAATCAATTTGGCATCTTTGCCCGTGCGGTCGTTGAAAGGCTACAATATCGATTTTAGGAGTTATATATATTTGTTTTCATGATAGCTATATACGCGAAAACTTATGTTTAAATCGGAGGATTGAAGTCCTCTCTTGCTGTTCAACGGTCAAAAACGCGGCTTTCGGGCTAATGTTCGATGTATATTTACCAGTGCCAATAGACCTGCAATGTTCATGTATGACTGTTAAACCCACAGTAATCATTTGACTCTGGCGAATACACCAACAGTCATCACGATTCCACGGGTCAATAGATTTAAGCATTTTTCTAGAGATCGTTGACACGGCGATGACCCTTCGTATGGAGATTTAATGCCATTTAGTATTCTTAGGGTTGTGATGGAATCGTTGGGTCTGTGTGGTGAAATTTGTTTCTAAAGAACCTGATCTAATACCAGTGGGGTCAATTCAAGTACGACCAATTGAACATATATATAACGGCTTCTGGAATCTAGGTGCTATTCACGTATTCCGCAGTATTCGTACTCCTTTGCCCATTCGCGGGCTGAATGATAAGTAAAAAATACCTATTAGGATATTGTAACTATTGAACTAAATAATGACCACAATGTCTCTGCCCATCAACATCTCGTGCAAACATCAATCGCATTTCGGTCGAGATCAGACGAGGATCCCGGCACCTACCTTGTGGCGGCCGGCTAATAACGGCGGGCGAATGGGCGCGGTTTTCGGCCCCCCGCTTGCCGTCGTGTAGAATACTATTATTTAGATTCTATAACACTATAAGATTACCGACCGAGTATTATTAATCACGACTAATAATACTATAAATAATAATACTATAATAATTAGTATCTAGGAGATAGTCTAGTCCCTTCTTTAATCTAGTACCTGATGGATTTTAAATAGTGATCATAAAATCCGATTGCACACAAAAGGATATGTGTGTCATAAGCAGGTGAAGAAAGACTATCATGAGAGAAATAGAGGTCGGCTAATTAGACCAAAAGAAGAGTATGATCAGGTATGCCAAAGAAATCTACTCATGAATCAAAAGAGATGTCAAACTTGTTCAATTTAGATAGGAAAACAGGCAGAATTTATAACATGAGGTACATAGTAAATATCACGTGAAGGAATCAAGAATATCCGAGATTATCTTGGAGTGTTGAGCAGTCTCCGGCCAATATAGGCAGTTCAATGCGAGATCGTTGAGGATCAATATAAATCAATGTGGTGGATATGGAGGTGTTTCTTCCGGGGAAAAGATGGCGGCGGCTTAGTCATCTGCGGGAAGATCCCACATAAGTTGACAGTACCTTAATCTTTCGAGTACCCTATATTACTTATATAATTTAGCTCTACCTATAAGAGCCTCTTAGAAAGCTAAAGGCCGTGCCTAAGAATAATAAAGCCGAATCGGAGTAGTCGAGTAAGCGAAATTTAGATCTCTAGACGAAGTATTCTACTCGTTTAATCGTAAATACCCTTAAAAGGTTTCTTTAATTCTATTCCCTTTTAATAAATTTAACTAATTACTACTATAGATCTAAGGGTTTATAGTATTTATTAATATAAGCCTATAGCGGCGTAAGACTTTCCTAGAGCTATAAAAAAAGGAGCTAAAGATTATTCTAATTCAAGATATACTGTGAAGGGCTGAAGCAAGACTTAATTCAATCTAACTAGGCCAACATGCTGTTTACAAAAAGCTTAAGGAGGGGAAGTTTATCCTGCGCGTTCTCCACGTTAACATACCAAGGTCCCGTGATACACGTGACCAACATCGGGCACTGGCCCGTGACAATACCCCCTTCCTAGTCTTAACCTCATTAGGGGCACGACGGTATAGGTTTCGGTGCCGATTTGCTGGCGAATCACATCCGGAACGGCGCCGTGCTGCTCTTCAAAGGTATCTAAGGCGCTATAATCCTGCACTAAGTCCAGTGGCTGCTACGTCTGTTCTGCCTATCCTCTCTATTTCACTAACGCTTCGTCACGATATCCTCGCCCAACTTTCCTCCGTCGTATAGCTAGGATTTGCTTAACATCGTATTCCTCTTCACTATTAACTAGTAGTGGTGGTGGCTGTGAATCGTCTACTAGCTGAGATAGGAATAGGTCTGTTGCTGCTAGGCGGACTAACTTAATATAGAACACCGGGTATATACTAGTAGGTATATCAAGTCGGACTGTGAACGGCGACGGGACGTCTACTACTCGGTATCGAGTATGTAGCTAATCTAACTTCTTTAACGGTCGCTATATACGTACGTTCCGAAGATTTAGCTAAACCCAGTCATCCTTTTTATAGATAGGCGCTGCCTGTCGACGTCGGTTCGCTTGCTCTTCTTGAAGGGCCTATACAGAAGCAATAGCGGCCTAGGCCTAATCGGTAGCTTCTCGTAGGCGATTCACGAACGTTTCGCCTGCCTTTCGTGGTAGGGTCAGGGCGTCTTGTAGTTACCCTGCTTCGTCAATACTAATCGGGTCAATATAGTAGCCGTGGGTAAAGAAGAATAGCGAGATTCCTATTAAAGCAGCATCGCGATTATTAATTGCTATAGCGACTATTAGTAGTAGATCCTTCTAGTTATCCTATATATATATAGTAAATACACGTAGTGTCAGCCTATGTGGCCATATGAAGTTGGTTGACCAGCGGCCCGCCGGCCAACGGCCCGGACCGGACCATCGTTTTTCCCGCAGAAGGACCCCTCTGCATATACCTCTTCAACAGAGAGTTTTACTATGGCAAATCGGCCAATCTAGGCCACGGATTCTAACATCCAGCTCTTTCCTAATTTATCAATTGGTCAGATCATCGATATATGATCGGATCATCGATTAGATCATTGATTTGGTCTATTTCCTGCTGCCTAAACTGCCCCAATCGTGTACTTAAACACCCATTCGCTCACTAGTTTAGCAGTAGAGATTCAATGCACTTTTCAGTCTATCCTATTGATCTCGTTTGACCGTCATACCTAGAGAAGATCTTATGAATTCAAGGTCCATCCGTCTTATCTTGGTCCTATTCGCTAGAAGAACTTCTATCTTGACTGGCCATCCTAACGTCCTATGTGGATCCTTTCTCATCGGATACACTAGGATCTGTTAGTTATAAGCCCGATCGCTCTGACTAAATAGACTTCGAATTAACCGGACGGCTTCTTTCGGCCAAACCAGCTTGGCTACGCCCTCGACCGGTCGCATCCGTCTATTATCCTTGCTTTTTTACTTTTCATCGAACTATCGTTTACTTCCGTCTCACTCTTCATCATGGCTACAGAAGCTAATTGGTTGGTCTTTCATCTGAAGACCTCTGCCGATTGGATTCAGTGGTATGCAGCCGTGAAGGACCAAGCGGTTACGTGGGGTCTATGGGACTATATCAACCCTGAGGTGCTAGTTGAAAGTCTTAGGAAGCCCCCTTTAGAACCCGATTATCCCGAAATCGACCTAGCGGACCTTCCTAATCTAGCCGGCGAAGCGCTTACGAGATATAATCTGATCTCTCGCGAGTATAACCGCCAGCTAAATCGCTTCCGTTACTACCAGAAAGGGGTAGATCGTCTGAAACAGGGAATTCGCAATTCAGTTTCTACTGATAATAAGCGATTGATCCTGTCTCAGGCCAACCTACGTAACGTAATTGACATGTTTCGTCTAATATATGCGCCTACTAATTCGTCACGAAAGCGCCAGATCTCAAGAACTTGGTCTAATCTACGCACGCAAGCGCCACCTAGGTCCAATTACGATTCGTGGGTCCAAAAGTGGCTAGTTTGCTATACAGAAGCTAAAGAAATTGGCCTATCTGAATTTGACGATACTGAGCGGATTCTATATGAATTCCTAGAGGCTATCGCGCCTCTATCGCCTAGCTTCTATACGATTTAGATGAATCGAATCCATGAGCAAAGCGGTGTCTATTCAACTAGCAAATTGCCACAGTTCCCCGCCCTCATCAACCTCTATTCGGAATCAATTCGGCTATCTCCGCCAATTCACCAGGGTAGATTTGCCCATAGGACGACCTTCCAGGGCAGAAATCCTGATAGGACGAAAGCGGATAGCGTCAATAGCGGCAATTCGCCCACCAATTCTGACCAATCTAGCCAATTTAGCCGACCTAGTCGCCAGAAGCGCCTTTGCCCATACGAAAGTGGCCTAAACGATGGCTATCATAAATTCGATAAATGCGCATACGTCAATCCATCGGTTAGACCACCTAATTAGAAACCTAATCCAGCAGCAGAAGAGCGATTTCAGAATACATACAAAAGCTTCACCTTCAGAAACGCCTATAAGCGCGCGATTGCTAGGCACCAATCCAATTCGACCGATTCAGCTAATCCGCTAGCGGCTAGATCAGATAAAGAATCTACTAGGGCTGCGTTTGGCACGTATATCCCTAAACAGAAGCTTTCGTCTCTTCTTCAGGCCAATCGTGCATATAATTCGATTCACACTAACCAACCGGCCAACGATGTGTGGTGTTTTGACACTAGGTCAACCCTACATATCTGCAACAACCTAGACCTCTTAACCGATTATCAACCGGCACCTTCCTCTGTTAGAGTAGGAAACACGGAAACTGCCATCCTAGGCTTCGGAAAAACGAGCTTCCGGCCTACAGATAGCCTAGATAGAACCAAAATCGCCCTAATTGATGTGGCATACGCGCCTGGTTTCCACCTAAATCTCCTATCTGCCGAGAAAGCTGCCAACGGAGGTCTATTTCTGCATAGAAAGGATAGCCTACTACAGGATTCGAACGGCCAACCTGTTTGCCGATTAAATGGCAAATCTGGTCTCTATCTCATCAAGTAGAATCTATCAACACCTAACGGTATAGCTATCGAATCGCCTACCAATTCAGCCAATCAGATCTCTAGGATTCCTACTATACTAGATCCTATTGATCTAACGGACGATTTCGGCCAATTTAGTCTATCTTCTTACACACCTAATCGAGCAAAAGGACCAATTGACCTTTGGCACCGGCGTTTAGGCCATATAAACCAAGAGGTCCTATCCCACCTAGCCGACTACTCGTCTAATATCACAATCGATTTTACCGCAGCAACTACCGAATTAGCTGATATCTGTGAGGCTTATAAGGTTTTAAAGGCCAAACAACAGATATCTCGTCGACCTATCGAATCCACTAGGCCTTTCGAATCTACTCATTAGGACCTAATCCACCAATCGCCTTCTCTAGCTAGGACTAGATATCTATCTCACTACGTGGATCCTGTCACGAGATATTAAATTGGCGAGGATCTTACCGATAAGACCCTTTCGGCTACTTCCCTTTTCGGCCAGATTCAATTCATTAAGACCTAATTCGACCTAAAGGTCCAAACAGTGCACACCGACGGTGAGACCGCCCTCCTACCAGGCCTTTCGGCCGAATCTAGGGCACGTAGTCTAAATCTAGAGCTTTCTCCGCCTTATCAACCATCTCAAAACCCCTATACAGAGCGCTACGGAGCGCTTATAACCACTATGGCTAGGCAGATGATCCAGGATGCTGGCTTACCGACCTATCTTTGGAATAAGGCCTCTCTCACTACTATCTATATTCAAAATAGGATCCCACACCGCCTACTAGATTGGAAATCGCTATCTAAAGCCCTAGCTGGCTATCTTAGCCAGAAGGCCCCTCATTAGTTGAAGCAACTGCCAGATCTATCCAATATACGAATCTTTGGATACAAAGCCTTCGTCAGGATCACTAATATCCCGCGGCTATCGAAGATAAGCCCTCGAGCGGCTATTGGCTATCTTGTTAGCTACGATGCATCTAATATATAGCGAATTTGGATACCCTCGAAGCGCCGAATCGTCCGCGCACGCGACGTTGAATTCGATGAAACGCGTTTCTATAGCGACGAAAGCCCTCCTCATCGCATAGAAATCTTTGACGATTCGTCCCAACGGCTCTAAATCCTTGATGATGCAACTGCCTCACAGATCCTAGATGAGATAGATGTGCCTGAACCAACCAATCAACAGCGAGAGGACCCATCTGGCCACGGGGGTGGAGATATAGGCAATTCAATTCCTATTGAAAACGATCAAAACGACCAAATCCTAGGGGATCTACTACCTACCCCTATCGAATCTGCTGTTGAATCTCCTAAATCGGACGATCCTGATATTAACGTCCCTGACCGCCCACCTTCGCCAATTGTTCTAGTGGATAATTCCGATTTCGACTACTCTGCCTATCTCCTATCGAATCTAGGCAAGCACGAAAGGGAGGATTCGTCTGATGATGGCCACGATGACAAGCGCCAGCACGCTTTAGCCGCGTATTTCTATGCGTTCTCGGCCAATCAGATCCTTCCAAAACCTCTATCGATTTCATCTCTGCCACCACCGCCAGAAGACTACTATCATCTGCATAATCACCCATATCGGCGTGAATTCAAACAGGCTATGCAGGTCGAATTTCAGAAGCTTCTAGATATACAGGCCTTCGAACCGATATCTGCCCATCTCATTAACCAAGCTCATCTGAATGAGTGTGGCCAATCAGCTAACCAGAGAGATTGCCCTAGGCACCAATTAATTCATATACGTTGGGTCTTCGATTATAAATCAGACCAATTAGGCAATCTGACCAGGTTCAAAGCTAGATTGTGTGTGCGAGGCGATATGCAATCACCTGATCTCCAAGACGCTAGGACCAGTACGCTGGCTACCAGGACCTTCCGCACGCTTATAGCTCTGATAACTAAATTCGACCTTGAGACCTTTCAGATAGATGCGGTCAACGCCTTTCTGAATAGCCGATTGGACCAGGACGTCTTCTGCCGCTTCCCACCAGGCCTAGGATCCACCGGAAGGATCCTAAAGCTTAAGAAAGCTGTGTATAGCCTAAGAATCTCTGGTAAGAAGTGGGAAGATGATATTAGAAAGGTGCTTACTACCGTCGGTCTCCGCTCGTGCCCAGAGGATCCTGCCCTATATACTGATGGCTATGTGGTTGTGATGGTGTTTGTTGATGATTTCCTGGCTATTTACTATACGTCCGAAGCTGCCCACGCCTACCGAATTAGGCAATCGCTCGAGGACAGATTCGAAATGAAGCATATTGGTAAACTTAGCCAATTCATCGGGGTCAGAATCACCCGAAATAGGCCATCAAGAAAAACCTAGCTTAGCCAAGGTGCCTATATTGAAAAGATTGCCAGCAAATTCAATCTACTTGGCAAGCAGCCACCGGCTACCCCCTTACCATCTGATCTTTCATCAATTCAGCCTAGTAAAGATCCACCGAATCCTAGGCTAGTCAACCTTTACCAACAGAAGTGTGGATCGGCCCTATTCGCTGCCGTTTGGACTAGGCCAGATTCAGCCTTTGCCAATCAATTTCTGGCACGATCGCTTACTAGATGCACCGATCGCTATCTAGACGCGGCCGATCACCTGATTTTATACCTGTATAGGACGAAAGACCTAGCTATCCTTTTCGACGGCAAGAAAGAAGAAACAGCCGAGACAACCGCCTATACCGCCTGCTCAGACGCCAGCTTTGCTGATAATCTTGACCGAAAGAGCTCGGAAGGCTTCATCTTCTGCTTATTCGGTGGCCCAATCGATTGGAAGGCTACTAAGCAGAAGACTATCACTATATCGACCACGGAAGCCGAATTACTCGCGCTTAGCCACGCAGCTAGGCAATCCTATTGGATGAAACGGCTATTCAAATTCATTAGATTCGATCCTGGTCATCAAGATATGATCTAATGCGATAATAAGCAGACGATCGACCTACTTACACGAGAGAAATCAACCTTTCAAACCAAGCTCAGGCACGTTGATATCCATCGTCTTTGGATTCGCCAAGAGATACAGGCTAAACGCCTACGCATTGAATGGTTGAAATCGTCCGATCTGCCTGCTGATGGGTTAACCAAAGCGCTTAGCCGCCAGAAACATAAGGCTTTTGTCAAACAGATTGGCATGGAATTCTTACCACTCCAGCTCATCAGATCTCATTAGGGCCTATCAGGACCTATCTGATCTAGTTAGATCTACTAGGCCTATCGATCTGAAGACCTGCGGGGGTGTGTCAGCCTATGTGGCCATATGAAGTTGGTTGACCAGCGGCCCGCCGGCCAACGGCCCGGACCGGACCATCGTTTTTCCCGCAGAAGGACCCCTCTGCATATACCTCTTCAACAGAGAGTTTTACTATGGCAAATCGGCTAATCTAGGCCACGGATTCTAACATCCAGCTCTTTCCTAATTTATCAATTGGTCAGATCATCGATATATGATCGGATCATCGATTAGATCATTGATTTGGTCTATTTCCTGCTGCCTAAACTGCCCCAATCGTGTACTTAAACACCCATTCGCTCACTAGTTTAGCAGTAGAGATTCAATGCACTTTTCAGTCTATCCTATTGATCTCGTTTGACCGTCATACCTAGAGAAGATCTTATGAATTCAAGGTCCATCCGTCTTATCTTGGTCCTATTCGCTAGAAGAACTTCTATCTTGACTGGCCATCCTAACGTCCTATGTGGATCCTTTCTCATCGGATACACTAGGATCTGTTAGATGATTATATCGTTAACGTATACCGACACGAAGTTATCTAAGTACTCTCGTAGAGTCTGATTAATATACCTCTAGAACGTTGCTAGTGCGCCGGTTAATCCGAATAGGGTTATGTTCTACTCGTAGAGCCTATATCGTATCCGAAATACCGTTTTCTATTCTTCTCTAGGGTAAATACGAATCTTATAGAAGGCTACGATAATATCAAGCTTCGTAAACTAGTAGATATAGCCTATATTCCGTAGCGTCTCGCGAATTAATAGTAAGGGATAGCGATCCTTTACTATTCGTTCGTTTAACCCTCAGTAGTCGACATAAAATCGTACGCTGCTACCTAGCTTTCTAACTAACAAGATTAGTACTACTATAGGTAATTAGCTTACCCGTATAAAGTTCTTCCCGAGTAGGTCTATTAACGTCTTTCGTAGGTAAAGAAGCTCTTCTTTATTTATACCGTAGAGGGGGCTATATAGTAGTAGCTCTTCGATACTGTTTCGGTCGCGTTTTAGAGGGATCTTATAGTCGATCCCTAGCCGGTACGGAGGTAACTAGTCGGCTAGCTATTAGCTAAACGCGGCTAGCTATCGCTAATAGTATCTTAGTAGTTTGCCCTTTAGGTCGATATACTTCTTAGGTCGTAAGGCTCTCTTAATATCGTCTAGCGAAACCTTGCCGATTCGTAGGTAATCCGTATCCGATACGCTCTATATAAGTTACCGGATAGATAGTATATCAGCCTATACAACACGTAGTACCTTTACTCTACTTAGCCTAATAGTATAATCTACGCGGTTCTAATATCTTGTCCGCTCCCTAGACCTTATAAAGATATCTAGGTATCCTTTCCTTACTAAATATCGTCCGTTCACGTTATATAGCTATAGGTCCCTAAGTATTATACTATCGCTTTAGGGTCCGATAATATACGCAAACACGCGGCCTTGTTGCTAGCTATAGACGTCGAGGTCGAAATAGGTAATATAGGTAATTCGGTACTAATTCGGTACTACCCCGTTAAGGACTCGTAGCCGTATCTTAATACGCGGGAGGTCGAGCGACTAGACTAGAGACTCGTTTACTATTATATAGTAGTAGCAACTGCTATCGACGAGGGCTTATATAAATTAGATTCTATTCACTCTAGCATCGACTATAAACGGTAATATCTTACGTTCTAGTAGCTTTTCGACCCCCTTTTGCTCCTACTCGCGGCTTAGAATAGGAGCTACTCTTTTTCCTGATTTATCCTCGGTAGTCATATCCTTATTATTAGAAGCTATTATCGCTGAATCTCGGTCGCTTATAGGCTTCGATTTCTTCACCTTAACTACACGCTCCTGTCCTTTCTTACTCGAGCTAGTAGCAACGCGTATATTATTCGGCTACTAGGCTAGTAGAAGCGCGTACCTCGCGATAAGATATCCCGATCTTCTATATCATAGGTATTTCCCTTTAGTATATCGCCGATCTATCTCGTCCTAACTAACCTATTAAGCTTGTCTCGGCGTTCCGCTTTTAGGTCGGCGGTGTTTCGTATATAGCTCGGCACGGTTTACTAACACGGTCGGTATCTAATCTATTTCGTCGCTATTTTGTCTAGGCGAGCGCGGACGACGTATTCGTTCCTCTTTGTTGATATTAAGGATATCTATATCCGAGCTAATCTCGTGAAGCCGGGAGATCAGGTCCGACGAGGTAGCAGGGATACCTCGATTTATTAACGCATTCGTTATAGTTTTATTAAGCGCGCTAAGAAGGATCTGCCTTTTTGCCTCGTCGTGCTATTCAAGAGCGTCTATATTAGCGAATTCCTTTTCTAGTCTCGGAAGGAACCTAGAAAAGCTTATATCCTCTAGTTGTCGAATCTAGTAGAGTCGTCTTGCTGCGCGTGCTTTAATATTCGGGTCTCCGTAGATATTCTCAAGATAGTCGAGTAAGGCTTACGGTTCGCCAGTGTTCCGGCGGAGTTTCACGAAGATTCCGGTATTCTTCCAGGTAAGCTTCTCTAGTCTAGAGAATACGTATATAAATTAATCCTAGGGGGAACCGATAGCTTCGCCGTCTACGCTAAGCTTGTGCTCGATCGAAATACGCCAGGTTAGCTAATCGCTCGTGCTTCTACCGAATGGTTTTAGGTCCGGGAGACGTAGTTTCGGTCGGTGAATAATTTCTGTTCGTAGGGGAATCGGCATCGATTCGGTAGCTGATCGTGCAGGTGTCGCCTGCCCTTCGTTCGTCGTGGTTGTCGTTATGGCTAGTAAGGCCTGATGCTCTAGCATTGCCTCGAGGCGACGTATCCGCTCCTCTTGAGCAGCATCTTGCTAGTAGCGCCGCTCCCTTTCTTCGTTCTGCATAGCCTGGGTCTGTGCTATCTGCTGTAATAGCGTTTGCGCCTACCCGGGAGGGCTCGTCGATTCCTAGTGCTGCATAGCGCCTAGGGGTTGTGTAGCGTGCCGGTAATGCTTCGGTCGCTTTTCGTCTAATATTCCGATGTGCCCAGGAATTAAGATCTTCTAGGGCTTTCTAATACGTCTCGAGCGCTGAGAGATCTATGCGCGAGGATTCCGATGTGTGTTCGTCACTGAATCGCTGGGGATTCAGGAGTATTTCCAATGAGTGCCTAGGTTGTTTTCCTAGGGCTTTCCAATGACTAATAATACTTCTAGGTGTAGAAGGAAGCTTTTTGTATGTGAAGGGCTGAAGCAAGACTTAATTCAATCTAACTAGGCCAATATGCTGTTTACAAAAAGCTTAAGGAGGGGAAGTTTATCCTGCGCGTTCTCCACGTCAACATACCAAGGTCCCGTGATACACGTGACCAACATCGGGCACTGGCCCGTGACATATACTCGCGGTTGAAGGATCGAATATTGACGTCTACGCCAGCGGCCAGCATACGCCGAACGCCTTTCTTATTTCTATGATTAGCGTACCACACGAGGGCAGAGCCTCTATCAGACTTGATACTCTTCTTGTAAAGCTCGCCGATAAGAATGTCGTGTAGCTTATAGTTTGTTCGTAGAAAACTAAATAGGTCTACCGAAGAATATATATAGCTTAAGATAAGGGAGATAACCTCGAAGGGAAGATCATCGATAGATATTTCAGGAACCTATACAAGTCTTAGTCTTCGAACTTCATATTTAAAGTCAAAGTTAATTAGATAAATCAACCTTGTTACAATTCCGACAGTGCAGGAATATTCATCTGCCCGTGCGACATTTCACTAGGGGAAAGAGTTAATAAAAGGGGGCCATTGTTGGCACCCCATGAGAATTTGGCCCGCACCCTATAAGG
The DNA here is from genome assembly GCF_028827525.1 of Penicillium daleae. NCBI lineage: Eukaryota > Fungi > Ascomycota > Eurotiomycetes > Eurotiales > Aspergillaceae > Penicillium > Penicillium daleae. Next base: position 4,666,578 of record NW_026623153.1, read on the forward strand.
CCTGATTTCGGCCTGAATTCGGCCTGAATTCTGCCTTATCACCTGAATTCTGCCAAGGCTGTCATAACAATTTAATACAAGTTTAACCACGTATCTCTTTTTTATTCATACACCTAATCCCTTACCCCTTCTATCTTTACTAGGTAGTCACGTGACCTAATACAAAGACCTAAGGCCATTCGCTTATAAGAGATCATATGACCCACATAAATCAATTTCGAAATCTTCTATCTTCTATCTACTAGACTAGTCACATAACCTATTAAGCCTTAGGTTTCTGGCCAAATCGCCACTTACTAATCTGCCTTGCCCGTCTCTCCCTATCCTTTTCTGCTAGCACTAATCTCTTTGCCTTGCGACCGCGCGCCCTACGCCCTTGCCTAAGTTTCTTCTCCTAGTTCGAAGGCATTCGCCTTGTCGATGTATTAGGTCTCTTTGAAGGCGGTGGTACCACGATTCCTATAGTTTTATCTATAGAAACGTAGGTATTCCGACTTCTCTTTACCCCAGAGTTACGACCGGTAGTATGCTTCTATCCCTATCTTCGAAAACGCTTAATAGTCTCTAGTAACTTCGGTCGGCCGATACCCTTTACCCGATTCGGTTCCTTGATGCGAAGCCTTCCTCCTCTCTGATTAGTCCTTCTAATTATTTGATTCGGCCGAAGATTCGGTAAACATAGCTAGTGTTGTTGGTCGAAATGAGATTAGAGAAGAGAATTGCCACTATCCTAAAGATCTTTGATCACATGATTGCACGGAAGACTAATCGAGCGCGATTGGTATTGGGTGCAAGGGGGTAGTTGCTTATCTGCTCGAAGATATTCACCCTAGGCGGTATATACTCTTCGAATTGCGCACGTTGAGACCTAGCCGAGGATATCGCGGAATAATAGGACTTGAAGAGAGACGGGTTTATAATGGATTTGGGATTAGATTGAGTAGAAAGCCTGCCAATTTGTATAGGAAACGACTCGAGAGACTCCCTGCATTGTTGCAAGAATGTCGCCGGTTGAGCTCCGAAGTTCCTTCTTAATCTTTGCATAGGCTCCTTCCACGCGCGAGGAAGTAAGCTTATTATAATGAAGAACTCCGTCAAGATAACAGCGCATAAAGCGCTTTACCCTATCTTGAATAAACCACTGTTTTTCGATGTATTCGATTGCCGATTAGTAGATAGGATCGCTTAGGTCTTCTAGAAAAGAGGCCTTCCTAGCTTCTATCCTATCTTCTATCCCTTCTAGGACAATCTGCATGAATTTAGCCTTCGTATTTCGCTATAATTAGATAGTTTTCGTCTAAGCTTCCTGATTAGGAAGGCCCTGTAGGAGTAATTCCTTTGAAATTAACAGCCGAACTCGAGTCTCAATATTCTTCATAATATGCTAGAGGCAAAGTAGGCCCTAGCTATCCTTGAAGACTCGCCTATATATATTTAAAAGAGAGTCTGCGTCGTCCGAAATAAGGATACAAGGGGCTTGAATCTTTGCCTGTAAAAGCTATGTTTAAAGAGTCTGGAGTGTCTAAAAATAGGATACTTCTTGCTTATTACTCATAAAGCAAAGGGCTACATAGAAGTTCTTTCTAGTAGAGACTTGCCCGATAATATCGACTAATAGCATATTATACCTAACTAGGAAGTTAGCTTAATTAACTAATTAACTAATTAATCTCTCTCTTACCGATTAGTCTTATATATAGTATCTATCTATAGGACGTTTAGGTAAATGCGTAGAAATTCAAGGCCTTGCTTTAAGATGAAGAGGATTCTGATTAGCCGTTGCTAACCATCTAATTAGTAGTGTATAATCCAACCCGGTAGGCTCTCGACCACAGCTTCAATTGATGTGCGCCTATAGAGGAAAAGTTGCCTTGCTCGGGTGCGGAGATTGTAGATATCGTTCAAGTTGAGAAGACTTCCCTCTGCCTTTAAAATCTGCCAAATTGCTATAGGTTTATAGCCCTGTTTTAAGTAACCAAGGAGTCGCTCAGCCTTTTCTTCCCTCTCTCTTTGCCTTAGGGGAGCAAGAAGGTTTTTTGGTGTAGGCTCATGATTATGTGTCTCGTTTTTGACGATAATCTCAATTCGGTCCGGATTAACCTTTTTCCTATCCTTTCGGAGGCAGATTTTGACGTGGAATAGGCAATTAGTCCCAATCTTATTGACCTCTCGCGATTTAGCCTTACTAGCCACCGAAGGACCTCTCTTTGTAGGGTCTGGCTAGAGAGAACAGTGTAATTCAATCTTGATTTCGTCAGATCTCTTTACTACTAGGGCGTAGCCCTGTTGAGCGGCAAAATCCTTGAGATCCTCCCTGGTAATCTCACACGATTGGTAGGTGCGACCGGGTAGTGGAAGAAGAGGATGGGTAGGTAGGATAGAAGGCCCTAGGGCAGATTGGTCTAAATTAGATAGAGATTTAGCGGATGCTGCCGTTGAAAGATCCATGGTAGGAATAGGGCCTAGTGTGGGGGGGAGGGGTAATTAGTAAATTAGTAGGTAAATTGCCTAAGGAGAGGATAGTAGGTCATGTGATCTCTTAGAGGAGAGATTTAGTACGTGGATATAGGAAAGAAGGATGTGGATAATTGAAAGTAATAGCTCTAACAAGCTTGGCAGTAATTTATATGGTAAGGCAGAAATTCAGGCCGAAATCAGGCCTCATGGGGTGCGGGCCAAATTCTCATGGGGTGCCAACAATGGCCCCCATAAAGAATAGGCGGTAGTAATTATATTGAGTCAGCCCCGTATAGCTGACTTATAAGTGATCAGTAGCAACAGAAAGCGCTAGGACCGAGAAGAACGCAAATTTTTAAGGATTTCACTATACTGATATTGCATTTGCTCCACTATACCAAGAAAAGAATTATCTCCTGTCGGTTTGTTTATATTAGATTTCTTTCAACTCCGGAAACCATTTTAACGACCTCAATTTTTTAGGTGAAGGATATGTTCAAAGAGATGGTAAGTTTTGATCCAACACCTTGTTAAAGCAGCCCTTAGCAGAGAACAAGCTTGCTTTCTTGCCTCTCCCATAGCTTCTTCTCACCGAAGGAGAGCGCCTAAGAAGAATTAGTGAGCCAGTCTCCCTTAGATACAGTCACTCTACATAGACGTATAGGGATATATATAGTTGAGGTAGCCCGCATATTGCTGTTGAGGCGAGGGGTCAGGGTAAATGAAATCATCATCATCATCATCGACTGTACAACATACTAAGGATTTCGGGAACAGGTTGCCCTCCGGAAACCCACGTCTTCTTTCCAAGACTCTACTAATAATGCTATGCCCACCTGGCCTAGCTATACTAAATCAATCATGGTTGATAGCCTGCTAGATATCGCCGTCGTAGAATATACCGAATAGCAGCAATCGCGGGTCAGCAACGAGACTGTTAGGGAGAACATCAACAAAGCACGCGATATGACTATCGAAAATTGTCTGGACCTTATGCAGATTTATAAGGATCAAGGCCTAGGTTTCTTTGTCAAGCATCCTATGAAAGTAGGTGCCGCCCGGCGGTTTGTTTGTGACACCGGCCTTTAGGTGAAACGACACTAAGAAGCGACTTGCAACGAAATTATTCCTTTAGTCTAGATATTTTATTTACTGTGATTTGATTGGCATAGAACGCTGTATTTATCTCTTTGCATAAGTTTGGAATGAGCTGTAATCTCGTTCGGCGATCATACTGCCCGAACAAAAAGCTAAGGCCGCTCTAAAGGCATCTCCCAACACGCTAATACTATATCACGATCAAGAGGATATAGTCGGATATTAAAATGATAATGCATGTCACCATTGTGACTCGAATTTGTCCGCCATGTACTAGGTCAATATGGTTTCAGGTTTAACTCCCTACTCAAGGTGAGTGAGACCTTCTGGCTTGGCCTAGTCCCGCATCAGGTTTTTGGCGGTATCAAGCTTTAGTCGTCTATTGACATAGGAGTGCAAGGGAGTTACTGTAGCACCACGTGTAGGGGCCTTAAGCAACTTAGACCTGTTGCTGTAGCAAGAAGAATTCCTTTCGAATGCGTTCCAGTACAGTACAGTACCACTACTTGCAGTAAAGCCTGTCTTTGAAACGCCTAGTTTTGCCATCGACTCAAACACTGCATCTCCACCACAACAACCACCGGTCCCCGAAACGGCATTAGTGTCCGTCGTGCCAGAGGAAGCCTCAATCATAACCATCGACTCAGCCGCCGTACAGTCGTGCATGACCCTTGAACCAGCCATGCAGAAACCCCAATCGACCTGCTCTCCTGAAGTCTCTCAACCTCATCAACCTCACCAACCTCTTCAGCCCTCGGAACCTCTTCAACCTCTCCACTCAACATCTATCACTAGCTCTACACAAAACCAACGGCCTACTATACCTATGCCTCGGTTCTTCAACGGCCTAGATCTCCTCTGCTGCAACCACCCTCTAATCCCTACCAATCCACACCTTCTCCTAAATACCCAAAACGCATACTTTCAATCGAAGACCTTTATCGCCGTTTTTATAACAGACCGTCGCCATTCGCGCTCGACAGGTCGGCTCATCGAGCTCGCAAGAGAATATTTTACGCGGTACCTTCGTCCTGTAAAAACATGGACTCTATTCTTAGAACCGGGGGATCTACCGCTAAGCGCAATACAGATTAGGGCACTTCAAAGTCGGGTCCAAGAAACAATTCGCGTGTGCACAGAAGGGAATCTGTTTTCGACTCTGACTATATCATGACACCAAACTCGAAATCTTGCCAAGCCCTGCCGTTGAGTAAATGTCGCTCTTAGTCGTGACTCGTCTCGTGGTGCGCAACTGTGACCCTTGTGATGCCAAACATCATGAGCTGATGTGCCGAGTCTTTTCTTAACGCAGATACCGACTTGAGTCGTCGATTTGACGTAGTTGCAGGAAATGAAAGACCATAGCTCGACCATAGCCACAGCAGAGTTGACGGATTCTCAGTCTTCCCCTCTTGGATCTGCCTCCCTAGATGCCAGTTGAACCTCCAATCTGCTAACTCGTTCTTCAAAACGCCAAGCCCGTTGCTCCGCTGCCTGAAGACAACCACTTTGGTATTCCATTTGTCTCTCGAGCTCTGCCTTCTCAAACTCCTCCCTCTGTAGCCTATCCAACGTTTCGTGATGCATAACAAGGAGCTTCATGTATTCGGATTGTATTTGGGACAATATTTTTTCCACTCTTGTGTCGGCAGACTGCGCACCAAGTTGTGCCGGGTGAGGTCTTGTCGCCCCACGCTGCGGCCCAGGCTTATTGGTGGGCAGGATTGGACTAGCGGATGGTGAGGGAGCGGCGGTAGGGAAGCGCCTCGTGTTTCTGCGCCGTGGGGACATATCGTTGAATATTTTAATTCAAGCTTGGATATCGAAGTTGTATAAAATGGACACCAGTTGCTCGATATTTATATACTTCAAGAAAGAGTGAATACAGAGGATTTCGAAAACAGTTTACCCCCGGACACACACGCTTTCTCTCCCAGAGACCCACAAAGGCGTTCTAGTCCGGGTCGCGGCGATTCAGCTTCTCCCGCAGCCAATGATACGGCGTGCTACCTCACCGAAGGGGCTTCATCTAGCCAAAGTAAGCTTAGTGTAATATGAGTGGGGCGCTGGGAAAGAAAGCGTGTGTATCTGGGGGGTGAACTGTTTTCGAAACCCTCTGTAATGAATTGTACATTAGGACCTGTATTGATAGATCAGCGATAGTTGCCCTTTCGGCTTAGCCGCCGGGCGTTAATGAATTGTGTGTATGTGTAATGAATAGTAGCAGAGCTAACTACATATCTTCGCAATAAATATATTGACTTGGATAGATGAGGATGTCCTCCTGGGAACCTGTTAGCCGGCCTCCAAAACGCTTTTAACTCCTCTCGAATTGCATGGCTATACCCGCCCATGTGAAGTAGAAAAGTCGTAATTGACCCTCCGAGGATATACTGTAGTATTTTCGCTTCTAGCTGACCGTAATCATACTGTTCTACATAAGAAGTGGCTACGCAATACGTCACGAGGTGCGACGATTTTCGGGGAGAGTATAATAGCACAGACGTCTTTCCACCGCCTCCGAGTAAGATCAAGTAACTAGTTGAAATAGCTAGGCTAACCTGGACTATTAAGCGGGATACAACAAAGTAGATTTGAGATTGCGAAAATATGATTCCCACGAAAACACTGTTTACTACTATGAGATTATCACATCGTGTTTGTTTACAGGTCAGAGTTCAGAACATAGCACGATTCAACGGTCAAGATGAGTTTGGCCAGATCGAGTGGGCCGGCAGTTTAGAATCGCGGAGAAGTAGTTGTCTTTCACAATAGCATGAATTCACCGTGCAATTGCCCAAGATGAAGCGGCGCTAATCCCGGAAAACCGTCCAAATTGCAATTTCATCTTCTGTAGAACCAAATGATTGACATGACACAGGAGAGCCTATTCCAAAATAGGTGGGATTTAGTGTGGTGAAAGCAGAGGGTGATGAAAAGAAAGGGTGGTAAAAGGGAACAACAGCCAAAATGTGGGTTCAGTGGATTAAGAACGGTGAACCGCTGGCCGTTCTCAAAACTACGGTCATGAATCGCCTATCCTGAGTTGAACGGGTGATCAGTCAGTCTATTAAGCATGGGTAAGTGAACGGTTGAGTTCCTTGCCACTTGGCTAAAGGGCTAGGGAGGTATGGCAGAACAGTTTACGGGTAAGTCGAAAGCTGGATGCGTGATAGCACGCTAAGGGGCTAAACACTAAAGGCGGTCCAGGTTCGCGGTTATTGAATGAACAGCGTACTATTAAATATACTCCTCCAAATCATTTACCCCAACGCTTGATACGTCTCTCTGGTTAAAGCTCGTGCATACAGTATATATTCTGCGGGACAAATATACCCCGCACTCTAGATAATTAAAGCAGAAAGGCAACTTGGCGATGCCGTTCATACCTTTCTCACCGTTGTCCCTGACTGTGGCACCATGTAGCTAACAGGCCTGGATCGTAACGCACGAAAACTAACGTAATTCACGGCCGAGTCGTACAGCCGGTCGAGCCGTACAACCCAACCACCATAGTAAACGCGATTCAGGTGGCTATATATCAACAACAAAAACATAATATTACTTGATTTTTGGTAGGTTAGTTTCTAGGAACGTATAGATTAGTATATATTTATCAATAAATTGACCACATAGATATTTACATGCATTACCAACAATACACGCCGAAAAGGTGATGCATGTTTATATACCTGTATTAGATTACTTCAAAATAGTTTTTGGCCTCATAAATATGCTTAATGTAATATATTTGATACTAAAGTGTCTTATCAACTTATCTAAACCCTTGTGGGTTGAAATATCATAATCCAAAATATCGCATTTACATTGGTGTTTGGGGTGTACGGCTCGACCGGGTGTACGACTCGGCCGTGAATTACGTTGTAGTTCCCGACCGAGCTGCGCACCCGCCCGAGCTGCGCACCACATCTAAAATCGCGTCTTCCTACCCACCTACCTTCTTCAACCACCTACCATGCCACCAATTCGTACTGAACCTCGGTGGAACATGGTACCTGCCCCACCTATCTTTTTGCCAGTGGGCAGAAGTACCGTATTCCAAATACTAATGAACGAACGGCTGTTTTGGCAGCCCGCTGAGTTCTGTACTGTAACTATTTTACCGCGCAGACTTGGAGTAACTATTCCGACATCGTCTATGTGCCTTGTTTACAAGAGAATATACGGTGGAGTTATTTGCTTCGTTCACTGGCTAAGTGTACTTGTTTTTAGCATGGATATCCTTTCAACTGTCAGCTGAGAATCGGGAAATTTCCTTTCCGCTGGAAAGCTGAGGGTAGGATCGTTCGTCTGCAGACCCTGACTCTCGTTCGGGTGAGGTGAGGAGCATCTTTTTTGGGGGCTTATTGAATGGCTGGTAGAAAAACCGATGGAAAACCAAGATAAAGGTGAAAACCAGACCGGCACCAGACACACTCCCCAGGATCGCCGCTGAACCTTGCCTCGAGATCTCCCTGGACGTTTGTGTATTATCCATGGTCGGGCCTTTCCACGATGAGTTGGAACAATCGGTTGTAGAGCTCGGGCAATCGGCGAGCTCGTTTCTAGTCGACTGGGGCAATGATAGGCTGGGTGCGGGTGTGTCACTGGAGAGACTGACCAGATCGAACCTTTCAGCACCAGATGTCTCTTTCATCGTTTGACTACTTGAATTCGCAGGACCCACCATCGTACTAGACCTGTGTCATTAGGAAGTAAAACCGACCGTCTCTCTACTATGATGGCAGGAGTTCTGTCTGAAATAGACCTGATAGGTCCATCTCATCAGGCAAAGTTACGGTGCGTGGTAACCTTCACAAGCCAGAATAGACCAGTTGCTGACAGTCCCGAAGGTGCCAGAGGCAGCTCATCCCTCACTCGTCTAGTTATATCAATATTAATGGGGGCAAGGAAACCCAAAAGGTGGTGGAAACACCAGGTTATACGGCATCAAGTAGACAATCATCGGCACGACCCTTCACGGTGGAAAATACGGCCTCCTCCATAGCACTTGATCTACCGATCGACAGATCCACCGATGTGGCAACAAAATCGCTCTCTGGGTCCTTTCCATCGACAGGGCCAGCAGACACCAACACACTTATCAGCCAGTTTTCATTTCCCACCATTCTCACAAAACACACAGACGACAAGGACAATGACCAAACCCCTGGCGATCGAACGGACATGACAGAGGAGCCGTCCACGTTGGCACTAGACCAGGGGACTGAAAGTACCCATTCGGGTAAATATATCTCGGGGCTTCCTTCCACAACATACCCGGCAGTTCCAGCTTTAGACTCAACAGACCTCCCTTCAAACACGGCAGTGGGTACGACCTTGCCATCTTCAGTATTCGGGAGCACATCGCTTGGGGAGTTTTCTCGATCACAGCCGCATGGAGAGCTTTTACCAACATCGAAGGGAGAATTATATGCCAATGCGTTCACAGGCGTCTCTGTTACCGATCGTGATGCTTGAGAATGCCGGAAGACTGTGCTCAATTTTTGGGCTGCTGGCCCATTCACCCGATCCATATCCACCTGCACGGTCAGGCCCCCTTATCATCCGCTATTGGACGAGGGGTCAGATGCTAAGCATGAGGTCTTTGATTGGTTGTTTTGATCAAGAAGATGAAATTGAAGCTATTTGAGTAATGGGATTAGGAATGAAGACTTGAGAAGCGCCGGGTAACTATCTCAAGGTGGTTTCATTTTGCTATCAATCCATTCTAAGGTGAAAGACCAGCTGTATACTCAACAGATCTTCAATCAATGCAACAGATCTCTTTTAGACCGCGATGATATCCTTCGGCTCTTCGATGCCTGTCCACATATCGGTATTGGTAGGTATCTCCTTGTCCAGCAGCTTGCGAGGGTCTGCTGAATCCACCCATCCCAAGAATGGCTCGCTAAGGCTGTATCCAGCGACTTTCTGAATCTCAACTGGATATTTTTTCATGACATCCAAATCCACGGCGAGATAGATGTTCTCTTCTTGCCGCAAGTAGCCCTTGGTCATGAAGGTTGAGAAAATGAGTCGCTCCTCGTCGGCTGTGGTGTTGGCAGATCCGCCATGGAAACACGAAGCCATCATCAGGAATGCATCCCCACGTTCCATCTCTGCAAACTCACACAAGTCCTCATTTGGCGGGGCGTCGTGGTCCCACAGGTGACTTCGTGGAATGAATCGCGTGGCGCCATTGGCTTTCGTAGCTTTCTTGCCGGCCACAAAGAATCCAATGCTACTATCGCGTAGCGAACCTTCACGGCCCTCGGGGTACACATCCACAGCCTTAGAAACACGCTGATGGATCGAGTCGTCACGGTGTAGAGGTTGCGCTGTGGCACCGGGCCCGATGCTGAAGACAATGGTGTTGGAGAGTTGCGGACGAGAGACCGCCCATTGCTTCTGGTCACCAGCCCAGAACCAGTGCTTTTCCGTTAGCATCTGGTTTGACACGCCCTGGAATAGCGGGTGCATGACGATTTCACGCGCATAGGTCGGCGACTTCTGGAGCGCAGCTGTGGTGCGGCGGGTTTGGGCTGGGAAGAAAGAACCGCTCCATGCTGTGTCGTTCTCTAGACCCGGTCGAACGTCGATCCTAACTCGGCATGAGTGTATATTCAGGATGATAGAAGACAAGGAATATATACTCAACCTGATCCAGTGCTTCCTGTGACACTGCGTTGCGAATAATCACACCTCCAGCGACCTTGAGGGCAGCGACAATCTCATTGACCGAGGCTGTGGCATCCACCACTGGAACAGATGGGATGGCGTTGGTAGCCATCACTAAAAGATGCAAGGTGCTCTATTAGGATTCTGGTCAATGAGTGACAAGGTTTGTAACGTGGTTTATTGAAGTAGGCCTTATCTTATTAGACGACTATGATGGCTCTTTATATACATGACCTTTCAGCCGCCATGAACAAACCATTCGACCTGGGTATGGCCTGATACCGCGAGGAACGTAAAAGACAGAATCAAACCCCTTCTTGATATGATATCACCAGTGCTGGAAGCCGATAGCGAGAGAGTTCATGAGGTCGTTGCAACTTGATGCAATTCAAACTGATACAAGAAGACAGTATCTAATCTATCATGCGGCCAATTGCCTATCTGTGCACCGTGCGTTCGGTCTGATAAGTACGAGAACGAGGAACTCGATGTTACAAGCACATATGAGGCAAGTAACAGCGAGCCGTCCGATCCAGGACAATGACTTGGAATAACCAAAAAAAGTTTATGAGTCTTTCAGTACTATATATTCGCTCCAGCTTGCTGTTTCAATTACTCCGGCATTTGTTCTTTCCACTCTCCAGCCTTTTCCTCCGCTAGTTTGCGCACATAATCTACATCTCGATCTACATCTCGAGATCGACCAATTTTCACCAAGACTACCTTCGAAGATGGCATCCACTCATAAGTCTCTCCAAGGCCGGGTTGCAATTGTCACTGGTGGCTCCCGTGGCATCGGAGCCGGCATTGCACTTGAGCTGGCAAAGCGAGGTGCCAACGTGCTCATCACCTACAACAAAGCCGGCGATCAGGCGGCCGAGGTGATCAACCAGCTTAAGTCGTTGGGTGTCGCTGCAGAAGGTGTGCAAGCTGGCGGCAGTGACCGAGATTCACCGCGACGAATTGTGGCCAAGTGCGTGGAGACCTGGGGTCACATTGATATCATCATCAACAATGCCGGTGCGGGCGACGACTGCCTTCTGGCCGACATGACCCACGAGCTCTGGGATAAGATTCTCGACTGCAACCTTCGATTTCCTACATTCCTCGTCAAAGAAGCTATGCCGCATCTTGGGGCCGCTCCCCGAATTGTCAATGTCTCCAGCGTGATCGCCCGCATGGGCGGCTCGTATTCCACCGCTTACTGTGCGACGAAGGCGGCGCTGGAGGGAGTAACCAAAGTATGGGCCCTCGAACTCGGTCAGAAATATGGTGCCACTGTCAACTGCGTCAACCCGGGTCCTGTGAAGACCGACATGTGGTTACGAGACACCGATCAAGCCGTCCTTGACGAGTGGGATATTAAGATGAAGGAAACCCCGGCCGGAGCAAGGATAGCAGATGTTGATGACATCGCACAGATTGTGGCATTTTTGTCTGAAGAAGGGAGTCGCTGGTCGACTGGCAGTACGGTGAATGCCAACGGTGGGCTTTGTTTTGTCTAGCCGCGGCAATTTGCCTGTAATATAATATTTCTACCCTTTAGAAGATTTCCTTTTTCAATAAAAAACAACCTCTTGGTATTCCCACTGTGTTGCCGTGAAGAACGGGTTACTTCACGGTTACGGCTAACACATTCTACGCAGCGCCAACCAAAATAGGTTTAGATCCCCATAAAGTATAAAGATAAAATCTCTACTCCATATGAGCGTTAAAATAATATGTCGAGTTTAGGATATTTATGCAGCTTCTGCCCTCATACTACCCAGAATACCGTTTTTAACCTCATCGTCTGACGACTGAAATGTCAGCGGAGGTTTTCATTTAGGGCTTGGGCAATTGACTGTATCTGTTCTCGTTGGGCTTGGATCCTGTAATTGTCTGCCATCCCGACTATCAGGGCCTTGTCAAATGGGATGTGCTTAACTTCATGCCTCTGCTTTCCAGCAATCTTTACCGCCAGATCAGCACCACTTCCAGATACTATAAGCTAGACTTGGTTGTAGGCTTGTAGCCAAATCTTTCACACAGCGCCTTGGCAAATCTAGGCCAACGGGAGTTATACGTTGGGATGTCGATGAGGTATCTTGGATTCCATCGCGAGTCAACAAGCTGAAGGAGTACACGGATAATAGAAAATCCGGGCTGATCTCTCGTGGTTAAACCTCCGACAGCGTACTGCGCCGCAATCCAAACAACTTTTGAGATGCTTCGGAAATGGAGATGACTTGCAGCCGAAGCTGTAGTTTCATGTTGGTCTTCATCTCCTTGCAGCGTATGCTGTGTCTGAGATAGATCTACATTCTGGCTCGCTGTGAGTTGCGTAGAAACCATGGGACTTTGGAAGGTCATCCAGAGCTATGATTAGCTCGCTATGGCCTTCCTTCTGGCTTATCTCTGACCCACTAGAAATCGCGGGGGGATTTTTTCAACCTTCAATCTTCCTCAATCTAATTCTGAAGTATCGGCCTCCCGACCAGGTCTCAACCCTCTTATCGCGATATCCTAGTCGCTTAGCTGGTCTACTTCGTCCTCTCTTCCGGCTAACTAACTTAAACAGCTGCTATGACTAACGTAGTTCCCGGTCGGATCGGCCATCTCATCACTCCCTCCATTTTGGAAATATATTTTCACAACCAAAACGCTGTTACATTTTGAAATTTATCAGCCCTACGCCCTATCTGATTACAACCACTTCATTTAGCCCAGCCTTTTGTGTAAGTTGCATAAGTTGTTTAGCCTCGGCTGGCTGCGTAGGCTCAACATCCTCCGCCGGCTGAGTAGGCCGCTCAACCAACGCCTCTCCGTCTGCGACCGATATATCACCGCCGTGGGCTATCTGTCGTGTCGACAGCTTAGCCTGTTGCCGTTCTTTCTCGTTTCCAGCGCGTAGATCTGCGTTTTCCTTGGCGAAATACAATGCGGTATATAGCTATATGGAAGCCATTGATTATATGGTCAAACGTCGCTTTGGAAGGGCTCGGTCCACTCGGAGGGATAGGGTTACCTATCTCCAAGGATCTACGCCCAAAGTGAGACTGAAAGGTGATCATGAAAAATGGGTGGAATCCACTACGTTAGTATTGATAGATTGACCAAGAGTATCGCAATACGCTACGCCTTAGTTATTCGGTGTCGAGGCTAGGAACGGTGTCAGGTTTGAACTGACATTGACTGTCGCTAAGGCGTGGCTCCTCTGTCAATTTCTGCACCTTCATGGCAGATGACAGCGAGTTATTCCGAGTTTTAAGGAAACCGACAGTGAGCACCAGGTGCGCCCTGTGCTAGCCCCCGAGACCAGAACGCTAACGGATTAGCTAAAGTCTAAAATAACTTGTTCCGGCGTGACTTCCGTGGCCAGTTAGGCCTCGATGGCTCATCCAGCAGTCGGACTGGATATGTTTTCAAGTCTCGTAATGGGCATTGAGATGTCGGTGGCGCAACCCACACGAAGGCGTCACAGATCGTCAAAGTAAAAGTACATCTAAGCCCATCTCTGCCATAACGTTCCCCCAGCAAACAAAATCGTCCATGCCACACCCCTTCGCCACGTCCCTTCTCCGCCAAACCTCTACGACGACTTTCGCTGCCGATGTCACATTTGCAACGCCGACTGACTGTCCTTTCATGAACCATTTACTGACAGTGATGCGTGACTCCTTTTCGTCAGCCTCGCAGGCAATGATGAAAATAGGCCACAGGAGCCCGCAGTTTCTTGAGGTTGCCTCGTGAATCTCGATGGCTTCTAAGTGCTTGAGACTTTGGCGGACAAGGTCCTGAAGGTTCCGAGAGTGGACACGGAGAAGCGTATGCTTGAAATGAATGTAACATGCGTAGTAGAAGACGCGTGCATAATCCATTGCGATATGCTTCCCCGAAGCGGCAAATGTATTTGAATGGGACGGTGTTGGTTTGTTAAGTCGAATTTTGACTTCCAAACCCTCAAGCTCAACCATTGAGGGCCTGCGTGGACGGACAGACAGGTGGGTGATGTGGATAATAGCCTCTAATATTGGAAGTGTGATTCCGAAATATCGATCCAAGCAATACTCCGATTCTAAAAGTAAGCTCGTGACACCAAAGACACAGTTGTGGGTGTATTCCTCATCACAAATGTTGACAAAATTTCCAGAACGAGCATTGGAAGCCATACTCGAAAGCGAAGAGCCCAGAGCTTCCGCACACAGGAAGAGTTGATAAAGTATCGATGTGCTCGGTCCATTCCATTTGGTCCGCTCAAACGAGCGGAGCCATTCGCGCCCCCCTTTCAGATGGTCACGCCATGTGGAGGAATTGCCGTTTATAACTTCGATAAATGACATAGTGCTGATGGTTGCCAAGATGGCTTCTCGTTGCGAGCCGCGATCCTCAGTCAGCGCCTTTCGTAGATATCCGAGACTCAGCTGATAGTGTTTTGTGGCCGTTATGGAGAGGGATTCGCGGCCGGTGCTGGACCTCTGGACTTGGTTAAAGGCTGAGATTGCATAGATAGCGTGTAGGAGAGCAGCATGTCCCGGAACTTCATGCCCTTGTACGGATGAATACAAGGCTATCGGAACCCAGAGAGTACGATAGGGGTTGTCCGGTGACTCTACGGAGACCATTAGGTTGCTCAGGTACGTTACCCAGTAATGCATCAACTGCCGCTCTTCGCTGGTCCCGGGGGGGATGATCGGGTGGAGAAAGTCGGCCATCTCAATCTGTATGATGTAGTCTTCGAGTGAAAAGTCTGACTCCAATGCAGGCAGGGGCGTCTCCACATTCTGTGCCGCATCAGTATCGAGTGGAGACCAATCATCAGAGTGCGAGATATGCAGTCGGGTATGGTCAGTCAGAAGGGCCTGCAGTGTTCCAGGTCGACTGTCGTAGAGCGCGAGAAGCATACCCGCGTCCTGGTAACTTTCAGAGCCCAATGCAACACGGCTCGACGAGCTATCAGTGCCCAGCAGGAGCCTGAGATCGTCAAATATCATTTCTTCAGGCGTTCCATGAATATACCCTTCGATGTTGGGAGGGTTCGCATCCTGCTCGAATAGAAATGAGATACTGGCATCGTCGGCCTCCAGATTCTGAATCGGTGATGTGTCTTCGTGCACGCATATGCTCAATTGAATATCATCAGAAGCTTTCTTTGACGATGTGTCAGGCTCCGATATCGTAGACCACGATAGTCTGAAGACCGAAAAAGGACCACAGAATTCCTGGTCAGTGACGGAGGAATCCAAGGATTCCAAGAAAAGGTCGAGAGCTTGGTCACTCAGAGTCGGGGCCTCATGCTGCATACGACTAAGTAGACGTCTTTGGACAGAGATCGCACCCTCTGCGCCGTCGCCAGGCCAAATCAGCTTCACTCCATATCCTGCGCAAGTGAAGAGGCCTTTTTCGCATCGCGAGCATATCGGCTTGCCTTCATCACATTTTACTCCGCGAGAGCGACAGGTCCAGCACCCGGTGAACGTCTTGGATCGCTTGACGGGCTTCCTGGATCGTAGGGTAGCGCGCCGGGTCATGGTAGGGTCGGTGTGGAAACGCTAGGTAGTTGCAGGTTTTGAAATTGGCAACCGACACAGAGACCCTGCCGTTGGAAGGAGGGCTCGGCTGGGTCTTATCATGCGTTATCGGCTGCACTAGGGCCGACCGGCCGAGACCGCCGTCACTAGACCCATAACGTCACCTCATGATGAGGAACTGACGGGTGTTTAAAGTTCTCAGTTCTAGATTACCCCGCTTCTCGCTGTGACTTTCCAATCCTCGCTAGCGTCAACGGCGTGGTTCGCCCCCTCTAGGCACCTGTGGAGGTCTCAGCCTCCCCAGAGAGCGGCCTGTGCTCACACGTATCAGCCCCAACAGCAACTGGAAGTTTGATTGGCCTTTGCGTCTCGTTAATACCCGAGTTTATGGATAACAGAGAACCTGTGGCGATAAGCTTCGGTATGCCAACCTTAATTCGCAAGGCGTTCTGAATTGGTGAAGCTGTAGCAGCTGACAGCCACACATATGAGAGACGCCGACCAAGGCTCTTTCTTATCCGGGGACCGAAATACCAATAATTGCGAGACGTCTTATAGCAGGCCCTAATGTAGGTATAAAGCCCTATCTACCTCGACCTAATTTACCTTGCCCTCTAGCAAGAACTCTGATACCTCTCCGCTCAGCTTTACAACTCGCCATCATTCTGGTCAAATCTCAACTCATCTTCTTGTCGAAAACTATGGGAGAAAAGGACGTGGAAATGAAGACCCCCGGCTCCATCTCCGAACAACATCCGGGCCACGATGTGGCTTCGGGTGAAGTGTGGTGCCTCCAGCTCGACAAGCCTTTCAGTCTCTGGAGCACATTGGGGATATCTTTCTCCGTCACGTCCACGCCCTTGGCCGTCGGCACCTACCTCTCCGTTGTTATCGGTGTAGGAGGCAGCCCTGTATTTTTCTATGGGTACATTCTTGCAGTATGTCTAGATATGTGCATCTGTGCCTCCCTGGCAGAAATGGCAGCGCAATATCCGCACTCTTCAGGTAATTGCTCGCCTTTTCTTCCGGGTCTTGCATTTTTCGATTGGTCTCGGAAGCCGCCATGTTTGACAGATCCTCCTAATTGACTCTGTTTCGCAGGGCAAATTTATTGGACCGCAAAGTTGGCTCCTCGTGGGCACGGGCGTGGCCTCAGTTACTTGGTCGGTTGGCTCACAGCGGCGGGCTACTTCTTCTGGACTTCTGCCGCACTCCT
The DNA here is from genome assembly GCF_028827525.1 of Penicillium daleae. NCBI lineage: Eukaryota > Fungi > Ascomycota > Eurotiomycetes > Eurotiales > Aspergillaceae > Penicillium > Penicillium daleae. The sequence continues at coordinate 4,683,540 of NW_026623153.1, forward strand.
TATCTCATCGCAATTGATCTGGGCCCTCGTACAAATATGCCACCCCACCTTTATCACGTTGCCGTGGCACTTTTACGTCGGGTACTTCGCTGTCGGCGTCTTTACCCTGTTCCCTAATATCCCCTTCTTCAAATGGTACCCTCAATTTCTCAAGGGGCTGGTGATCTATATCAATGCTGGTGCTCTTTTCGTCCTTATTGTCCTCCTGGTCCGTGCGAAGCCCAAGCAAAGCTCCGATTATGTTTTCAAAGCGTTTGTCAATCAGACCGGTTGGCCGTCCAACGGCGTCGTCTTCTTCCTCGGTCTCCTTCCTGGACTCACGGCGGTCAACGGCTTTGACAGCGCGGCACACATGGCCGAAGAACTCCCAAGGCCAGAACGTCAGGTTCCGCAGGTTATGTTCATCAGTGCCCTGGCGAGCGCTGCTAGTGGACTACCGATGATTCTGGTATATATGTTCTGCATCACAAAACCAGACAATCTGCTCAATCCTGTCGGCGGCCAACCGGTAATCCAATTAATGGTCGACTCTCTCGAATCCTTCCCTTTGACTGTAGTCGGTTCTTTGGTCTTCATCACATGCTTCCTCTGCGCTAGCGTCACAATGATGACGACCTTTAGCCGTATCTGGTGGTCGCTCGCCCGCGACGGCGGCGTCCCTTTCTCTCCCTTCATGGCCCGAATCAGCGGTCGCTGGAAGGTACCGGTTAATAGTGTCTGTTTTTCGGCTTTCGCCTGCATCCTCATCGGGCTGCTGAAGCTCGGCTCCGCGACCGCCCTTAACGCAATCCTAGGGACCGCAGTCCTCTGCATTTTCGCTTCGTACGCTATTCCTATTCTTTGTTCCCTGATCGGGAAACGCAGTGGTTTCTCTACCGCTCATTATTTTAATCTGGGTCATGTGTTCGGTACGGTTTTGAACGTTATCTCGGTGTTTTGGATATGTTTCGTTTTTGTCTGGCTTTGCTTTCCGCCATACATACCGGTCACTACGGATACGATGAATTGGGCTATAGTGGTTTTTTCGGTGGTATGCGCTATCAGTGGGATGAATTGGCTGGCATACTCGAGAATTGCTTTTGAAGAACCCAAGGCTATTTCACAGTGATTGGAATGGTCTCAGGAGACCGACATGGTTTGCATTATTTTGACGGGCATGGTGGATGTTAAGCAGGCACAATGAAGGAATAGCGAAGTCGACTTGGTCTGGATACAGTCATTTGATTTGCGATTAAGTTCACCGTCTCGAAATGTTGGTTTACTTGTCGAAAATACCAAAAGCCAGTTTAAAAGCACAAAGCTCGAGTCGAATAACAACTCAAATTTGTTTCTTCCTTCATCTCGCTTACGAGGTTTTATCAAGTACTGTATGAGTAGGGGCTCATTATCACCTTCTCTGGACTATCAGTTTCCTTTTATCTGCTCACGGTTTCTATTTTATGGCAAGTAGTGTCGATATACTTCGATCCTGTCTATTACTGCAGGTGTGTTAACGGCCCTTGACGCATCTAGAGGTGAGCAAAAGCTTAATCAAACTCCTTTTAATTATGAGCCGTAGCTCGCTGTCGACTGCTATACTTGAGGCCGGAGGGACCCACGCCCAACCCGGCAACGTCATTAAAGTTGGCAGATTCCAAAACGAAAAATAGGAACCCCGCACACTGGTCGCCTGTTAACTAGGGCGGATAATACACGAAGCCTATAAAGGGGACGACTGCACACTGCTCGTCACCACCTTATTTTGTAGTCTCGGTTATTCACGTATAATCGAGAGACAAACGAAGCTTACAACAAAGATGTCGGTTCCCATTCACCCAGATTGGCTGCTGGTAAATTCTCCCCCGCCCTCCCCCCTTGTAGTTACACCTGACAGGCCTTACAGAAATAAGTAGCTTGAACAAGGTCTTGGATCTCGTCCCGTTTTGCTCGGCAGCATTGAAGAAATAAGAGCAGCTTCCAACCACATCGCGGATACCTTGAATCCTACTTATCCTGTGCCAAATCCTAAGCCGAGGATCGGTAATGATTGAACTGAGCTGAAGTTTTTTTGGGGCTGATCTAATTTTGAAGTAGAGGAACGTGCTACCGATTCGGGACTTCGTGTTCGAGTGTTCACGCCAGAAGTAGCTACTCAGGACCCACTGCCAGTCGGTGTTTAGTAAGCACACTCCTAGAAATCGCACTTAGTTAACTAACTAGTTAGTTAACTAGTTCACTAATCTAGCTGTGACTAACAATGCCATAGCTTCCACAGCGGAGGTTGGGCTTCTGGAAACATCGAAGCGGAAGAGGGTACGTTTGGAAGGTTATAACTCTGTTATCCACATTTTGACATTCGAAAAGCAACATGCATTCACGTTGCGGTTCAGGTCCCTTCCATTATAATCGCGGTAGCCTACCGTCTTGCTCCTGAATTCAAAGCCCCGGCTGCGCACAATGATGCTGTAGACGCACTCATTTGGGTAAGTGATCCCGGCTTATTAACGGAGATGCATTAACGGAGATGCTTATCATGTTATAGGCATGGAAGAATGTTTCTGGTCTGGGTGGAGACCAAACAAGACTATTTACAATAGGAGGTTCTGCAGGAGGAAACTTGGCTATTTCCGTCGTTTTGAAAACCCTCGATCAGGAGATAAATGTGACGGGCATCGTTGCAATCGTACCTGTCACCGTGCATCCAGACGGTGTGCCTTCAAAGCACAGATCTGCGTACAAATCCTACGCAGAATCCGTAGCGACACCAGTTATTAACAAGACTACCATGGATATATTCTTTGGTACGTATAACGCTCTTTCTATAAGACCTGCCCTTGTTGATATTCTTTTAGAAAATTATGGTGCAGCGCCAACAGATCCATCTATTTCTCTATTGTGCAATCCAAGAATCGGAGAACTACCGCCTACTTATCTTGTTTCATGTACGGCGGACCCTCTAAGAGACGATGCCAGGCTCTTTAAGCAGGAACTGGACAATCACAAGTAAGTGACTTTAAATAATTATCTTTATCACACTTTACTCATTGGTACACATAGGGTGCCGAATAAGATAACCGAATATGAAGGGATGCCGCACTATTTCTGGATATTTCCCCAGCTGAAGCAGCGTGCGCAATTTTTGGACGATTTGGTCAATGGTATTTGGTTTATACTTGGCCAATAGTTAGATCATGGCTAGTAGTCACAGCAAGCGTCATTCTCACTTAGATAATTCCTTTGAGTTAAAGACATCAGGGATGAAGTCACATGTTTGGGTTATTCGTAGGTCAGACTGCTATATGGCCACATAATCTCCACCTATTTAGATCCTCTAGAGAAGGAAAGGATTCGGGGTGGAATTGTGGTGTAAACAAGTAAAGTATAGGCACACGGTAGCACGTGATCCTAGCTGAGCACTGGCCCGTCACACCCTATCCCTCTTCAGATCTTAGCTTACTACACATCTCTGAAGAGCTCGTTTTCAGCGTGTCCTTCGTTCCCTAGTTGCCTTCCAATATGGCGAGTTCAGAGAGTTGCCAACCTCTGATGGAGATAGGGCCGGGCGTCCCTTGATCTATGCATGTTGCGAGTGACATATTATATATTAGCTATTAGCAACAAGCAAACCGGAGTTAAATTTGAAGGCATTTATATTGTTTTAATATTTTACATAGGGCATGCTGCTGACTCTTATAGAAGGGAGTGACAAATTCTAGACAATAGAAATCCCTGTTGCTAGGAATTGGCCTTGGTTCCAACATCTACTTGTAAAGTATGTATTTAAGGTCAGACATCAGATATATGTGCTTGATAAAGCGTCAAGTCCATGATATATTTGAGAAGCGACTTCCTTCGGCCCAAAACTACTTAAGACAAATTTACATGAACAGCCTTGAGATTGGTATATGCTGCAAGGCCAGCCTCTCCCAGCTCTCTGCCCATACCAGACTGTTTTACACCTCCGAATGGGATACTAAGCGCACTTGTCAGTCAGTGGTCCTTGAAAAAAGAGGTTCACAGTTCGGGATAATTGAGTTTACCGGAAGTCTGAATCGCCACTTGAATTGATCCATACCATTCCTGCCTGGATGGCTCTCGCAACGCGATGCGCCTTCTTAATGTCTTGTGTAAAGACCTGTCTATGCATTAATATTTATGAAAAATAGGGGTTTTTTGGAGATCCTACTGAGCTTGCGAGACCAAAAGGGGTGTCATTGGCTCTGCGTACCGCTTCCTCCTCCGTCTTGAATGGCGAGATTACCACAAAGGGCCCGAACACTTCTTCTTGGCAGATTTTCATCTCGTCTTTCACATTCGTGAAGATGGTCGGCTCAATGAAGAAGCCCTTACCATTAACATTTTTATAAGGCTTGCCCCCATATGCTAGACATGCTCCTTCCGCGATCCCGCTGTCAATATAACTCACGATACGGTCGAATTGAGCTTGGGTCACCTGAGGACCTTGGAAGGTGGCGTCGTCGAATGGATTTCCTATTTTAGAGACCTTCTTGACTTGTTCCTTAAAGGCAACAAGAAACCGATCGTAAATGCCTTCTTGGATTAAAATCCGACTGTTGGCAGTACACACTTGGCCTTGGTTAAACATAATACCGGTGTGTGCCCAGGCAACAGCTGATTTCAAGTCTGCGTCATTGAAAACTAGAAGGGGGCTCTTGCCTCCCGTCTCGAGGGTAATGTTCTTCAAGTTGAGAGCTGCTGATCGCATGATCTGTCTACCAGTCGCTGTGGACCCTGTAAAAGCAACCTTGTCGACATCGACATGGGTAGCAATGGCGTCTCCCGTGGTTCTGCCGTGCCCGTTGAGAATATTAACGACTCCTGGAGGGAACCCTGCCTCTTTGATAAGAGTTGCCAAGTATAGAATGGACAGTGGAGTCTGCTCTGCAGGCTTTAGTACCGATGTATTTCCGCATGCAAGGGCAGGACCAAGTTTCCATGCGGCCATGGCCTGGCAAGTTGTCAGCTGTCATGGACTGTAATGAAGACGATACCACGGCTCAATGCCGACTCCATAGGCTCTCACCAGTGGGAAATTCCAACTGTTCGTCGTATAAGATTCAGCTAGACTTCAGTATAGAGGGATTTAACATACGGGATAATTTGACCACAAACTCCGACGGGCTCCCGAATTGTATATGTCAGCTTTTGAGGGCTAGTCTCTATCACGTCACCTTGAATCTTGTCGGCCCAACCGCCATAATATCGAAATGTGTTGGCGACCGCTGGAATATCGACATTTAGAGCATGGATGTACGGCTTTCCTGGACAAGAAAACATTGGTTTAGCACGAAATCGTTTCATTCCCTAGGGAAAAACAAACCATTGTCCCACGACTCAATAGTAGCTAAGTGGTGAGCATTTTCCTCGACAAGTGATGCTAGTTTTAGCAGCAGATTTCCTCTATCAGTCGACGAGATACCAGCCCAGGACGGTTCATTAAAAGCCTTCCGTGCGGCTTTAACGGCAACGTCAACATCATCTGTTGAGGCGGCGTACACACTTGCAATTTCTGCTTCAGTCCTGAAGAGCTCAAATCTGTCAGTATAGCCTTGTTTGTCACGTCCGAGAGAGACATACGCAGGATCTATAGTTGACAGCTTTACCCGTGAAGCTGACTTGACGAATTCGTTGTTGATAAACAATCCAATTGGCTGCATATAGTTGAGCCCATTAGGAGCAGTCAAATTGAGAGTCAAATCTGACATGGTGAAGGGTAAGAGAAGAAGGGCTGTCTTTGATTTTCAATGACAACGCTATTTCATATGAGATAGTACACTTACTTTTGCAAATGAACACGTCGCATTTATATTGGAATCTTGCTAATATCTCGCAAAACAGGATGAAGGTATCTAGCGCAGTGTTGCAGAACGTACGATCATGTGTCGTTCTATGTTTACGGAGGGGGAAGACCCATCGGTACGTATGATCTAAGACGTTAAGCAACAGTGAGCATTCCGTTAGCCCGGAGCAGTAAGTCACAGCGACAACCGAGGATATTTGAGCCATAGTACTCACCATCAGAGCAGAATCACAACGCTTGTGGCACCGCCACTCATTTTACTGTACCTCCGCAATCCAATGCACCCAACCCCACACGCTAATGAGCCCAACATGACTATCACAAACACCAAACTCTAATTAGCTGAGTTGAGCTCGTTGTCACTTGCCCTCACTGTGGCGCAATTAATCGCTTCCGAGAACCTTTTGTTGAGATCATTCAATTTTGGCCTCTAAGAACGGAGAAAAATTTGTGCTTACGCCCGCTGCTGTCGGTATTTATTGATAGTTCATCTGTGTAGGCTTTGCAAGAACTTACTCTTCAATTGTTCACATTGACTTGCCAAATTTGATTTTCCTACTGGCCCGACGTCATAAAATTCACCGCCAGAGAAAACGACCAACACAGCAAATATGGCAGCAGAATATCAGCAGCCTGTCCAAAACGCAGACTACAGCAATCCCACTGTGCTCATCATCGGGGCTGGTATCTCCGGTAATGACCTATGAGTGAATTACTCTACGCATTGAATACGTGCTGATCTCACTCTCTATACAGGTATCTGCATGGCAATTGACTTAATTCGACGACATAATTGTCACAATTTCATCATTGTCGAGAAGAGTAGCTATGTCGGCGGGACATGGGGTGACAACAGATACCCCGGGAGTCGATGTGATGGTACCTCTGCCATTTCTACATGCTGACATTAAATGACTTTGCTAACAAACATCTAGTGTGGAGCCATCTTTATTCGTACTCTTTTGAGGCATCCGACTGGACTCGCGAATTTTCCAGCCAAAAAGAAATACACACCTACCTCGTGAGGACCGCTCAGAAATGGGGGTTATACGAGTACATCCGCTTTAACACGATTGTTGAGGAGGCGCGATGGAGTGACCGTCTCTCCAAGTGGGAGACTGCGGTCCGAGTTTCGAGTGGCTCAAAGGATGCCGAAACAACCGATTCATACACCATAACATCGGATTTTCTGGTGTCCGCTGTCGGCCAGCTGAACTCCCCTTATTATCCAGAAATCCCAGGCATCAACACTTTCGAAGGAAAGATCCTCCACTCCGCACGTTGGGACTGGAACCACAAGACCGAAAGGAAGAAGATTGCGGTCATCGGGAGCGGAGCGACCGCTGCTCAACTCATTCCAGAAGTTGCAAAGGATGCGAAGAGCGTAAGAGTATTCCAACGCACACCCAACTGGGTGATACCTCGGGAAGATGCCGATATCCCTCAATGGCGGCGGAATCTCTACCGTTACGTGCCTGGTGCCCGCCGAAGGTACCGCGCAGAACTCATGGACATCAGAGAATCGGCGCTCTTCGATGCAATTGTTACTAATGACGAGAATGGCAAAGAACTTCTGCGTACCATGAGCCTTGATCTCATGAAAAGACAGATTCAAAATAATCCAAAGCTCATCAAAAACCTGACACCGGACTACCCTCCGGGTTGCAAGCGTGTCATTATCTCTGATGACCTCTTCTCGGCCTTGGACCAACCACATGTGGCCCTGGAGACAGAGAAAATAAAATCCATCACGTCAGATAGCATCACCACTGAAAGCAATGAGTACAAGGTGGACATGATCGTCCTTGCAACGGGATTTCGCACGATTGAATTTTTGTACCCAATCAAGGTATATGGCCTGGAGGGGCGATCGATTCAAGACATTTGGCAGGGTGGGGCGAGAGCATATCTCGGCATGACCGTGGAATCTCTTCCCAATTTCGCAATGCTCTATGGGCCTAATACAAACCTTGGACACAACTCCATCATTCTGATGATCGAAGCACAGTCTCGCTACATCTCCGAGATCATCAAAAAGGTCTGTGAAGCAAAGGCACAAAATACATCCTTGGCCATCAGCCCTTCCCAGCAAACAGTCCAGCTGTTCAATGAGAAGATCCAACAAAAGCTGTTGAAGAGTACATATGCCAATCCTACATGCAAGAGTTGGTATAAGATGGAGGACGGGCTCATCACCAACAACTGGAGTGGCACTGTCATCGAATATCAAAAGCTCACATCCGTCATACGGTGGACGGATTATCTAGTCTCTGGCTCCTATGCGAAGACCCTGACCGATTCCAACACCAGCCATGTTGGACGAGTCGTCGAGGAGACAATGATTGGAAGATTTGGATTGAACATTTTGTTTGTTGCGCTATCATCGACGGCATTTTTCGTTTGGAGGCATCTCAGATAAGGCCGCAGCCGTCGGTGAATATGTAGTCGTTATATTTACTGCCATCAATGTCCCCACCGGTCTGGGCAAATGGTGACAACCAATTCTACACTGGGGAACAAGCGTCCTATTCGTCTCTCTTTTTGCCAAAAGACTTGAGCTTTGAATAGCCGCCTATGGCTTTGTCCATGTCGGAAAATTCCTGTAGAGTCCCATGATGAATTATTCGCTTTGCTCACCATGTAACTCCATCGCAACTACACCGTTTTAGATGCATGTCGCCTTTCTAGTTTCAAAATGATATAAGGTGCTTGAAATCTCATTGTAGGTCATTTCGCGGGTACTGTGGCTCCAATATTTGATTATTCCGATTCGATTGTTTCGATTCAGAGGGCGTATACGTCGATTATAGAAATAGAGTGTTACATATTGGATCTCTCATCTATCGGTAGTTCCAGGCATTGAAAACATGGACAGAAATTAGAATCCGGGATAACTCCAGTCGACCCCTACGACTACCGTATGGACCTCATTCTAGCGCGAAAAAGAACAGTCTCGCTGAGACCTGCCTCTGATAACGCTTCTGCTGCCCTTGCCCCGGACCCCGCAAAGGTGCGAAAAATCAAGACAGCTCCCCTCCAAAAACACCCACCATGATGCTGCTCCGGTTGATGGAAAACTCCGCAGGTCCTTCCCCGTTCCTTTCGTCCGAACAATAACCTGTGGATCTCCTTGGCCTCGGTTCAATTAATATGGCCAATTCCGTTCACCTCGTGGCCCGTGGCACTGAGTTTGGAGACGGAGCTTCAGACCACATATTTAAATCTGACACGCGAAACACTGCCTTTATTACAAGTCAAAGAGAGGACCACCTAATTCACCACCATGTCAGGAGAAACCCCCAAAACCCACAAAGCTGCCATATACGATAACCCGGGCATAGTCAGCACGAAGATTGTTGATGTTGCAACTCCGGAACTCAACGTGGGAGAAGTTTTGGTCAGGCTGTGAGTCGTTCATTCGTATCTCTGTACTCTCTTGGAGCTTATCATCCTCGTTCGCAATTGCGGAATCGAGTTATGACAGCGTAACTGATAACTCCGACTAGCACCCATTCGGGTGTTTGCCACTCAGACCTAGCCGTCATGACCAATTCATGGGATGTCATGCCCCATCCCACTCCAAAGGGTAGGAAATTTCACTCCCTTCCAAAGATCTATCTACTCACTGTCTATGTCGAATAGGTCAAGTAGGCGGTCACGAGGGTGTCGGGGTGGTTGTTAAGCTGGGCCCCGGAGTGAAGGATACAATTATGAAGATCGGAGACAGAGTTGGTATCAAATGGGTAGGAAGTGTCTGCAATCGCTGCGGTAGGCCAATCCTCCAATTTTGGGTGAACTGCAGCTAAGTATGGAACAGCGGCCTGCATAGATCAAGCTGATGGGGTCTGCTTCGGGCGAACCATCTCGGGGTATTTCAGACCAGGCACATTTCAGCAATATGTGGTTGGACCAGTCGATTATGTGACTCCAATACCGGATTCCCTCTCTTCGGCAGACGCCGCGCCTATGCTCTGTGCCGGCATCACCATGTATGCGGCATTGCGGAAATCCAATGCGCGTGGAGGTGACTGGCTTGTCATATCCGGAGCCGGCGGTGGACTTGGCCACATTGGAGTCCAGGTTGCTGCCCGAGGACTTGGACTTAGAGTCATCGGCATTGACCATGGGAGCAAGAAACAACTGGTATTGGACAGCGGGGCGGAACACTTTGTCGATGTCACGAAAGGAGACTCTTCGTCAATTATCGAGGAAGTGAAGAGCCTCACCGGCAATTTGGGTAGCCATGCCGCAATTGTTTGCGCAGCCAGCAACGACGTCTACACACAAGCTTTACAATTCCTGAGGTTTGGTGGCACCTTGGTGTGTGTTGGTATACCGGAAGGAGTTTCTGTACCCATTGGCAGTGCGAAGCCTTCCCACCTCATCGTATCCCAGCTGAACATTACGGCTGTCTCAGTGGGAAATAAGAAAGATGCGGAGGCTATTTTAGAGATGGCGGCCCGAGGAATCGTCAAGACAAATTATACTCTAGAGCCGCTGGAAAACCTCACGGATGTAAGTCACAACCTTTGCATACACACCCAGTCAACTGCAATTTTCTATTATTAGACGCTGACACTGATGACGCTACAGATATTCCAGCGCATGTCTACAGGGAATTTGCAGGGCAGAGTAGTCGTTGGGATTTGAGAGTGAGCGAACTGCCTATTTTGCATTATATAGCAATTACAATGTGAAATTTATCGTGTTTTTATGACGTGAAGCTCAAAAGGGTATGCGAGAGCATCGCGTGGAACAATTTGCCCCTTTCTTCACTACACGGGGTTTATCTGGGCCACGTAAAGTTTCATGATTCACGGCAATGTGTTGGTGCCTGACAATAATCGAGAATAATTGCTTCACGGATCCTGTATCTCAAAGATCAGTTTGGGATGAACCTGACCTGAATTGGGTGTTTTGAATGTTGATGGAAATTCGCGACCCAGGACGCATGTAGAGCCTCGGAGTCGAGAAATGAAGGTTGAAAGACCAATTGCTGGCAAGGAAAAGGGGTTCGCTGTTTCCTGCCACCGTCAATACGAGAACCCCAGGAACCAACCACCATCGGTAGCCCGACCCGCTTTAGAGAAAGGCCAAGGTAAGTGCAGAGGCATTTGCATCGATTGGGTAAACAAAACCGTGGAAAGTGACGGCGAGCTCTTTAGTGATCGGGCTGGGTCTCAAGCCACCAGCCGCATTTTCGAGGAATTTTTGGAAATTTCGATTGCCAAATGTGAAGAGTTTCTAGAGGCGATTACCAATTCTGCTAAGCGATTAACGTAATCCACGGCCAAGCTGGTCGCTGCAAAACATATAGTAAATGCGATAACTACAAATTCATCTCCCAACAGTCATATAAATTTTAGGTAGGGCATTGAAATCCCAAAACAATATTCCTGATAAATGACACGACTTTGAGAAGATTATTAGGAATATTGACCTAAGAATACATATCATTTTCATCATGTTGCTAAAATACCGCGTATTTAATGGTAATAGCACTAAATACTTCTTGAAATCGAATCAAATTTGAGCATGCATTTCTTTATAGTTATAAGAGTGTGGTTGCTAATACTTGAGTAAAAACCACGCATGGTTGAGGAGATATGACGTTGTAATTTATCGCACTTTCTATGTGTTTCGGAGCGATCAGCTCGGCCGTGTGATGAGCTTGGCGGTAGATTACGTTAGTTATCTTGAGATTCGGCTTATTATCGTCCGCCTATTTCCCCGCAGTATTTGTATTATAATCCGGATTAACTAGGAAGTACATTGTCGTAACACATCGGGTAGTTGCCTCTAGGTACAGATTCTATTGAACATGTCGAGTACTAGTCAATACGCTGAATTCTCAGGTTGACAATATTACCTGAAAGCGAGGTTGATGTACCTCGCTGTCTGCTTCCTGAAATGGGACGTCGAACAAGGCTACCAGATTCGAAACCCAATCACTCTTGACGCGAACGGTTAGTCATGCTAGCATCACGCACATCGCTCCAGATCTTGTTACAGGGTCTTAGGCTCATTACTTCCCTTCAAGCCTTATTTTCTACCAGGTTTACTGGAGTCTAGTCTGCAAATAACTACACCATTTGTAACCCCATCTATCGCCACGAAATAACGACAAAAACTCACGCTTGCTACGTCAATAGACAAGTCGTGAGGTGTGATTTGTTTATATATTCAACAATCAGTTGGTTTTACGATGGAAGAGCCACATACAGTTACAAGTTCCTTGGAACGCACCAGCGAAGGGAAAAAGAAGCGAGCTTCAGTTGCCTGCGCGCAATGTCGGTCACGAAAAGTACGCTGTGACGTAGTTTTCGCAAAACCATGCACAAATTGTTCACTGGACCATCTGAACTGTGACGTCATGAGACGAAGGCGTCCAGAGTAAGTGAGAATTAGCTGACCAGCTCAAGTATCCACACCTGATAACAATTTGCAGCCAGAAACAACTAAGTAGCAGAAAAGAATTCAAAACTAGAACAATATACCGGCAGCCGTCACCGCTGGACAGGGTAGATGAAAACCCAAGTCCTAACTCGTCCACTCCGAACCGGGACAAAATAGTGGCTTTCTCACCATTTCTCGACGACTTCGAAATAAACACCACCAAAGATTCGGTGACCTACTCGAGCGGGAGCAAAAGTCATTCTTCGCCTCGTGCCAACCTCTCTGAGCTTCCAAACCGGCTGATCGCTGAAGAATCAACCGATCACTTGCACACAGTCGCCCCATTATTTTGCTCATTCATCCGCCCACCGCCTGAAAACATAAGTGAAGAGTCTCTAGAGTATCTGAGTCGAAAGGAGGCGTTTGAAATCCCAAGTACAGAATTCCGCGACGAACTGATCCGGAGTTATATCAACTACGTGCATCCAACCTTACCAGTTGTGAATCTGCAAAGCTTACTCTGTGCTGTTGAAGGAGACAATAAATATGAAGGCACATTGAGCTTACTCGTGTTCCAAAGTATCATGTTTATTGGTGCGCTCTATGTCAATTTGAGCAGTTTCAGGAACATGGGATTTCACACACGAGAAAAGGCCATACGAGTCCTTTTTAATCGCGCAAAGGTATGTTTTCTCCCTAAAGAATTGACCTTGTGCGCGTTGCTAAGATGTACTTCACTTATTCAAATTGTAGTTGCTTTACGAGTTCGATTTCGAACCGGACGAGGTTGCTGTTGTTCAAGCACTCCTTTTAATGTCGTATTGCGGCAACCTTACGGGCGGATATAAAGATGGACGACACTGGACTGGAATTGCGGTCTCTATCTGTCTGAAGGAACAAGGAGAATGCGATAATGCTCGTTCAATCCTGGACTCTCAGTATCTTCGAAGGAGGGTCTGGTGGTGCTGTTTTCTAAGAGAGTTGGTTCAGTCCCTCTTCGCAAAGCTTCCTCCTCGGATGGTGGTAAGCCATTTATCCTACAGAGTGCTCGATAGTTCCGACATCGAGATCATCTCCACAGAGAAAAACGGCCCCGATTCTGCCGCGAGAGACACGGCTATTTTGCGAGACCCCTGCAAGCAAAATGAACTAGTGAAGATATTTCTTGATCACATGCGGCTTTGTATCCAGTTCAGGTATGCGTATAAGTGACCATATGAGAATTTTGCAGTGGTTGCTAATTGCTTGGAAGCAAATTCTTGGAGAAGGGCAAAGATGGGATTGACGTGGACGCTTTCGAACTCGTAACTTGGTCTCAGCAACTACACATTCCGTCACATTGGACCTTATCAGCTCCGGATTCTCTCGTTGACGGAGTCGAATGCATAGCCCTTCATGGAGCTGTGGTTCGGATAACGTATTTTCGTGTGATCAATGACCTCCATCTGCGACAAGTTTCTACCCTGACTAAACAAGCCGCACTCCAGGATGATATCTCTTATTTGCAAAGGTCTGCTCACCGAAGGTTTTTGCAGTCGTCGAGAGAGATGGTAACACTTGGTATATATTTTTACAAGCTGGATCTTCTCGAATTCCTGCCTGTGTACATCTTGGAAAGCCTTTTATCAGCTACACAAACGTTCCTGGACAATATCGATAACACTCTCATCGGTATGGTAGGAGAGGATGGCAGTCGATGTGAAACGGAGATTGCGGCGTTAAAATCAAAATTGCAGTCGCTGTTGAAGTTCCCATAAAAGACAGAATTATATGCCTATTAAAACGATAAGAGGTAAAAATGGTATCGAAGCATTCATGACATTCCAAGAAACCTATGCGAATATATTCAGTCATTCACGTAACCTCTTGTCACGCGTTGCTAACTGGTCACTGTGAGTAGAGCGTCTGAGGGTCGTACGTACCGGGTTCCTACTGCGAATCTCAAGAGTATCTCGCAACTGTACCGTTGCTATGCTAAGCCTTACACGGGGACTAGAGTCCTGTTGTGGTCCGCGCGGGTCGAACTATCCCCTAATTCATTTCTTAGCCGATGATTTTCAGTCTGCAAATCACGACCTTTGCTCAAGAGACTCTTCATGACGGTTGTTCGCGCGTTCTAATTCAGCTACTAGGTCGTTATCTGTGGATTCTAATTCCCGAATCCTGGCTATGAATGATCTATTATCATCCTCGCTGCTTTGTGGCTGCTAGAATATTCCTTTAGTGTTGTTTACATTTCCTGATTAACTCTTAAGAAGTCTTACCTTAGCACTGCTATCTTAATAGGGTTGAGGTAGAACTCCTGGTCTTATAAGTTATAGCCTTAAGCGACTTGCCTAGCGCGTTATAAATAGATCAGTATAGGCTAATCCTACCGCTACTTAAGCACGATTATAATACCTATACGTTCGCTTTAGTAACGGACTAAGTATATCCGTCCTCTGCTAGCGGCTATAGACGGACCTAGTCGGGCTTAATAACGACTCTAAGTCGATTATCTAAATGGTATTAATACGTTTTTAGCAGAATTCGGAAATAGGGGGTTATAGATATAGGCTAATAATACCTCTTAGTATTACTAGTTAGGTAATACGCGCTTTTTATTACTAGAATTTACTATAGAAGTAGACTAGTAAACTATATCTTAGGTTAGACGTAGTCTTTATTTATTACTATAAGTGCTCGATCTTTGTGAAGAGATACTCTACTAGTCAGGGTAGAGGCCTGTCAATCAGGTAAGAGAGAAGGTACCAAGTGAGATTGTTCAAAGACTGTTTCTTGGGGAGTTTGAAACCTCCCTCTCATGGCTCAAAATATGTACAGTCTTTTTCCCCAAACAGGAAAGAGGGGTAAACGCGAGATAAGGAGAGAACACAAGAGGTAGTGTAACTATATATAGGGACCTTCCCTGCAGAGGCTCCCTGTCGTGTAGATAACGAAAGATTGGCGGTTCACCGCCGAAAGGCTGCCGTTCTACCAGTCTTCCCAGGCCCCGTAAGCCTGAGGCACCAACATGGGAATAACCTCATGACAGGTTGGTGTATCATAACAATCTTATACGATATTATACGAAAGAATCCTAAAGTTAGCCCTATTTCTCCCCTATTTATACTTAACTATTCCTATTAAGCCTACTTAACCGCACGGATAGCCCTATGTAAAGAGATACTCTACTAGTCAGGGTAGAGGCCTGTCAATCAGGTAGGAGAGAAGGTACCAAGTCAGATTGCTCAAAGACTGTTTCTTAGGGAGTTCGAAACCTCCCCTTTATAGCTCAATTTATTTACAGTCTTCTTCCGAATGTTACGCGGTGCCTGCTGGTCACTGTGAGTAAATGCTGAAAGGGCAATAGTTACCTTAGTTGTTATAGAGTACAATTGCTTAGGCGGCTGGTTCCGGCCCAGTCGGCACTGACTTCAATAAGCTTTCCCCAAAAAAGGTCTGATATACCACGGTCGCTCCGCGCGGATTCCCACTCGGTTGCATTTGAGATGAAATCAGCCGGTAACCACAACTCGGCTCAAGACTCCGACACATGATTCACCCCTTCATCGAAGATTTCGCTCCTATCGAGATGTTTGCTATAGTGAATATATCTGAAACCTCTTATGCCACGTTCATGCCTCCACCATGCCCCACGGGGATAACTTTAACCGATAATAGGTGTGGAGTAGCGTTTGCTTGGCGGCGGTTAAATTCTGTCCGGTGCGGGGTATCAATACGTGACATCAAGTTAAATTGAAACTCATAAAGATCATTCCAAGCCAGAAAATTACTTCTCAGCATCCTGTTCATACCAAGGTTATGAATATGGTGAACTCCGCTGAGAAACTTTTTGGCAAGAAGGTTTTGGTTGTCGGGGGCAGCTCTGGGTCAGTGATCAAGTCAAAAACATCAAACACAATCCCACTACTTGATATGACAACTAATATGCTACATAATCAGAATTGGTTACGGGGCAGCAAGTATTATTCTTGACTATGGCGCTATTGTTACAATAGTATCTTCATCGGAGGAGAAGATTCAGTCAGCAAAAAAGCGACTAGGCAGCGATGAGGTCCGAGGGGCTGTAGGAGATGTTCGAGAGGAAGCTGCTTTCACCAATCTTTTACAATATTTGGGGCCCTTTGACCATGTCATATTCTGCGGTGTGGATAAAATCATCAGGGGAGATATCGTCGACGCAAATCTCGATGATGCCAAGCATCTCTTTGGGGTGAAGTTCTGGGGCGCTGTGGTAGTGGGCAAAGGTAAGCTGAACTTTACCCTTGTACTCGAAAGTGAACTAAAATATCTTTGTGCCAAAAGCGGCTGCAAAGTTCGACATAATCAACCGCGGTGGTTCTCTCACTCTCACCTCTGGGGCAGCAGCATTAAAACCAGGAAAAGGTGCTGCGATTGGCGGGGCACTCAACGGTGCAGTGGTATCGCTCACGCAGGGATTAGCAAGTGAACTAGCTCATAAAGGGATACGGGTTAATACTGTTGTTCCTGGACTGGTAAAAACCGAGCTTTGGGATAAGCAGGGCCAGACAAAAGAGCAGCAGAAACAAATATTCGACTCCGTGTCCGGCAGCC